>NC_137127.1:46510500-46515500 GCF_949319135.1 Squalius cephalus | reverse complement strand
GGGCAGAAGGTTTGGAGCTGAAAAAGCCCAACGGTTGGGGGTTGGGGGTACAAACACTGTGCTTTGACTCCGAAAGCGGATTCTCTCCCACCACGCAAAAGGCATCATTGTGCGTGTCTCCCACTGGGACCGGCCTAAATGCCGCTTTTCAGCATTCAGACGCTCAATGGTGGACAGGCCAACTTGTTTTGGGGGTGGTTGTTTTAAAAGATTTATGTGAAGCCCCCTTTTTTCCCAGGACACATGGTAATGTCCAAAAGGCCCTTGGGGCAATTAGGCAACAGATAATTAACTTCATTGAAATGAATGTGTGAATGGGAGCTTTCTTCTGCTGCTGCTGTCCTTTTCTTGATTCTTCATCCATCATCAGCATAGCAATGTGACGAATCCAGCTTCTCAAACACATCTAGAGTTTAAGCGTCCAGTACGAGGACCATCTTGATGCTGAACTTTGTTGGTATTGTTATTTTTCTCCTATGAAACTGGCAGGGAAACGGAGGAAATTCTGGAGAGGTTGAGCAATGCAACCAGATCATGGCGATATTTCCTAATACTTAAATTATGCAATAAGACAAACACAGCAGGACAACGCTTTTATATGCTCACCATTGCAACATTTCAAGACCATTTGATCTCAGCAAAAAAAGAAAAGAAAGAAGTGAAAACACTGTCATTTCCTCATCTAAACAATAATAGTGTTAAATCAGTTAAATCATTCGTCACCATAGTGACTTCATGAACAACATGAAATTTGCCAAACAAAATCCCTGAACATAAAAGAGGATTTACAACTGATCAGTTCGACTGGTGAAACAATGACTTCAACGTAAGCCTGCATTAAGAGGAAGTTATGGTCAAATCATATAACAATGGATGGATTCTGCCCTAACCGACTGTAACTGAAACAAACCACTGTTAAACCAACATTATGGTTAGATGATTTTCTATGGTTTATTTATTTACTGTGTTAATTGGTAATAGAACTGCATTGGTATAATTGACTACAATTTGATATACACTCTCACCGGCCACTTTTTTAGGTACACCTTGCTAGTGCTGGATTTTGCCTTGAATTCTTAATGGCAGAGATTCAACAAAGTGCTGGAAACATTCCTCAGAGATTCTGGTCCATATTGACATGAAAACATCACACAGTTGCTGTAGATTTATCAGCTGCTCATCCATGATGTGAATCTCCTGTTCCTCCACATCCGAAGCTGCTCTGCTGGACTGAGATCTGGAGACTGTGGAGGCCGCTTGAGTTTAGTGAACTCACTGTCATGATCAAGAAACCAGTTTGAGATGATTTGAGCTTCATGACATGTGTGATATCCTGCTGGAAGTGTCCATCAGAAGATGGTCCACTGTGGTCATAAAGAGATGGACATGGACAATGCTCAGGTTGGCTGTGGCGTTTAAACACTCGAATGGTACTAAAGGTCTAAAATGTGCCAAGAAAATATATAACACACCATTACACCACCAGCCTGAACCGCTGATTCAAGGCAGGATGGATCCATGCTTTCATGTTGTTTACGCCAACTGACCCTTCCATCTGAATGTTTCAGAAGAAATCCAGACTCATCAGACTCCAATCTTCTATCGTCCAGTTTCCGGTGAGTCCGTGTGAATTAAAGCCTCAGTTTTCTGTTCTCAGCTGACAGGAGTGTCACCTCTGTGTGTTTGTGTGTGTGTGTGTGTGTGTGTGTGTGTGTGTGTGTGTGTGTGTGTGTGTGTGTGTGTGAACCCGAGGTTACCCCGTGAGTCAGTCCTAGAGCTCCTCTTGTCCGATTTTAGGGGAAAATCGGGTCCATCGGAGACGTCCAATCGAATAAACACCTCAGACACAGTATAAGAGTAAAACTATATGCAAAATAAGATACACCGGTGTTTTGCCAGTTGAGAAGTTTATTCTATGTATCATGTTTTTACTACTTTAATTCATTTTACTCTAATTAATTTTATAACTGTATCTTTTATCTCTTTTAATTCCTTTTATAACTGTTTTAATTTCCCATGCTTTTATTTTGTGCTTAATTTCTAAGCAAAGAACTTTGAATTGCCATAGTGTGATATTTTAATAACAAAGTTCAGAGATGCTGTTCTGCAGACCTCGGTTGTAATGATGGTTATTTGAGTTACTGTTGCCTTTCTATCAGCTGGACCAGTCTGGCTGTTCTCCTCTGACATCAACAAGGCATGTTTGCCGACAGAACTGCCGCTCGCTGGATATGTTCTCTTTTTCAGACCATATTCTCTGTAAATCCTATAGAATCCCAGTAGATCCGCAGTTTCTGAAATACTCAGACCAGCCCGTCTGACACCGACACCGACACCGACACCAACAGCCACGTTCAAACTAAAAATCACTTAAAAGTCACTTAAATCACATTTCTTCCCCATTTTTATTGCTTAGTTTGAACTTCAGCAGATCATCTTCACCATGTCTGCATGTCTAAATGCACTGAGTTACTGCCATGTGATTGGCTGCTTAGATATTTGTGTTAACGAGCAGTTACACAGGTGTACCTAATAATGTGGCCAGTGAGTGTTGAACATGAACATTTTAAGTGCATTTCTCCCATAAAGAACTCACTGTTTAAAAGACAAAGATGCAAATGTATCAATTAAAAAAATCAATTAAGAAAATCTCTTTAACCATTTTTTTTTTTTTTTGCATTTTCTTTGTACATGTTTCATCCCACAAAAAAAAAAAAAAGTCAATGAACCAATAAAAAATGCATTATTTTTGAGGCTTCTGCAAGCGCATAAGTTGAAGTTCATGTATATTTTCACTCCACCACAGTGGTATAACTGTAGATGGCTGCCTCGCTCAGCTTACATAACACAATTCATCTGGGCTTTGCCCTCCGAGCAACAGTTACAAAACCTCCACTTCTGAAGTCATGACCAAGTTAACTGACAGTGGTTGAGGTCGTTAGCTTGTGATGTGCTCGTCGGTTCAAACCCAGCTCAAACTAACCGCAACATCTTGCATGGTGGTTATGGATCTGCACAGGGTGGAAGTGGGTATGAAGGAGACGGCGTCTACAGGGCTGGGCTTATCAACAACCCAGGAGAAACAGTAACCCACAATGCACCTCCCAGTGCCAACCAACCGCCACTGTCTGGCAGAATTTCACTAACTGTAAACATTATTCATAGCTACCATCAATTACTGTATGCTATTGTGTGTGTGGTTTCCATTTTAATCACCCAATGACATTTTAGATAAGCATGCTTGAAATACACACAAAAGGGTTCATACCTTCAGAGCTGAATTATATGTCATCACATAAAATAACAAGAACTTATCCTTGTGAAAAAGAAGTGTGTTGAATGTGCACTTGTAGTGTACTTCAAATCTTAAAACTATATATTTTTAAAAGCTGTACTTGCAGGTAAGGGCCACTTAAAGAGAGTTCATGACAATGTTAAGTACACTTTTAAAAAGTGTCATGCTTTAAAGAAGTACACTTGTTTTGATGAGTTGACTAACATACTAAAAGCATCAAGTATTTGATCATAATTGTACAGTGGCGGGCGGTGCATTTCACACATAGGCCTTCAGTGGTGGCGTACCTGAATTATGCTTTTAATAGCGCACAGACTCTTTAATGTGTGTGTGTGTGTTTGTGTTCATGTTGTTTTGCGTTCTGATTAAAAAGTTCAGAAACGGAGCCTCCCTTGTCTGTCATTCTTCAGACATTACAAATGTATGAATGTTTTGATCATAAATTTACAAGTAAAATTAAGAAGAAAATCATATCCAGCACGGAAAAAACGAGAGACCCCTTTACTGTAGCGCGGTGACGTCACGTATTTGCGTCACGTGTGTGCAGGCCCGGAGTGGGTAATCGGGAGAATCGGGAGAATTCCCGGTGGGCCGCTTCACTTTTGGGCCGGTCGAGGAAATTATTTTGTTTTGTTTTTTTTTGTCACATTTCAATGTCACGTTAGTTACATGGGCTACACACGTTTCGCATTCTGACACCGCAGCGCGCAGCCTCTGCATGGGTTGTACCATGTGAGGGAGTTCTCCCCTCCCCTCCGATAGAGTTGGTTGGGTTAGTCCGTCTTTTCCAAAACGTTTTCTCAGGTAGGCTACCGCGGCACCACCGGCGCCTACCGAAAGCTGGGCCGGCCCTACCGTAACGGTACGCGTCAGGGAGGATGGATGGGAGGAAGAGGCCAGGAGGTATGGAAGCTTTGTTTCCGCCACAGAATAAAACATTTTAAAATATAATTGCGACTTTTTATCTCACAATTGCGAGTTTACATCTCGCAATTCTGACTTTATTTCTCAGAATTGCGATATATAAAGTCAAAATTGCGTGAAATAAAGTTGCAATTGCGTGTTATAAAGTCAGAATTGCGAGATATAAAATCAGAATTGTATGAAATAAAGTCGCAATTGCTTCTTATAAAGTCAGAACTGCGTGAAATAAAGTAGCAATTGCTTATAAAATCAGAACTGCAAGATATATAGTCAGAATTGTGTGATATAAAGTCGCAATTGTGTGTTATAAAGTCAGAATTGCAAGATATAAAGTCAGAATTGTGTGAAATAAAGTCGCAATTGCTTCTTATAAAGTCAGAATTGCAAGATATAAAGTCAGTACTGCAAGATATAGAGTCAGAATTGTGATATAAAGTCAGAATTGCGAAATATAAAGTCAGAATTGTGTGAAATAAAGTCGCAATTGCTTCTTATAAAGTCTAAGTGAATTATTATTTAACCTTTACATTATTTGTTAACCCATGGTATTAATACAAACTACACAATAGTAAGAGCCGAACTGTTGCTTCATTTATCCAATTTAGAAAAAGTGCTAATTTGGAATTCCACCATGGAAAAAGTGGGCCGGTCTTGGGCCTGAAACTCCCGGGCTGAAAAGTGGCCCCACTCCGGCCCTGCGTGTGTGTTATCATGCATGAGCAAAGTACGACGTATCGTCTGTTTACACGTGCACTGCACTTACTGCTGTTAATTGCGCATG
>NC_137127.1:46190500-46508000 GCF_949319135.1 Squalius cephalus | reverse complement strand
CTGTCTATCTATCTGTCTATCTGTCTGTCTGTCTGTCTGTCTCTATCTATCTATCTATCTATCTGTCTATCTGTCTGTCTGTCTGTCTCTATCTATCTATCTATCTATCTATCTATCTATCTATCTATCTGTCTGTCTGTATCTATCTATCTATCTATCTATCTGTCTATCTGTCTGTCTGTCTCTATCTATCTATCTATCTATCTGTCTATCTGTCTGTCTGTCTCTATCTATCTATCTATCTATCTATCTGTCTGTCTGTCTGTCTGTCTGTCTCTATCTATCTATCTATCTATCTATCTATCTATCTATCTGTCTGTCTGTCTGTCTGTCTGTCTGTCTATCTATCTATCTATCTATCTATCTATCTATCTATCTATCTATCTATCTATCTATCTATCTATCTATCTATCTATCTATCTATCTGTCTGTCTGTCTGTCTGTCTGTCTGTCTGTCTGTATTTTTCTGATAGACTATCGCCTTTGAACTTCAACTTTGAACTTCAAATTTCAAGCTTTTAAAACTATTTCAAACTTTCAGGCGAGGCTTTCTCGAGCCAATCTAAAGTTTGTCCTGACAAACTTTTTTTTTTAAATCTAGTTTATGTTGTTCATGAAGTAAGTCTCTAAGGTTACTTTACAGACAAAACCAATAACACTCAAGCATATCTTTGTCTAACATCTTCCTATAAGACACAGTTCTCTTTACAGTCAGTTCTGTTTTTACCCGGACAGATCGAATGTGCCGTGACTCTGCGACTCTAAGCTGGATAAGGCTTAATAAGGGATTTTTTTTCCGGGAGGTTTGAAACTGCTGGGGGTCAAGAATGGAGAGAAACATTAATTTGTGAGTTGAAAAACTATTAAATCTAGTGGGATATATTTTAGTTTGTGCAGTTCGCTACAGATGCGGTTAGCTAGCTCTGACTACCAGTAATAGTACGCGCTCTGACCATCCAATTAATGGACGTGAAAATTTCGCCATTATTGTACGCCTGCTAGATGGCCCCGCTGCAGTCTAATCGAAATCTGATTGGCTGATTAAATCTGACTGATTATCTGATTGGTTAAAGCAACAGTTTAACTGACATTCATTTAAGCTGCACTGTCGATTCTGAAGGCCTCAAGGCAGATTTCTTTGACCCTGGCAACACATGATGGCTGAAATATGATTGGATAAAAGCTCTAACACAAACATACACTACTGGAAGCAGCAACCAAATGCTATGGAATTAAGATAATGTGCTATTGGGAATAATTTAATACACATTAATGGAAAAAATATATATATTAAAGCACTAGTCAGTGATTCTGATAGTGTTTAGGCCAGCAGAGAAGGCCCTGACGGCTCACCACTGTAATGTGTTATTTTATTACTCTTAAATGAATATATTTAAACAAAAATTGTAAATTGCAAATTCATCATTACAAATGTGTAACTACTACAAGTTTACCATAATTAAGCAGTACACTTCCACAACCCTATTTTAAAGACAATATAATAATGAAATTGCATATAAAGATGTACTACTTAAGTGGTTAAAAAATCACTCTTAAATTCAACTAATTGCATTTAATATAACTTTAAACTATAATAAATATTTAATTGAATTGCAACCAACATGCAGTTAAGTGTCAAAAAACATGATATTCAGTTCACACTTAAGTATATTCTTTTTAAGTTTATTATTTCCATAATAAGCACTATTTTTTAAAAGAATGCTAAAGTTTACTTCGTATTGACAAGGGTACGAACTAAGAAATAACTAACAGTCTTGTTTATTCTAGCTGTGTGTGTGTGTGTGTGTGTGTGTGTGCGTGTGTGTGTGTGTGTGTGTGTGTGTGTGTGTGTGTGTGTGTGTGTGTGTGTGTGTGTGTGTGTGTGTGTGTGTGTGTGTGTGTGTGTGTGTGTCATATCTCCTGGGGCCTCCTCATAAAGACCTGCTGACAGCCGACACGTGTGGCAACAGCTCCGACACGACATTTCCCAGCGCTCCTCCAGATCTATTCACTACAGCCCAGTATAGTCCAGTTAAACTGCAGTACCTGGCTCTTTCAAAGCTCACAGGTTGACTTATGAGGGTTGCAATTATATTAAAGGTGAATGAAGTTGTGTTGAATTTGGACTCAGGCCTAGATGGACAGACTCAGAGTCTGAGTGCATTTGTTGAGCTTGGCCTCTCTGGCAGCAACAGTGAATGAGATTTCAGCATGTTGTGTGTTTTGTACTCTGACAGGCAGATTCACTAAATGGTTGAGGCACTTTTGTGCGTTTTAGCATACAAAAAAAAAAAAAAAACGGTTCTTTAAATTTGTACCATTTCTTTCGTGTTTACATCCCACCAATGGTTAGGTTTAGAGGTGGACTTTTTACAAAAAAGGTTGCAATGGCTGGGTTGAAAATACTGATTTCTTGGTTTTAATCTACACTCATTTTGATTCTCCCTTTTCAACCGTGCTGTTTTCATTATATGCATGAACAAAACTTCACTAAAAATTATTTGTAGCATTATTTGTATCGTAATAAGTTCATATAGTGCAAATAAGTTCATTCTGTTAGTTTTATAACGAATTTCAAATAATAATTCTGTTCCTAAATATTGTTTAATGTGCCATGACACATGGACTGATCATCTTGTCCATGCATAATCATAAGAATGAATGTTGGAAGATACAGTACAAAATCATGCTATCATGTCTCTTGTCATCATCCAATCAGTGTTTCAACTGTGGAAAGACGTCAATAAACCAGCTATGATAACAATGTCACATGACATCACATTTACCTCAGAAAAGCCATTCAGTGACCATAAACTTTATTCAGTCAGCTAGAAAAAATGTACTTTGATAAACATATGCACTATATTACATTCTCATTATATTTTTACTTAACCTGTTCTTCAATAATTTTGCCATTATTAAGAGTTATTATTATAAGTTTATTATTATAAAACTGCCTTATGTGCAATTTAAATGCTTGTATACAAATACGTTGTTAATTTTAACCTGAATGAGATTCAATCGAGATTGAATCGTGTCAAAATCGTTTGTGTCAATACAAAATAATTATGTTTTCTCATAAGATCAGATTGGAAAATATTCAGCTTTTCACAACGACAGCTATCATCTCTTTCTCTCTCAACTGAGGCTCAACTGTGCAATGCTTTTCTGTCCTTATGACAGGGTAAAACCATCAGTTGTCATCTTAGGAGTTTGATCACGATTGACAGCTTTGACTGGCCATCAATCATATCACATTCTGACATCCTCATTGACGCATAAAATTGAAATGCTGCACAAACTCAAACAAGCCCTTGTGCAAATGTTGGCAATGTTTCGCCTTGAAAAGAAGAATCTGAAGTCTGACGTGTCTGGGTCACAGGGGGGATTTGCAAAGTTTTCAGAGCAAAATCTGAAGAAATGTAATAGTATGATTATATCAGGAAAGATCATATCACTCATTTATAATATTTAATACTGTAAATAATACAGATTATCAACTGAACATCTCTCACTTTTACTCACATAAAGTGTAAAATTGCTAATAAACATGAAAAGTTGTTTTAATAAAGTATTCTCATCGCACCACATAACATCTGTTCTGTTCATTTAGAATGAGGCACACTAACAAAAATCAATGTTTAATTGCATTTCAAGTCACACATGAAGTTTATTTCCTGTTCAGATTCAGAAAACGAATCTGAATAAAGCCTAAAAGTCGTCTATCTCATTCAGAGTCGTTTTTTCACCAGCAGAATCTATGCACTAACTATCTCTGCAGATTTGTCGCCTGTGTTTTGCTATCACACACTGAGGAAACAAGAGCTAGGCAATGAGCTCTGCACCCAGGGAATAAAAAGAAAATACATATTAGAGGATATATCGAAACACAAACATGAGGTCACCTCCATCGGCAGAGCTGAAGTCTCCGAGCCGCTGCTGTTTGTTTTTACAGCGTGGACTTGCAGACGAGGACTCAGGTGAACATACATTACTTGCTCATGTTAGTCTCGGGTGGCTCTTCAAGGTATGTAATATTTGCAGCCAATGTTGATATTAGCCGAAGACCTCGCCATAGGAGAACTGCAGTTAAAACCAGAGAGAACAGTTGTCGTGTGTGTGCAGAACTGTGACTAAACGCTACGGCGGCAGGACTATTACACTTTCAAAAGTGCAGAAATGAACAGAGTTAAGTCTCGGGAGGAAAGTTCAAACACGGCATATTCAATTATATTTTACAACTGGAATAACACTTTTTTTTCCTTCTGTGTTTTCCCTTTAAACCGAGAACTGAAATATACTCTGCATTTACCCAACCAACGCTCTTGTGTTCATATGACGATAATAAACCTCAGTTTGAGCTACTTCAAATCTTAAATAAATATTTTTTTTAAAAAACTGTACCTGCAGATTATATAATATTAATGAAATAAAGGCCACTTAAAGTGTACTTGAAGAGAGACACTTTCATGACTACACTGTAAAAGAAGATATCTCACCAATAATATATAACAACAAATGTTTTTGCATTGCTTTAACTCATAAAAATAAGTTAAGTTTTTAAAAAATGTATAAATTCAGATTCAGATTCAACTCATTTTTAAGTCGGTTTAATGCAATTTAAGTTAAAATGACTTAAACATCCAAGTTGATTGCAACTTTTTTTACAACACACTTAAGAAATGCACTTTGTATTTAAAAGTTTTACTTTAAAGTACATTTTAAATCAATATGTTTTAATAATCTTTTGTCATGTTTTAAACAAGTACACTTATTTTGATGTGTTGACTCATACATAAGCACATGTAAAATACTTGATTATAATATTTTAAGCGTACAACACTGCAACTTCATCATTAAATGTGTAATTACAAATATATCTAAATACATGACATGCAAGGTTCAATAGAAATTACATGTTTTGGCTTTCCATGAATGCTTGTCATACTTTAAAAGTGTGCTAAAGTGTATGCTAAAGTAAAAAACAAGGGGAAGCTGGCCATAGAAGAAGGAGTGCATTACTGTTAGCTTTACTTGTGGCAGGACTGAGGACGCAGCAGGTTCTCTGCGCTGTGAATTGCGTGTAAAATCGAGCTCGAGCTATACTAGTGTCAGCATTCAAGTATTTAAACTAAGAATATATGTGCTATTTTGTCTCCTTATGATGCAGTGCTTTTTATTTTTCATAATTTTTTGGTTGTGTAGTACAGACTTCTGCTAAACTAATTCATTTTAATGCAAATGCCGTAACGTGAGAGTATCAGTCTGAGATTCTCATGCAATACTGTAAGCGGTTTCGTAACGTTGTATTCCTTTGTTTAAAAGATGATGTTTGCTTGCTCGCATCTTGTAAGGGAATATGAACATGAGATGATAATGAGAGGTCTGTAAGAACAGGAGATGAATGGAAAGCCAGTGATTAGAGAACAATGGCATGGAATGTATGCGGCCGGCTGGAAAGCTGCACTGATACACAATATCACAATACACAATACATTCAGCAGTTTTAACATGCTGGTGTTTATAACGGAAAATGCGCTGAGCGATTATCAGGGAGACCCGTTTGGTGTGGCTTATCAGCTCACACAGGATTCAAACCGTGCCATTCAGAGGGTTTTGGAAGTCTAACTCTCTTTCACAACTCTTACTTGCTTGCTTCCACTTTTCTGTCATACATACAATCCCATAGATCAACTTATCCTCCTTTCATTCGTCACAGTCACACAGGAACTGATTGAGCCTTATCTTTCTAAGATACACAGCTTTTGTGCTTCACATTCATTCTCTTTATCCGATCAGTCAACAAGCTGTCCTCAGTTCTTCAAGGTATAGGACGCAGAGGCTAAGGTGAGACTGTATGTACTCAGCTGACTGCATTTATCTTCAGTCATGTGCAGGAATTACTCATCTTCAGCAAAGATGTCAAAACATTACATTCCAACTCTGATATTCAACCATATAGTCTCAATTAATAATCTCAATTAATCAGACACAAATAATATAGTAGCCACTTGATTTTATTTTTTTATTTATTTTTACTTCATTATTAGAGAAAATTAGCAAATTATTAAGTACTGTATAACTAAAAATAAATAAAACTATAAAAATGTTTTAATATATATATATATATATATATATATATATATATATATATATATATATATATATATATATATATATATATATATATATATATATATATTATGAATGTACTAATTATCTTTGTGCCAGACATAATCTGACCTCCTGGACAATTTGTTTTTTATTCCTGCTCCTGGAAACAGGATGTGACTGTTTAAAGTCCATTCGATCTTCCTGTTGTGTGTGAAGTGGAAAAGGAAGTACAGCGTGGCCAGTGTTGCCCAAGACACACACACACACACACACACACACACACACACACACACACACGCCATACACACACCGTCACACACCTCTCGATCCTTAAAATAACACTGTACCAGCTGTCAAGAGAGACTTTAACAGCACAAAAAACACCTCCAACAGACTCTCTCTGTGTGTGTGTGTGTGTGTGTGTGTGTGTGTGTGTGTGCGTGTGTGTGTGCGTTACTGACGACACCTTATTACACTGCTCCTCGTGTGCAGCAGATGGCCAGAGACATAAAACAAGATCGGCTTCTGGGATTCCAGTTTTGGCATTGGGATCATTGTGTCTATCTCACCAAATGGCTAATTGTGTTTCTCTGTGTCTCTGTCAACATCTGAACAGGAGAGAGTAACTTCAACTAAATCTTTATGCTGGAAATCATTCTCATGTCATCATATCAGTCACAACCCTTAAATAAGAGCACAACTGCCTCAGTGTCCAAGAGTGAAGAGGGGTGGATCTGTTTGTGATAAACATGTTTTTGTTAGTTAACATTCACTTTACTTAAAGGGATAGTTCACACAAAAATGCAAATTCTGTCATCGATTACTCAGCCGAACACGAATGACTTTTCCCCGTGGAGCACAAAAGGTCATTTTTTTAAAGAATATCCTCAAAATGTTGGTGTCACCATATGATTTTTTAATGTTTTTGAAAGAAGACTCTTCTGCTCACCTGCATTTATTTGATCTAAAACACAGCAAAATCTGTAATATTGTGAAAAATTATTAGAATTTAAAATAACTGTTGTCTATGTGAATATATAGTAAAATGTCATTTATTCCAGTGATCAAAGCTGAATGTTCAGCATCATTACTCCAGTCTCATGATCCTTCAGAAATCAGCATATTATGATGATTTTATGATCAAGAAACATTTATCCATGATGAAACCCGTTGTGCTGCTTCATATTTCTGTGGAAACAGTGATACATTTTATCATTCAGGATTTTTTGATTAATAGAAAGACCAGTATTTATTTGAAACAGAAACATCTTGTAACATTATAAATGCATTTACAGTCACTTTTGATCAATTTAATGAATCCTTGCAGAATAAAAGTTTAATTTCATTTATAAGAAATCATACTGACAATTTAAGCACATTATGCAACAAAACACTGCACTGATTATCGCCAAGAAAACAATCCTCATGAACTGGAAATCAAGGAAAAAATACATATCACGCATTGGAAAAACCTGTTATCAGATTCAATAGACAAACTCCAAACTTAATCAGTACTCGAGATACACCCTCCCCTTGGTCACCCTTCATCACTTACAGTCATGACCCTCGGCACCTGAGATCCAAGTCACAAGTTTAGATCCACATATTCCTCTGCATCCACATGTAAATAGCCACAAACACTAGGGCGGAGGATGGTAGCTGGAACAATTATTATTATTTTCACTTTTATTATTAGTATTATTATTATTATTATTTTTATTATCATTAGTTACATTTAAATAAAATCTCCCTCCCCCCTTTTCTAATTATTTTTTTTTCCTTCCTAATAACTTTATTCATTTTCCCTCCCCTCTCCCTCTCTCTCGACTTCTCTCTACTCATCCCTATTCTGCCTGGGCCAAATGGGTGGCTCGGACGGCCCGGTCTGATCGGGTTGTCATGTGGGTCTGGTGTTGGTCGGTCCCGTGGGGTATCTGTGGCTCTGGGCCCCCATGGTGCGCCCTCCTAATGCGGGCACACACACACCCTATCCTGGTAGCACACAACACGCCTTACTCTCTTTTAAAGGGATAGTTCACTTTGAAATTAAATTTTGGTATGTTTTAGCTTACCTCAAGGGCATCCAAGATGTAGGTGTCTTTTTTTCCGCAGTAGTTTCAATTTTGATATTTTTAGGTCAAACCGTTCTTGTCTGTCAGCCATTTAATGCAGGTCTATGGTCACTGTCTCAAAGAGCATACACAGAGCCCAAATTAAACAATTCCCCATCGTCCAAATTAAACAATTCCCCATCGTAAGTACACATTGATGGCCCAAGGCACGAAACGAGCGGTTTGTGTGAGAAAACGAACAGTATTTATATAGTTTTTACCTCTTATACACAGCCACGTCCAAGTCATAGATATATACACTATCCCTTTAAATGCTCTACACATTAGGTTGCACACACTATACGTCCAATAATAACAAGAACAACAAAACAGACTAGGGTGAATGAGGGGTGCATGCAGATGCCTCAGCAGGTATTTTACTGCACACCTCATTTCTTTTATTTCACACATCCCAGAGGTGGGATTAGTATATCCACTAATACACAGGTCGAGTGCATCATGCGGGGGGAAATCTGGGCAGATATTCATCCTGCTTGACCACTTCTTTTAATGCATTACATTAGAGAAAGGTCATAATTTAGCCATTCATACTCATACATAGGACAAGAGTGGCGGTTTGGGTGATGGTTCTGGGGTCGGGATGTGGTTGTTCGTGGGGGGGGGGGGGGATGTGTGCTGGGGGCCTGGGGATCAGATGACGCCCGGGACGGCAATGTGGCTATGCATGGGTGCCCAGGCAGTTTGTTTATTCAGTCAGCCAATCAATCAAAAAAAAATTTTTTTTTTTCTTCTTCTCTGTAACCCTCCTAGGTGATCCTGCTTCCATATTCCCAGCCAAACAACAACCCTGCATTTCTCCTTATATACTCCCACACACACACAAACTAACACACGACCATCTCCACACACTCATTAAACCCCGCCATTTCATTCCTGTCATTTCATTCATATCTACAGTCAACCTGTATGCAATAATTCTCAGCCTCTATATCTGTTGTTAAATGTTATGTCATATCAAGATATGTCTTTTGTCTAGTGTACATGTTTATTGTTTGGTGTAGTACTCTTATGTCTATATTGTATTGTTACATTTTGTTTGTAACTTCATTATTGTTTGCAATAAAAGAAAAAAAATCATAAAAAAAAAAACAATCATAAAAAAAAAAACAATCATACTGACCCGCGGTAGTGTCTGTATGTATGTATGTATTTATAGCACATAAGGGATGCATAACTGGAGTCTGAGTCAGACATTAAACACTGATGCTTCCTAATATTTAATACACAATAAACATTTTTAAAATGCACTTTTGTGAAATATTTGCATTTGCACGGCGAGAAATGGCTGTATATCCAGAAGTTAACAACATAATTCAGACGTAAAATCTTATGGGAATCTCCCACAGAGTTATTAAAACTTTTATGGATTTTAAATAAGAAACACAGTTATTTGAGCTATATAATGTGACATTTCAAGTAATGTTTTATTAGATTATTTGTAGATTGCTGTTGATATTTGTGTCTTTTGTAGTTTGACATTCCATTGCACTGGAAGGTCCATGAAGTCAGTGAGGATTCACACTAACCGTGTAGGAAATCCCAAGAGAATCCTGGACACTTCCCAGCATCTCGCTCAACATCCATGCAGGGATTTCGGGCATCAGTGGGTTACAGCCAGCTGAAAACAAAGGAGAAGAAAGGATAATGTGCCGAGCGCAGGGGAAGGATAAAAGGGGGTTTGCTGGATCTTTTGTCTGGATTCTGTCCTGCGTACTAACTCCACCTTTCACTCCTCCACACGGACCATCCTGACCAGCTGCAACTTTCTCCCATAGCAACTCCTGCATCAGCGTCATGTGACCTTTCTTTAGTGTGTTCAAACTGCATTTCACTTTAAACTGATTACATACTGAAAAATAAAATATGTCTGGTTCCAAAACAGTGCTTCTTCTAATAAAACCCTTATAAGACATTATTAATCATAATCCCCAACTCTTTCAGATTTGATTCCAACTTTGGGCCTTTCAGCAGAGCTACTGTTGCTTTCTTAGAGTAACATTAGTTCACATCCCTCGCCGATGCTGCTAAAAGTTACAGTTTAGAGGAGTTAGCAAAGACACGCTGGCTCTCCACTCAACAATGAGCCGCTCATCTGTAAACACTGAAGCGTTCCCGGTCGTTCAGTCACTTCACACATGGAAATGTGCTGGTGGAAATAAAGAGGGTGTGAATGGGCAGGTAAGAGGAAGCTCAGGAAATGTGTGTAAAGAAGAGCCATCAGTGCTTGCAGCTACACACACACACACACACACACTCACATTTGCATATGTGTGGAGCCAGTCAAACCCCAGATGGCTTGAGATGCCTTTTATTTGGCGGGATTACAGTCACTTTCTAATGGGACAACCAGGAAAGACTTGTTATTGTGTGAGTGATGAATACTGAGTGTGTAGCAGGACTTCTCAAAAATTGATTATGAAACACAATGAATATTCTGAAATATTTTACAAGAGTGTTTTTCCCCCCAGAGTTATTGGTTTTATATTCATCTATCGACTTTTTAGCTTAAAGTCAATATTTGTTATTTGCTATTAAATATCAGTATAGGGATGCACAATGTATATGTACCATATTAGTTAACAGCTGAAATATATATATAATTATAATTATTATGTTGTTGTACAAAAAGTTATCTAGAATTGTATTATTGTAACGTAATAAATAAAAAATAAATCAGATATATTATGTATCACTGTATATTAATTAATTAATTATTGTTACAATATAAACATTTTATACTATTTGATATTGTAATATTGTAGAATATTATATTATATATATATATATATATATATATATGTGTGTGTGTGTATAATTAGTTAATTAATATAAAATAATACATATGTATATTATTTATTATTTATTTAATTATGTTATAATATTAAAATTCTACAACATTTTTACAAAACAGTTTTACAAAAATAGTATAGAACGATAATATTGTAACATAATAATTCTGTATATATAATTTTTTTTTTATTATGTTAAAATATCAAAATTCTATACTATTTTTGTAAATAAAACTAAAAACAAATAAATAATTTTAAATGCATTTTCACAACATAATGTATTGTTGAGATTCACTAAAAATTTCATTTAATAGTGTTATTAAATTATTGATGTTTTGAAGATTATTAACTTTGTGATCGTTAGATTACGGCAAAGGTAATTTAAATGTATCATATTATTATAATACCATATTTCTTAATTTAATAACTACTATTGGCTTATCGATATGGGGCTGAATTTTAACATTGGTGTATGCCAAAATATTAGGGTCTTCTCGTGGTCTCTGAGTCTGTGTGCAGCGAGACTCTCCGCTGAATCAATGTCCCAGTGGTCAGAGTGAAAGTGTGTGTGTGGGAACTGTGTTCAGGACAGAGGACGTATACACTCACATAGGGCCGCTTCTATAGACCCTCGTATTGATTTAGCAACGACTGGACCTATAACTGACCCACACCCCATTCACACCAGCACAGAAAGAGTAACCTTCCCCCACTCCAGGCCAGACGTGTTTACGGCCAGAGCCGGGGAACCGGTCTTTGAGTCCCTTGTCTGGCATATGGAGGCCTGCAACAAAAGGGCCCTTGTGGAGAAAACACAAAGCAGGTCGGTCCGTTTCCAGAGGGGGTGAAGCCAGCGGCAGTAAAGCCCAGAGAGAGTCTGAGGGGGAAGGAAACTCCTCTTCTGATGGGAACGCATGCTGACGAACAGGAAGACATGTTACAACAAGCTATCTGAAAATGAGCATTGGCTGCTTTTGACCTCCAACGTGCAATTCACGTATAATGTTCTTCGTTCAAATATGTATGAGAGAAACTACTGCTGAGATTTGTCAACAAGCTGTTTGGCATATTCAGTAACTGCTTATGAACTGATGCATGTGAACAACAACATTCGGTTCGTTTTAAATAGCAGTTTGCTACTGTGGAGATCGGGGCAAGTTGTCACAAGATACGTGTTTTTACTCAAACACCCCTTGTGAAAAAAAGCACACTTACTTAGGCTAATTATTATGGATGTAATGTACTTTCAAAGAATGTACTTGAGTGTGAAATGAATGTAATGTTATCGGACACTTCATTGCATGTTATTTACAATTAAATTAAAATCTATTAGTTTAAATGTATATGCAATTAATTGCAGTCATATTTGTATGTAATTTCACAATCATTCACATCATTTGCAATGATGATGTTGCATTTTAGTACAAGTCTGCTCTCTTTAAGTGGCCTTATTTCATTAACATGATATCTGCAAGTACAGTAGGCCTATTTTAAAAAATATAAGTGCACTTCTATTCACAAATAATATTAGTTCAAAATATCTACTCTTTTTAAAACATTTTGTGCTGTGTTACTACTTACAGTTTTCATAAGCCATAAGCCTGATTCCGTTGTGACAACTTACCTCATATAGTGTTCAATGAACAATAACCTTTTTTTGTAGACGTTAGGTACAGAACATGCCTTACTGACTTTCTGAAAAACCCCAACTTGATAAATATTCATAGTAATATTCAGAGTGAAGACTGTGACACGTCTCTGAACATCTAAATGATCATTTAATGGCGTCTGAGGAGCTCAGTGGACATGTTTACAAGACGGGCCTCCTAAAACATGTTATTTCAGAACCACATTTCTGTTCCCATCCACAGACAATTATCACGATGACTTGGTGCGTCTGTCTTCAGTTTCATTTAGTGTTAATGGGGCTCAGAGAAGCAGTTGGTTAAAGCAGAGAGAGAGAGAGAGAGAGAGAGCTGGTCAAACCTCACATCTACAGTTTAACCTCCTAAACGGCTGCTGATAACCCACTTGTTTTTCTGCGTTATGTAAGACGTCTACAAGTAGACCAGCGACTTTCACATTCCTTCCTGTCTAAGATCAAAAAATGAGCAGATTTTACCCTTCTGTCTGAGATCAGTTTCACAAACGCCTTTGTACATTCACTCAGCTCACACTCACTGCCACAGTTTCATTCACAGCTTTGCCTATACGATAACAACTAATTCAAAGGAAATATATACACAACTGTTCAAAAGTCTCTTCTTCCCAACAAGGCTGCATTTATGGAAAACAGTAAAATCAGTAATATTGCTAAATATTATTACAATTTAAAACAGCTGTTTTCTATGTGAATATATAGTAAAGTGTAATTTATTCCTGTGATCAAAGCTGAATTTTCAGCATCATTACTCCAGTCTTCAGTGTCACATGATCCTTCAGAAATCACTCTAATATGATGAGTTGCTGCTCAAGAAACATTTATGATTATTATCAGTGTTGAAAACAGTTGTGCTGCTTCAGATTTATATATATAGTCAACAGATGTGCATGATCTCTATTCTGACCAGGCCAGCATTTCTCACCAAGGAGCACAACACCAGTCCCAGGTTTCCAGAAGGCCTTTATGTGGTATAATTGTCCTTTTCTAAGCTTCTTTTCTTGCGAAAAGGCCATCGTTGTGCAATCTCCTCCATCTTCCCTATTTTGCCTTTTGACACGAGTCTCAAAAGAAGTTATTCAAGCCTGCTGTGCACAATACCTGCAATTAAATCGGCACACACACTGAGAGTTTGAGTTCAGAATAAAAGACACAAGAGAATGTTGCATTAGTGTCTGATATCTAAAACAGTGCTTTCAAAGCCTAGTGTAGTATTTTGTACAAAGACAATAGGCTTTAATCTGGCTCACTCGCACTGTGTTGGAAACAAATAAAACCTTTGCTTTCAGTTGTGCATATCCATGCCCAAATAACTGTTGCTGTCTTTATCAGTCACAAAAGAACGAGTGCTCATAGCAGGATTGTATGAGGTGTTGACGCTCCACTCTGATAAGACTTCATTGTGTGTTAAAGGAACAGAGCTGTCTTTTGACCATACTAATATTTGAAGTGTCTTGTTTCACAAGAGTTGATGTGGTGAGAACTGCTCGTGGTTTCTTTTCATTGTCCAATGAAACTGCAAGAATGATAAAGAAGGTAAAACTACCAGAAATGTCAAACTAGAAACACAAGACAACTCCTTTACATATGTAAATGTTCATGCATAACAGATTTCAATATTCGATATGTTCATATCTGTCAAAAGAAGAGGTTATCAAAACCTTACAATGAAAGTTAATGGGGTCCAAAACAGCACTGGACCCCAATTGACTTTCATTGCACAGACAATCTTCAAAATGTCTTCTTTTATGCATGTTTAAGACACAACATTTACTTAGATTGCAATTCTGATCCTGCCATCAGAAAGTCAAACAACACAACAGTCCGGTTATCAACAAGCCGCTGTATAATCTTCACACTAAATCTTGCAGCAGGAAATCATTGACGCAAAATTGGTGATAATGGACTATTATGTACAGATGACTAATCGGTTTAATGCAGCTGAACGGTCTTGGATCTCTGTAATGAATTATGACACTGCCTCGTTTTCGTTCCCCTCGAGGGTTTCCCAGAGACTCCCACCCCTGTGAGGGCGATTTTGGGCTACGATTGCCCACTCGATTTGCCCCATCAAGTATGATGAGGTGTCACGCAATGACATAATGACGGAAGTGAAAATGGCCTCAGGTTAGGAGTCATTTACAGCTGAATTCAACATATAGAGGAGAGATGCTAATATTCATTTCAGTGTTGCAGACACCGAACCCAATGTTAACTTCTGAGAGACTTGAGTTCAAATATTTACACAAACGTTCAAGGATTTTTCAGGGAATTGTAAGATAAAGGCTCAAATTAAAGGCCGGTGTGATTTCATGCAAGACTGATAAAACTATTTTCTCAAAACAATAGCTCTGATACGAATGGTTACTTTGAAAAACAACTTTTAATATGCTCATAGAGCCAGTATTATTTTAATATCATTGATGCACTAGTTTTCAATCAATATTTTGAATGAGTATAATTTGTATATTTTCCCATTTCGTTTTTATTTTAGTTTAAGTTTTTGTAATTTAGTTGTTTTTGACATTTTTATTAGTTTTACTAATTTTTATTTCAGTTTTATTTTTGCTTAGTTATTTTAGTATATCAAGTTAAAGTGAAAATGAGAAATATTGCCTCTAACTGAAATAAAAAAAAGTAAAAAAAATTATGTTTAACCTGTAAAAAAGGTTACCTAAAGGAATTTAGTTTCTTAATAACCCTGTTTAGAGCTATTTCAGAAGTAAACTCAACTTTTTTTTATGTAGATCCAGCCATTTTTTAAATAATTTACACCTCATCTGAGATGCACTAAAGTTTGAGTTTGCTCTTTTGTGAAGCCCTGCACAGGACACAAGCAAACTTCCCTCACTCTTGAAGGGGTGTGACCCAAACTCTAAGACACGCCTCTTCAGAAGGTGGGAGGGGTTAGAAGTTTCTGCTTATAAAATGAGATTCCAACAGTGTGTTTGTAACAGAAGCAGAACTTGACATCCGTTGTTGAGCAGTTCAACAGATCCTTAACTGCACATAGAGAATCACAACCAGGCATCTCGAAAATGCCGTCAAATTTCCTCACACCCTTTCTTGAGTTGGATGATGAATTTTGCAAGGTAAGAATATGAACTTTGTTTCTTGAACTTAAAAGTTAAGCATTTAAACAGCACTTTTATAGAGACAGTTCAGTCATAGTTTACTCAATGCAATGTTGGGTTAAACTTTATTTTAAGGTGTCATTGTTACAGTGTAATTATATATTTAAGTACTGAGTAATATTAAGCAACTACATGTACTTACTATAGGGTTAGGGTAGGATTAGGATTCAGTTGAGGGTTAGTTGCATGTATTTATGCATAATTAACTGTTATTACTATGGTAAGTACATGTAACATATGTAACAAGGGCACTGTAAAATGAAGTATTACCCAATGTTGTTTCAAAGCTGGGTGACTTTCTGTCTTCTGTTGAAACCCCCCCCAAAAAAAGTATTTTTTTGTACATGCTATATACGTCAATGGGATCTAATGTTCTTTTGGGTCCAACTGACAACCCAAATCATTATTTTGTGTGAACATACCCTTCAATGGTTTGTGTTTCTTCATTCATTTAGTTCTGAAACTAGTATACTAAAGTCTCTCTCTGTGTGTTCCCAGAGTTTCCGCGGTATTGACCTTACAGATGCCACACAGAAACAGCGTGTGGTGGGATTCCAGCGCAGACACTCCCTGTGCCCGGTGACTCTTCCCAACTCTAAATTCAACAGCAACGAGAGCAACCCGTGGCCTTTGCCAGCCATCACCCAGCCCTGGATCCGCGAGCAGAAGCATCAGCTGCCTCGCTCCTCTCTGAACCAGATCCCCTTCAGAGTGGACCGGTCCGTGAGCATGATCGAGGGTCACGTGAACGCTTGCGAGAGCCCGACGGCTAGCTCTCTTCCTCCACCGCCCGGCCTGAACATCAGCACCAGCTCCCTGTCCTCCCCGAAGTCTGCGCCCATGTCCACTCGCTACAAGACGGAGCTCTGCCGGACGTACGAGGAAAGCGGCACCTGCAAGTACGGGTCCAAATGCCAATTCGCACACGGCATGGACGAGCTACGAGGCCTCAACCGGCATCCCAAATACAAGACCGAACCGTGTCGCACCTTCCACACCATCGGCTTCTGCCCCTACGGCGCCCGCTGCCACTTCATACACAACGCGGACGAGCAGCAAGGCGTTTCAGAGAACACACACACACACGGAGAGAAGAGCATCCGAGAGCGACCGCAGTTGCTCCGCCAGAGCGTGAGCTTCAGCGGCTTCTCCTCGCAACGCCAAACTCTCGGTTCGCAACGTCAAACTCTCGGTGGTTTCCACGCCGTCCCGGACGCCTTGGCCTTCTCCCGATCCTCGTCTGTATCCCCGCCTCCATCCACAGGGAGTCCCGACCTGCTCTCTCCTCTGTTCCCCGAGCCCGGGACCCTGAAGCACGGCCACCCGTTCACAGATCTGGGGGCGAACGGGAGCTTCTACGCCATCAGCGACTCGGAGAGCGTGCGAAACCTTGCGTACGCGCTCACATCGGCTCTGCAGAGAAGCGCTTCTGCGGACTCGCTCTCGGACCAGGACGACTACACCAGCTCCAGCAGCCTGAGCGACTGCGACTCTCCCGGGATCGAGGGCAAGCGTCTGCCCATCTTCAGCCGTCTGTCTGTCTCAGACGACTAGAGCGCATTACCTGTGCATATTGTGCATGCTCACTCGTGCAGATGTTTCTCTGCACTTGACTCATAAGAGTGATAGTTCATGAACTTTGTTGGCAATGTATACTGTTGTATACCCAGTTCGAAAGTGCAGTGGGAACTTCACTTTAGGTTTATTTGTATCGGGAATTGTTCTGCAGTGTTTTGTCTGTAGGATGAACTTTCCCAAGACGCCTATTTGTAGTCTAACCAAAGCCGAGCAACTTAGAGTATATACATCTAGTGTAACGTCTAACCCGCTCCCTGAACATACATACTGTAGCCTTTAGTTAAGGCATTTTTAAACGGACAGTGTTACTGAGTAGTTTAACCTAGTTCTTTTTAAAAAACAAAAAAAACAACTATTTATTGCTTTTTTGTATTATGCATTGCTTGCAGTTGTGTTTTGTATGCATTTCGAAGAAGGAACAATGTAGATAAGGCTTTTTTGTTTGTTTCTTTGAGCCCATTTGTCTGCTTTGCACGAGCTATCTCTTAGCTTTAATGAAGACCAGCTGCACAGAGTCTCACTGTTGGAATCTCAGGATCATTTTAAAGTGCTTTTGAAACACTCCACTGTCCTGTATCAGTCCTTCTCCATAATAACAGTCAGAGATATCCACAAGGAAGAGTCAAACATGTTCATATGCAAGCCAACATGAATGTGAAAATAACAATGTACCGGAAAGAAGTCAAGTTGTACCATGGCCTTCGTCTTTTGCACTCTTATCTTTTATTTAAGAGGCGAAAATTGTCATTTGCAAATAACATGAACTGTGAGTTCTGATGTCCGTAGGTTGTGTTTTGTTATTATTGTTGATGTTGTTTCTCATCCTTTTGCCTTGTGAAAAGACACGCTTTTGCCTTTTGTTAACTTAAAACTTATTTATTTCGTTTTTTCGAAGTGGGAAAACAGTATATTGTGTTGTGCTTTCGTTTCATGTTTGTTTATATATAATTTAAATGAACTGTTTACATTCCATGGGATGGTAATGCCCATTTTCATTATAATATATTGTTTTAAAATAAACTTTCAAGGGAACAAAAGATCATTTGCCTCCTTCCTTTGCGTTTCTTGTCTTCTACTCAACCCCGGTGAACCTTCTCAAGCTTTGCTTATAACAAATAGTTGCATGTGAATTCATTTTAAACACAACTCCACAATCCGGTTGAATGCTGCTCCTTCCATCTGCCTCCTCGAAAGAAAGAAAAATGCATACTTGACAGCTCTTTTAATTATTCAAGCTGAAAACACACACAAAGGACAAGTGAACAGATGAAGGCTTTTGTGTGTTGCTTTGCTCATTGTTCCTGCATTTGTGCATGGAAGACTAAGAAACATCCCACTGTCACACACGGTCATGGACAATAGCCAAAGGTCTCGCAGCCTTTCATTGAGACCAGGCCGGGCAGTAAATGAAATGCAGGGGCATTTCTCACATCAGGGCTCCTTTGTGAGGCGACTCTCCCTTTTCTTAACAACATCTGTATGCTAATGGCGTGGCAGAAGGGAGGAGTGATTTGCAAGTCTATTGCAGAGCGGTAGGTCCTCGGAGCAGCTTACCAGACACTGCTGGGTAAACACAAATGCAACCGAGAGAAGGGTGGGGGATCTATCTGGAAACCCTAATCACTTAAACTCCACAAACCATGATTTCACTCTTTTCGCTCTTAGTTCGGATCACCACAGTCTGACAACCACTTCCACAATCCCAATAGACTCTGGTGTGTTTTTAAGCATTGATATCGACTACTTCCTCCAAATCTCTGTAATCCCTGCTACACACTGTGTGATTTCAGCAATCCTACAAGATCATTACAAATGAATGAATGAGGCATTTATATAGTGCTTTCATATGTACTACTGTACACCCAAAGCGCTTTACAATCATATCAGGGGATCTCGCCTCAACCACCACCAGTTCACGATGTACGACATGGATCTAATAAACTTAACACCAATAAACAACCACTTCCACAATCCTTCCATTTTAACATAGACTCTGGTGTGTTTTTAAGCGTTGATATATACTCTGAATCTTTCTTTCAAATGCCTGCGACAGACTGCGATTTCGGCAATCCTACAAGATCATTACAAATCCCACTGTACGACATGGATCTGATAAACTTGGGTACGACATGTGTAGACTGTACAATGGTGAAACCTTGAATCGCAGGTTATGACGCAAGTTAATATAGAAGAATCATCAACATGCGCTGAAATAGAGCAAGATGAATCGCACTTTGGCAATTGTGATTTTTATGTGGACGAGGAAGCGAAACAGGAGATCATGGCTAGGGAAAAGAGGCCAACTTGACATGCCAGTGTTGTAAATGGAGCTTGAGGAAAGTCATTTGAAGTTTTAGTGCAATGTCAAGTTGAGCAATACGCCATGTCATGTTGCATTTTTACTGGCTAGTCGGTAGATGTAGGTCGTAGCAGCAAACACACTGTGAGATGATCATACTGAGGATCTCAGGCTATCTTTGGTCTCAAGACTGTGACGACGGCCGTCTTTGAAGCACTCTCTCACTGTACAACGTTTAGGAGCCACGACCACAGAAATCTCCACGATTGCTCATCTTTCGTCAGGGACAGCCCAACATCTTACAGTGTGTACCGGGCATAAAAGGGCTTTCAAGGGCAACTCACACAACACACTAAGTTTGAAGCTACTGCCACCTTGTGGTTCATATGTGGAAAAACACAGGCTCCGTCTGGGACATTCATTAGGTTGGGAAAGGCTCCAATAATCCTTTGGACATCAATTACTGTTCTTTCGAATTGCTTAGACACTAAAAGTGGTACTTGAGGCTCACTCAGTGTAACTATTCACTCATGCACCGAATCTTCAGACCAAATCTGCAAAACACTTATACATAAATAGATCACTTAGAAATCAAAACTCAGTGTTTAGAGAAAGAAAGAAATTAGTGTAAATACTGTAAGTCACATACACACACACAAAGCGCTTTAGAAATAAAGTTGACTTTCTGACTTGGCTTGTATGCATATTCAGTGTGTGTGTATATATAGGCTACATATATATATATATATATATATATATATATATATATATATACATACAAGATACAATATAGATTGTTTCGCATGTTTTACATTCTTCACATCTGTGTGCAGTTTGGTGTGTGTGTGTGTGGCTAATCATTTGATGTGATTGTGTGTAGAGTTACTACGCAAAAACACAATTTTTGGAAGAATTAACATAGTTATGAATAAAGTGTTTACTTTAGCAAGAGATGTCAGATGTTTTGCATGTTGTGTGTGTTTTGTGGTTTTGTGTGTAGAGTTTCAAGAAATGGAGCCATAGTTTCAGAAATTGTGTAAGCAATTTGAAAAAAACTGTAAGGAAAAACACAAATCCATTGTTTCTCAGCCACTGCTCTGTTTTGAGATTTTGCTTCCATAACTTGTCCTTTTTCAGATTAGTGGAAAGAAAACATCCAAAATAGTGTTTATTATCTATTTGTATATGTAGATTTCCATTTCAATACACATATTTAAAGGCGGTGAGTTTTTTTCTGTGAGGTTAATATATCATTAACCTGATTTTATACATGGTGATTTATTTATTTATTTATTTATTTCTGGCTGTTGACAGCATTTCTGAATTATAAAGTGATCAAAAGAGATCCAAAACCCACTCTGAATTTTCTTTAAAAAAATGTTCAAAATCTATTCTGGAAATTAGCGCATATTTAATTATATAATGCCTCGTTTGCATATTTAAACAACATTTCAGATTAGTGGAAAGTACAAAATTATTAATCAAATGGGGAAATAAATGTTTTCCCAGTACTTTGGGCATTCATGCTGAAAACTGATGCAGTTCTCGCTTCGACCACACGAGGTCAGCAGCATTCAAACCAGAGTCAAATATCACACATCTCTCACACTGGAGCAAGTACTAACACAAGCAGCTTGCTAGTGGCTAGTGGCAGAGAATAGGGAGTGGGCAGGCTCTCCGTAGACGGGTTCTGCTAGTGGCTAGTGGCTAATAACATTTTCCTGCTAATAACATTTTCTTCCTCCAGAGGACTCAATCGCATGGAGCCCCTAAAGGGACGTGGAGGTGGACAAAATTGGGGATGGGAGAAAAAAAAAAAATTTTCAAAGCTTTCTTCGCAAAGATACGCATTCCCTCGCAAAACTTGTTGTGAGCTCGGACACACACTTCCTGTCCCGCTGGCAGTGTTTCAGACAGCTCTGCGCTTCAACAGCGGAGCGGTTCATAGTGTTTGAACTTGGACTCAAATATAAAGACATGCTTTGTCAGTGCTTAGTTCAAGGAGTTCAGTAAAGTTGGCAATTCACAGTTTCAAAGTCGTGAGCTAAACGTTGTTGAAACACAAATGACACCTATTTACAATCATAGTAACGGAGACAACGAGCTACAACCCAAGTTTCCTCAAAACGAGCTTTATAATATAAATTGGTCTCTAAGCAAGCGGCTGAGAGACAAGTCTGAATAAGGGACCGTCTGCAAAGTGCAAAACCCAAAACACTTTTGCACATTTTATATTATGAAAAATATTCAATAACTTCACTGTGACACACCCCAGGCGAAAAAGACGGTAACACTTTATTTTACGGTGCCTGTGATACAGAGTAATTAATAAATTAGGTACTTAGTAATAGACACTGTAATAACATGTAACAAAATGTACTTAACATGTAACTAAGTTATAGAACAGCCTGTACTTACAGATTGTAATTACACACATATAATACGCAGCTACTGTTACACATCTGTAACAAGCCGAGATGGATAAGGTTTATAGATACACATGAAGTACACTTAAGTACATTCTTGATACACTTTATTTTACGTAGCTTACACCTGTGTAATATTTTGTAATTACAATGTAATTAGGAAGCTAATGCATGCATTTAAGCTATGACCTAGTGGGTTAATTCAGATGGATAAGGTATGTAAGTAAGTGCAATCTTGATACACTTTATTTTATGTTACATACAAGTAATGCTACAGAACATACACATTTATCATGTGTAACTGCAGACCTTATAGCCTAACATATTTAAGTATTTGTTGTTACATTGTGTTATACTAAGTACTTTCTTACATAATTACAGTGTACCAAGTCGTAACACGTATGTAACAGACTCGGCTTGTTACACATGTGTAACAGTAGCTGCCTATTACATGTGTGTAATTACAATCTGTAAGTACAGGCTGTTCCATAACTTAGTTACATGTTAAGTACATTTTGTTACATGTTATTACAAAGTCTATTACTAAGTAATTAATTAAGTAATTACTCTGTATCAAGGGCACCGTGAAATAAAGTGTTACCAAAAAGACTTACTATTAAATGTATTAAAAATGTACCTGAGTATGTTTTTAGTACAATACAAATATACTATAGGCCTAATGCATGTTTAATACATTTAACAGTACGTCTTTTTCACCTGGGACATCACTTCAGTTCACACATCCCTGCTCTCCTGCTGGTTACAACACATTCAAGTCAGTGCATTTTTATTGTCATTCCTCTATATAACATGTATACATTGGAACGAGATGGTGTTTCTTCAGGACCATGGTGCAACACAGAACATTACTACATAGCTTAAGTGCAAATACACAATAAGACACAATAAAAAACTCATGACAGTAAATCTACAAGACAATACATACTCTGAAAAAAAAGATAAAAAGTTTGCAGTAGTACTGAGACTTACTGGGTTAGTGTGTGTACAATGATATAAATCTTTACAGGTGTTTGACTAACCCAGGTATGAACCTTACAGGGTTAGGTGTTCGACTAACCCGGATGAGTATTGGGAGGCAGCATATTACATTCATAATATGATTATTTATTATGAAACAATATCAATAACTTCACCGTTATTAGAAAGAAAAAAAAATTCAATAACTTTACACAGTGTAATGCCATCAAATACAGTAAGCAATTATCATGCAAAAGCTATGGTTGTAACTAGTATGTTAGCTGCGGACCAACATCATTTGTGTAAAGAATAGGCCTACTTAATTTTTATGTGCTATTACCTGCCAAACTATGTGTTGTAGTATGACCAGCAGGAGACCATTGATGAGTAAACCCAATTTAGTGTGTTACAGGGAAGTTATTGAATATTTATAAAATATAGTGCAAAAGCACATTTTATCAAACTAAGTGTTGTATGACCCGAAGTAGCTTGATTTCTTAATTAGTATTTTTATGTTGTTTCCAGTCCAAATATCTAAAAATTCTTACATCAAGAAGCATTTACTAGAGAAGTAAAATGACATAAGAAATTCTATTTTGTTTTCAGATAAACAGAAAGTAATTTAAGTAATTTTTGCTTAAAACAAGCTAAATTATCTGCTAATGGGGTAAGAAAAAAAATCTTAATTCATATGGAAACAAAATAGAATTTCTTATGTCATTTTACTTCTCTAGTAAATGCTTCTTGATGTAAGAATTTTTAGATATTTGGACTGGAAACAAAATAAAAATACTAATTAAGAAATAATTTTTTGCAGTGTGTCTACGTTACTATGGTTGTAATTATGTGTTATTTGTGTTTTAACAACATTTAGCTCTCAAATATATTGATCCGGGACAAAAGGAATCGCCGGTGCAGCACAGATGTCTACTGATTAAAATATTTATTTAAGGTGCATAACAATGAATGACTAACGTTTCGATGTAAAGTTACATCTTCATCAGAGTCCAAAGTCAAGGACTCTGATGAAGATGTAACTTTACATCGAAACGTTAGTCATTCATTGTTATGCACCTTAAATAAATATTTTAATCAGTAGACATCTGTGCTGCACCGGCGATTCCTTTTGTCTGGTTCGTTTTGTCCTGCCCTGGTTGCACCGGATTGTTTGTGGATTACAGAAGCGCAGAGAACCTTCTTTTCATATTGATCCGGGAAGTTTGAATCTGTGAATATATTGCCAACTCTACTAAACTCCTGGAGTAAAGCACTGACTGACCACATGTCTTTATATTTGAGTCCAAGTTCACACACTATGAACCGCTCCATTGTTAACGTACGCAGCTCTGAGACACTGGTCAGGAAGCATCTGTCCGAGACATAGATCCGATCCAGCGCACAACAGGCTTCGCAAGGGAACGCAAAAGATTTGAAAAATATTTTTTTCTCCCATCCCAAATTTTTTCCACCACCATGTCCCTTTAAGGGCTCCATACAATCGCCCATTAAAGTGCCTTAAAATCTCAGGGCTACACTAAACGATTAAAACGAATAGATCTGCTCATTCTGAGATGTTCCTGACGTACAAATATGCCACAGAGATCAAGGTAAATATTTGATTTTATTATTTTTGCATTAAGTCCTATCTTTCATGGGGGAATCCCGAAATCTCAAAATGCTTGCTGAGCTCACAATTAAAAAAAAAAAAAATAATTCAAATCAGCAACAAAATCTGACATGAATTTCCCCCATTCATAAGTAATTTGAGTGCAAAATAAGTATTTGGTAAGTCTTTGTTTCTTACAGGCAAACCTGAATGATACCAAACATAAAAGGGAAACAACACTAGATTCAAAAGATACATAATATGTAGTATGTAGATTTTCTCAGTGAGCTTTTAGTGACTTGAATCGGGGGAAAGGAAGGGAGAGGGGGGTGCACCGATAAGGACAGAGAAAAGCTTGGACATGTCCTGTGCTCTTTCTCTAAGGTCTTCCCTCCAGGGTGCGTTTTACTGCTTTATTGCAGGGTGAGTTTGATCTCAGCTTTTGTCTTAGCAGGAAAATCAAGTCTTACAAAACTATAAACTTGTATCCCAGTTCTTCTGTGATAATTTGAATTAGTGTAATATAGATATACAGATGCTGTGTGTTTGAAAAGAATGTCTGTGAAGCCGTTTCATACAGTTAGTTCACTTTTAAAGTAGAATATCAATGTGAGTACTCTTTTTAAAAGTATGCGAGAGTGTTCTTCTTTTACACTAGGGACGGTTAAAAATGTTGCATGTGTAATCTTTACAGATGTAGGCAAAATGGCGACAGCTCTATCCTCCTGTAGAATACTGTAACAAACATTAACTGGGACTGAAATAGAAATTAAGACAGATTTAATTCTGCTTGCCATGTCAAGCAGCAGCATCTCACACAGAAGACTATAAATAAACACACACACACACACCCCACCCATCATTTCCTGAAACAGAACTTCCTGTGATAATGAACCGTGCGCAGAGTTCATAGCAAACATGACTGTAATCATTATATATTGCTGGGATGTGAATACTAACAAGTACACTCATGTTATTTGAGGAACTGAAAGTTTTTATTTTGGGTGAACGAATACAGGCCATCACATGCCCTCTAAAGTTTTAACACTGTGATTGTAATGTCTTATTCAGTATATGGGGAAGACTGGGGCTAGTTGTCATAAGGGCTTTATCTCAGTAACTATAAGGTTTTCAGTCAATAAATGTCATGTCTATCTTTTTTTTTTTTTTTTTTGTTTAAACCCATCTTAAATTATAATATTCTTTTTTAATTAAAATTCATGCATTCAGACCAGAATCAACTAGGCCTATATAATGAAGAGTGATTTTATCTGAAAGGTTGCACTGTGTTTTCAGGACAAGTGAACCCTTGTGGAAAAGAAGTGTATTGAATTGTATCGAATGCAAAAGAGATTATTGCTGCTTTTCATTAAAATTAGTTCAAACAACACAATTGCTGTACATTTTGTTTCTACTTAATTGAATCATGTCCAATCTATCTGTAGCTCACTAGTTTAGTTAAAACTACCTAAATCATTTTTTTTGTAGCATTAACAGAAACTAGGCTATAGGGCTGGATCAGGAGAGAAAATATTCAAATTACGTGTTATTTTAGGTGTTTTTGAGTCGTACAGCCACAGGACAGCTGTACTAATGTCAGTGAAGTGAGAAACATCTCACTTGTTCATTGCAAACATGTGCTATGCATTTGCTCTGCTATTTAAATGTATAAGAAGAGTCAAGAATTCATAATCTGTATAATCTTTAAGTAATCAGATGTGTAATGTATTGACAAATGTTAGGTGATTTCTTTAGTGTGTCATAGATCTTAAATCTAGTGTTTATTTAACATTGTTGTTTTTCCTTTTATTTTTTTTTTTTTTTTGTCGTTTGACTTAGTCTTTGCATGTTTGCTTTGTAAACACTATTGGTATTTCCGCCTAACTCGATCTAAGTGTTCCTTACAACTTACCAAAAGATCCAGTGATCCATGGATATTGACATGCAGCCAGGATCGTGTTTCCTGACATTTATATGTGCCTGATTTTGACGCTGGGGAAATATAAATTCATATAAATACAATAGGTCTAAATCTGGGGGATCACTTGTATATCGTCATATCGTCCAGCCCTAAAACTTGAATAGTTTTTGTCAGTGTTTATTTAAAACCATCAAATAAGGCAGAATATACAACGCTAAATATTTGTCAATACAATACAATATATAGGGTATGATTTTACCTCGAAAATCAACATATTGAGGCAAACTGATAACTGCCGATTCCCTCACTCTCCTGTTGAGTAATAAAAACACATCTCTGTCGCATTTACAACATCTCAAATCTACGGAGCCCCTAAAGGGACGTGGTGGTGGAAAACATTTTAGGATGGAAGAATTGTCTTTTTTCAAATCTTTTGCGTTCCCTCGCAAAGATATTTGCGTTCCCACACAAAACCTGTTGTGAGCTCGGACACACACTTCCTGTTTAACTTCCCGCTGGCAGTGCTTCAGAGCTCCACACGTTAATGGAGCGTTTCATAGTGTTTGAACTTGGACATAAATATAAAGAAATGTGGTCTGTTTTTTCTTCTGTTTGCACAGGTATTGCCAGAAGTAATAGTAGAAGCAGCAGTACAGTAGTTGCGGTAGGCTGATAATCTTTAAAAGGTAGATTGAAACCAAACAAATATGCATTAATAAAAATGAAGGTATTATTTAAACAAACATTTAACATCTCATTCACCATCGGCATATTAACTAAATCAAATGCCTTGACAATACATTATAAATGTTAACAAACTTAAAGCACACCTTTAAAACTCATTATTGTTCAACACAAATCATACAAAGCTTAGCATCAATCAGTACTGTAGCAAATTCCATCACATAAGCTGAAACACAATACTGACATTTTACAACTTCAAAGTTGATATTTTACATCAACATAACTTAAATAGTTAATGTTCATAGCAGTTGGGTCTTCAAGCTTGAATTTGAGGTGAATGTGTGAAAGTCCGTCCCTGCGTCTCAATGTCCATACACTGAAAAAAATGATACTTTGGATTAACTTAAAAAAAATTGATGTAATTTGTTACAGCTAATTGTTTTTTAGATTTTCTCAAATTGTATTTATGATTTAGTTTAAACCAAAAATTTTTGATTTCATGTCAAACCAAAATTTACATTTTTTTACTCAAGAGTGTTAAAGTTAATGAGATAATTAAGTGATTAATTTAGTGATGATTGAGCATTATTGAAGACACCTGATGTTAACAAGCAGAATCACTGAAGGAGAAAATCACAAATTATGGTGATTAGTGTTTGCTTTAGTTGGGCTCTTGACCCTTATATGTTTCCTTTAGATTTTGTTTGGCTGCTGTTATTGATTTATAACAGTCAGATGAACAAAGAGACAATGTGATCTGATGGTGTTGGTTATGTTTTGACATAATCATGCTGTGATCTGAAAAACAAAACTTATTGAGATTGATTAAGTTTGGTTTAACTTGTTAATTACAGCAGCTCTGTGATTCTACAGCCTATGATTTTCAGTATTTTTCTTATAATCCAAAATATTTAATACACATTGTTCTGATCAAAAGGCTTTCAAATTAATTTATTTAGAAACACATACATCAATAATCAGCCTGTGAATCTCAACAATGGTGACAATAATAAAGCATGTTGCAGTGGCTGCCACCAATCACAACTCATTAATGGCTCCCATCATGCATTGCGTTATGAATAAATTATGATCTGAATTGTCTATGTAATTTAATTTTCCTAATTTAATATTATGCTCGTCACCATTGTTGAGATGCATAGACTGAATCTTGACGTCTGTGTGTGCCTAAAAGAAAGATTTTTTTTAGTTTTTTTTTTTTTCAAAACAACTTTTAAGAAATCCTTTGTATTATATCTAAAATTCTGGATATTTATGCAGAATCACAGTTATTCTGTAATCAACAACTTAAATCTACGTCAGAAATAAGGGTCTTAATGAGTTCAGTGATCAAGTTCAAATGATGATTGTCATAATATAACCAACACCATCAGATCACGTTTTTTTCTTTGTTCATCTGGCAGTTATAACTCAGATACAACAGACAAACAAAATTTAAAGTAAACATATAAGGGTCAAGAGCCCAACTAAAGCAAACACTGATCACCATAATGGTAACTTACAATTTGTGATTTTCTCCTTCAGTGATTCTGCTTGTTAACATCAGTCGTCTTCAATAATGCTCAATCATCACTAAATTAATCACTTAATTATCTCATTAACGTTAACACTCTTGAGTAAAAAAATTAAATCAGAATTTATGGTTTTAACTAAATCATAAATACAATTTGAGAAAATCTAAAAAAAATTGCTGTAACAAATTACATCAATTTTTTAAAGTTAATCCAAAGTATAATTTTTTTCAGTGATAGAGGGCGTAACACTTACTTTGATGCAAAGTGAAAACAGAAGGTATAAACTAAAAATCACAATTTTCCATTGGACCAATGTAAATATATATTTTGAATGAATTGCACTGATGTTTCACTTTTTTCAGTGTACTATCCATCCTAAACAGTATGTGAGATTAAAATAAGTGTGTCCCAAAGCATAGCTAGTATGTTGAAAAGAGTATGCTAGAAGTCCCTGGATGGTCTACTATTTCCGGTGGATTGTCGAAGTGTGGATCTTTCCGTGCTTACTATAAACAGCTAATATTACCCACAATCCATTGTGCTTTGGAGGAGGAACTACAAAAATGGCGCGACCGATGGTGAGAGGTTTAGGCCCTGTCCCAAATGGCACCCTAAGCACTCGTGGTCTTCCTACGAGTCTGCACTTTCGTGGCGTAATGCCGCTTTGACTGTCGGGAAGAAGTCTGCTCCGGAGCTCGCATCAGTGCGGGCTCGGCAAAAGTGCGCATCGAGGGCGCAAAGGGGGCGCTCATGAGCACCCTTCTGAGGCCTACAAATGGGACACTCTACTGTCTCACAGACTTAACGGACACGTGCACGCGGCAAGTCCACAAGACTGAAAGTGCATATGAAGTGTGCCATTTGGGACTTATCAAAGTTTAACCTGCTAAAAAAATATTTATTTAAATGTTATCCATGTTATATTTCATCTGCAATAACAATATGGACTTTTGTAAAGATCTGTTTAGCCATTTTAAATGCAGTATAAGTAGGCAAATTAGTATAAGTAGGCAAAGTGAGTGGCAGCACTTGTTAGTCAATGAAGCGGCCTTCTCTAAGAGGTGCACCACTATACTGTTCCCCCTGGAAACACAACCTATCAGGCTCCAGCTCAGCCACCACACTGCACTGCCCTCTTCGGGAATGTCTTAACATGGAGGAACTTGAAGTGAATACTCATTCTTTCTAGACAAAACAATAACATAGCCATTTTTTTGTTTGTTTGTTGTTGTTGTGTCAGAAACGAGCTTATTTACATATAGGCCTGCAAATACATTATACGCTGTATCAAATCATGTTCATCTTATCACCAACCCCCGGCCCCTGATGTTTCGGGCTCAGTCCCTGAAAATTTTAAAAACTAAAAACGCCCCTGATTGATAAAGAAATTTAATTTTTTACATTTGGGAAAGGGAAATATTTACATTTTAAACCATGAAGGCGAGCCAGTGGACATCACACAAACAATGTGCAAACTTTGCTCTAGAGTTATGCCGGTGTAGAAGTCAATATCCTTAGTCCATTTTTCACTACGGAAAGTGAAAGTAAAAACATCTGACACTGAACTAACGGTGCATGTTCTCTCAGAGACGACGAGAGCTGAATCGTGCTGATAACGGTAGGCTATAACTGTCTTCATTTATTTATTTCTCTTGTGGCCCATAAGTAGTGAAACATGAGAAGAGAAGTATTTTGTGTTAAACAGGTTGTTTTTGAAAAGAGGAAGCAAATCTAACTAATCTGTGAGTTTCCTCGAAGCTCGTCGGTTATGTGATGCGCTATAAAATGACTCCTCCAACAAGTATCGTGAACAAGTCACGGCTAACCTTAAAATCTGAGTAAATGCTCGCATTTTCAATGACTTTCTCTGACTGTTGTACACAGTATAGCAGTGAAGCACAGCCTCTTTTTTTTCTTTTCAGTTTGACCCCAAACATGAAAATACACTGGATAATGATTTCAGGCCTATGGGCTAGTCAGTATTTATTTTACGATAAATGATAGATCAAATAAGTAAATGAATAGCCTGTGTAGGTGAGTTGAAGTAAATGAATAGCCTGTGTAGGTTTGATGAGGACAGGGAGGAAACTTTTTTGTTCTTTTTTTTTTTTTTTTTTTTTTTGCTTGTCTTTGACAAGTACTTGAGTCGTTTGCATATGTTGCAGAACAGATCAGAGCAAAGACACATATCATGGCACATGAAACCGTTCGTTGAAAACTCGTGCCAGGTGTTTGTGGTGAAATGAACTCGTGTCAGAAAGTCATATCTGAAGAGCTTAAAGTTATGAACTGTGCTTTTTGATGAATGCTTATCAGTTCTGTCACAATGTTTTCATGAGGTAGGCTAAACTTATTTTATATTGTCTGGCATTTTCCCTTTTTCATTGACATTTTTTTGTAGTGCAATGGTGTTAAATTAAAATATCTGATGGTAAAAGTAGTAGGCTAAACAAAATGTTTAGTACATAATTTGACATTTTAAAAGTTAAATAATTATATCTACACTGTAAGAATCATCTGCTGTATCTGTGCCCTGTATTTTTTTATTTTTTTTTAACATGTGTATATTTCATGCAGGAATTTGAACTTGCTACACTAAAATGGCTTGATGGTTTTACAAGAAGCTTTCAGGGTAACACTTTAGAATACTGTATCTTACTTACTGCATAACATATAAGGAATTATTGAAGTACTAATAGGTCATTTTTCATTAATTACTTCTTCACTATTGTTAACTACTAAAGAAGTTGTGTTAACTAATCAGTATGTAATATAATTTTATTGTTGTGTTAAGTAACAGTTAGTTAATCAATAACTAATGAATTCTGTCATACCTCCCTATGAGCTATTATTAATTATCTACTAATTAAGGTTCAAGAAAAATAACTAAGAAGTAACTAACATACAATGCCAATATGGTGCATTTCTTCAGCGAAATACTGGTTTGTGTACGTTTTATTGAATCTATAAAATCATTACTGTGCTATAAATCATGTTATTTTATGCAAGGCAACATACAAGGACACAATGTCAGTTAGCTAGCTAACGAGTCTGTCTTTTTTGCGTGATGGAAACGCCTGATTCCTTGCATAAAACAAATGTTTTTATTTCTAAAGATCCTAAAACATCAGATGTTAAAATTCATAAGATGTTCTTAAGATGTTAGACATAAGACATCAACATAAGATGTTCTTAGAGCTGTGCACTGTTTGTTTATGGGCAGGTTATGGAGTCAGTAACTGCATATTTTGGCTATGAGTGAAACGCAGGGCGGCGGTCTGGTAATTATTTATTAATTACTCATGAGTTCCCTATATTTTCACTTTAGAATATGTATCAGGTTCTAAGTAATTCCTGAAGAATGATCTAATAATTCTTTATTAATTACTAATAAGTTCCCTATATTTTCACTTTAGAATACTGTTTCAGGTTAAAAGTAGCCTAATTCCTGGATAATTATTTGATAGTTCTTTATTAATTACTAATCAGGTTATAAGTAATTCCTGCAGAATTATTTGACAATTATTTATGAATTACTAATAAGCTCCCTTTCAGTTTCCCTCAGTCGTTGCCTCAAATACATGAATTTACTCAATGGCATATGCTGAGGAAAACAGACACAGTACTTTACAGGTATATAAAATATAAAAAACTAATCTGAGGTAAGTTGAGTGGGGTTCCTTTCTGAAGTTGATTTCTTACAGAACACACTCAAAAAACCACACAGGTAAAAACCTCTTTAACATTGTATGCATTTGTTAAAATTGTATTTTCATAATACTACTTCTATTAATAACATTAGTAAATAAGGAAGGTCACAACTCAATGTAGTTTGTATGACTGTTCATTAGTTACTTCTTAATTATTCTTCTTGAACCTTAATTAGTAGATAAGTAATAGTAGTTCTTCAGGTGGTATGACAGAGTTAATTAGTTATTGATTAACTAACTGTTACTTAACACAATCATAAAATTATTTTACATACTGATTAGTTAACACTACTTCCTTAGTAGTTAACAGTAGTGAATAACTAGTTAATGAAGAATTACCTATTAGTTCTTCAATAATTCCTTATAAGTTATGCAGTAAGTAAGATTCAGTATTCTAAAGTGTTACCGCTTTCAGTTGTTAACATTATAGTTACAGTTTTTTTCAAATTGCTTACACATTTTCTGAAACTATGGCTCCATTTTTTTAAACTCTACACACAAAACCAGGAAACACACACAACATGCAAAACATCTGACATCTCTTGCAAAAGTAAACACTTCATTCAAAACTATTTTAAATTAATTGTGTTTTTGTCTAGTAACTCTACACACAATTACATCAAATGATTAGCCACACACACACCTATCTATCTATCTATCTATCTATCTATCTATCTATCTATCTATCTATCTATCTATCTATCCATCTATCCATCTATCTATCTATCTATCCTGTATATCTATCTATCTATCTATCTATCTATCTATCTATCTATCTATCTATCTATATCTGTATGTGCATGCAAGCCAAGTCAGAAAGTCAACTTTATTTCTAAAGTGTGTGTGTGTGTGTGTGTGTGTGTGTGTGTGTGTGTGTGTGTGTGTGTGTGTGTGTGTGTGTGTGTGTGTGTGTGGAGATATTCGCTTTTGAAGAAATAGTTTTTTAAGGACTACAACAAACGGCTGGTAGGAACTACACAACATTCCTCCCGGATTAGTGACATCACGAACCCTAACATTTACATAAACCCCGCCCCCTGGAAACACGCAGTCCATGTTGAGAAGAGGAAGAGTTGTTGTAGTCGAGCTCATTTGTGAGTCTGCTCAAGCTGTCGCATACGTCTTTTCACATGCAATAGAGCAACACAAATGCAATAGCATGTCGCTCTCTAAGCATCTTACAACAGTTCCCACACAAGCAATTTTATAGATTATCATGACAGAATATGCTAATCAAAGACTTGAAGATAGTTAACTCCACATCAGCAACATAAATTCATCAACTAACCATTCAGAAATGTCCTGTTGCTTCTACATAGCTGGACACCTCGTGGGAGAGAGCTGCATGGAGTCGGCCGATATGGAGAATATTAATATTGAGACAGAAATCGCTGCCAATGAAGAGGTTTTTGCAAGGCCTGTTTGTATGGAATTACTTTTGTGCCAATAATAATGAACGTAACTTTTCAAGAAACTAATGAAAATATAAATTGAAACTGAATAAAATGTCTTTGAAACTGAAAAAGAATAAATCACAGTCAATTTTTTTACTTCGTTTTTAATACACTGCATGTTTTGCTAAATATTTCTCATATTTCTATCGTTGATCTGAACTTACAAATTCGCTTCTGAAGTTTTCATTGACGCTTCTGAAGTTTTCGTTCGCCGTTCTGACACATTTCTCTTGTGGGGGTGGGGCTAGTAGCAGTGTGTTCTCATTGGCTACTGAGTTTTTGATTGACAGCTTCTTCACCTGGAAGTGAAGACGTCAGTGGTGTGTTTATGTGTGGATGTGAGCGTCTGTAATCATTCACTAGTATTGGCACAAAAGAAATTCCATATGTTTGCTTTACTCCATCCAAGAATCTAGTGAGTTCAAAAGGCATGTACAAAGTTTCTTTATCTACACTCCTTGACGCGATCCAGAAGCAAACTGCGTAAGGTTGCCGTTTCTTGCCGTTTCTTCATTACCTGGTCCCGGAAGGGAGAGGTAGGAACCTTGGGCACGTATCCGGGCCGGGGTCCCAGGATCACTTGATAGTTAGCCGGGCCAAATTCTAGGCACGATTCGTCGACTGAAAATGTATGCAGGTCCCCTACCCTCTTGATAGAGGCCAATGCAACCAGGAGTACTGTTTTACAGGACATCATTTTTAACTCCGCTGACTGCAAAGGCTCAAAGGGTGGTCTATGAAGTGCCGAAAGGACTAGAGACAAATCCCAAGAGGGTATAGAGAGCGGGCGAGACGGATTTAGTCTCCTCTAAATCCTCCTCCTGTTGTACGCACAGGTCGCAGTGCTGTCCGTACGGATCAGTACATGCTTGCCTAGTAGCGGTGTTTTGAAGCGGCTCAGCGCAAGATGTACTGCTACTGCAGACATTACCGCAGCTGCCGATGCCATATGCCCCAGGAGCCTCTGAAACAGTTTCAGTGGTGCTGCTGTCCTGCATCTGAGCCATAGACTGTAAAAAAAATATGGACGTAGTGTCCGTGACGTCACCCGTGGGTTTCTGAAGACCGTTTTTGAAGCCTAAAGTGGGCGTAGCCGACCGTCGCCTTCTTGGCAGCGCGTCCCTCCCGAAAATGGGGAAAGAGGCGGGACGTGGGTGGAGCTGAGGAGCCTGGTGCTGAAACCACGCCCACCTATGGATGGAAGATATTGGCGGTTGATTTTGAACCGATTTGAATGCAGAAATTTAAGGCTTAATATAATTTAAACGGATGAGAAAAAAATTCACCCCCCTCACAGTTGTCATGAAGGGCAAAGTTAGCTGTATATACCAAAGCCACTTTTTGCTCCAGGCTGCAAACATGTTTTGTTCTGCTGTAAAGTTGGGCATTTCAACATGGGGGAGATGCAGATTTGACACACTTTTGCAGCCAGCCTCAAGTGGCCAGTTGATGAATTGCCGTTTTATTCACTTCGGTGTTGGTTTCAAGATAGAGACAGGGAGGCTGCCGCTTGGTCTGAGCGAGCTCACGCAGTTCACCACTGACTGGACCCGGGCCTCTGTGAGGCACGATGTCATGTTAATCGAGTCCAATTCCATACCGAGAAAAGAGATCCTCTGCCCGGGGGTGAGTTTGACCAATCGTCAAACCAGTCGTCCAACTGAGAAGGTTCGGGACATGGTGGAGGGTTCCACTCAAGCCCGACCTTCTCGGTGGCCCAGGAAAGCATAGCTGTCCACTCTGGATCGGACTCGGGCAACGCTACACTCCCCAAAGGGGGTAACACAGCTGAATCTTCATCTCCAGAGGAGCGAAACTCTCCCTCTGATGCTGCGGTAGACATATGGTCGTCAGGAGGAGCCACGAAAGAGACGGATGCTCGTTCTTGAGAAGGACCAGCACGTTCTTTTGGAAGCTCCAGCAGCGGCCGCGTTTGTGAGGCGTGAGGGGCCCACGGAGATTGCCTCAGCGGGGAAGCCCTCATGGTAATCCTCAGATCACCCTGGCTAAGAGCCGAAGTAGGCCTATTCTGCGGGGCAGAATAGACATTAGATCGGGGCATATGCGAGGGGACTGCACCTCCCTTGAGGTAAACGAGTCTCGATCTCAACGTGGCCATAGTCATATTCCCTATTGTGGCCGAAAAAGACGCAGGATCACGCCTGTGCTTTACTTTTGTGAAGAAAAAGAAAAAAAAAGAAAAATACTCTTCCCACTACTGAGCTGAGGCACCCAGGGAATGGTCGCAGTGTACAGCAGTGCTGTAAACACTATCAGGGAAATGCCCACCTGTACCATCACAGAAATAAGCTTGCAGTGAAAACAGCAGTTGTGTGAGCTTAAGCTCGTGGCCACACACTGATCGCGCCATCACACCAACACTGAAACAGAGTCTTCAACGCTATTAGAGTCTTTGTAGAATTTCTGAAGTCAAACAGAAAGCTCGGCTCCGAAGTGAAAGACAGTGTGTGCGTGCGCCCGCTTCATGTTTATACCTGCGCTGTGGGGCGGGGCGCGTGACGCGTTTCACGCACACCAACGTTCATTGGCTCGTTCTGTAGACACTCGAAGATGATAGGGCTCCCTGAAGTGATCCCAATTACGTCGTCACGTCGACGTTACGTCAAACATGAGCGACTGAAAGGGAACAAAATATATTTTTAATAATAGTTGGCTACAAGGAGCTCCAAATTTTATTTGGAATAATAAATCTCACAAATTGAAGAAATATATTTTAGCAAACAAAATGAGTGAGGGCGGTCTTGAAATCCTGAACTTGGATGATACTAACAACACATTCAAAATTATTTGGTTGAACAGATGCTTGCTTGGGTCAGATTCTATGTGGTATTTTATCCCTAATAATATAAAGGGAAGGTGGCCTTTCTTTTTTGATGAAATGTAATTACTCCACTGGTAAATTACCCATTAAATTGGCTAGATTTCATCAACAAGCTCTGTTAGCTTGGAAATTGGATTACAACCATAACTTATTGTTTTTCTAAAGTTAATATGAACGGTATCTACACATTAAGGATGTCATTTGTCTTTTTGAAAACCCAAACAAATCTTTACAATCTACTGTTAACTGCTTTATCATTGTGGCAAAGTTTTACTTTCACAAACAAAGGTTTCTTAAAAAAAATCCTACTTTTAAAGATCTCTTATGTGAAGTAGAATATTTAATCAAATCACTAAGAATAATTGATAATAGAAAATGTACTTCTTTTTTAAAGAAATATGATGAGATCTTTCATATACCATGATTAATATATGTTTGCCGTTTCTTTTTTCTTTTTCTTTGTTTAGTTCTTTCCATTTTTGTCCTATGATTGTGCAATAATGATTTTATTTGTTCAATATGTGCATTCATTGTAATATGTAAAATGGGATTTTCCAATACTTTTTGAATTTTTTTTTTTTTGCAACAGCTGGCCATAGTCCAAACAACACAGACAGTTTGGAGTCTACATCCCGTCACCTTGAGGATCATATTTTCATTATTGCAACATTCCTAATGCTTATTTTATGAGTAATCGTGTTTATAAAAATGTTGCTGAAAACATTATGCATCATTATTGAACGAATTTATGATTCTCCAAGAGAGATGTTGGCTGAAATAGCACTCCAAGTAAAGCTGATATGCAAGTGCATGGTATGTACATTTGGAGAGTACATAATAGCCTAATAGCTGGTTTGATTTGCATTGAGAGATGATCTTATGGAAAGTACTCCATGCCAATCTCTAGGTATGGTGAAGGCTATGTGATGATGTGGGGCTATTTTAATTCCAAAGGCCAAGGGAACTTTTTCAGGATGCATAGTATCCTGGATCCATGTAGTAACTGGCCTTTAAAAATAAAAATCTGCCTGCCTCTATGGGAATTTAACATAGGGGTGTCCAAACTTATGCACCCTGTATTTTAAGGAAGAACATTTATTTATTTACGATACATTATTCATTCACAAAGAAAATTGGTGTCCTTAAAGGTTGGATTTTTCCTAATTTTTTAAATTAAGGCATTAAGTTCAATTTCCAAAAGATGATTTTTTATTCCTCTTTTTAGTCAACTTTAGCATGGGTGTCTAAACTTAGGCATAGCACTGTATATATATATATATATATATATATATATATATATATATATATATATATATATATACATACACACACACACTATATATATATATATATATATATATATATATATATATATATATATATATATATATATATATATATACACATACACATGCATACAAGCTACAATATAGATGGTTTCGCAGCAGATTCACAATAGTAACAAATTCAAATTATGCTATAAAGCAGCTCCAACAAGACAAAAGTGTAATTATTCAGCTCGTCACTCCAGTGTTGATTCAGATCAGTTCAATAACTGTAAAATTCATCAATTGTGCATACATACTCTATATACAGAGTATTTCACATCTGTGTGCAGTTTGGCATGTGTGTGGCTAATCATTTAATAACACAAAAATAATCGATTAATAATCCCACAACCTAACCATAAACACTCAAAATAGCTTAAATATAACCCAGTTTCAACACTTACCGTCCCAACACTTATGGAAGTGTACTGAACTCAATGAAATTGAATTGTGACAAAATATTCAACAATTGTGTTGCTTCAGCTCATTTTAAAACAGTAAAACAACTAAAAAATGTGTGTCTTTGAGTCTGACTTCTTGTGTTGTGGTTATTATGTGCAAGAGTTCAAATCCCAGCCACAAGTGCATTTGTCCATTAAAGCCAAAAGCTTTATTAGAGACAACCATTAAATGTGTGTTTTCTTTCTTTTCCCTAGGTAAACCTGATGGAATATGACTAACTGAAGAGTGAATCAGAAGCAATCGCTTTTAAAATGAGGATTATACTGGTGATCTTTTTTTTGGTCATTTTGTTTTTCATGCTCATACAGTTGCCATTCCTCCAAAAACCCGGCTACCACAAATCCTTCATTCCTCCGGCTCCAAAAGCATGTGGCGTTCAAGTGAAGGACGGTCCTAAAGCATGTGGCGTTCAAGTGAATGACAGTCCTGGGATTAAAGTCGGGAACCTTCACACATATGTGACCGGCTCTTATATGGATCATCGTTTCGGAGATAAAAAGATAAAGATGATTGCCATCGTTCTCCGTGATGAGAAGGTGACGTACAGGTGTGTGATGTGCTGTGAAGGGAGGAACGTGACTTCACCTGCCAAATACACAATTCACTACGACCACTTTGGTTTTGAGTACGGCACTGCTACTATCACATGCCAAATCGATAGCTCGTGTTCGACACCGACGCATGTTGCGTTAACAGCCAGTGAGATCTCGAACAGCATAACATCCTTCCAAACCATTAGAAACAGAGACATTCCAGCAGTCTTCCCGTATTCATTTACAGTCTGCATCTCTGTCATGTATGACTACAAGAATGTGCTGGGTTTAGTCCAGGCGATGGAGATGTTCAGACTGCTTGGAGCTCAAAGGGTGGTGATATATAAAACCAACTGTGATTCAGACACACAGAAGGTTCTGGACTACTATGTGAAAAGCGGTTTTGTGGAGATCATCCCATGGACGATTAAAAAGCACATCAATGTGTCTAGTGGCTGGAGGAAGGATTTATCACCCGGTCAGCTGCAATACTACGGGCAAATTCCTGCACTTAATGACTGTGTTTATCGTTACATGTACCAAAGTCGCTATGTGGCTCTACATGACATGGATGAGTTCATTCTGCCTCTCAAGGTGAAGAACTGGATGGATCTGTTGCCTGAGCTTGAGAACATGTACGGCACTAATGTGGGCTTTGAGTTTGAGAATAATGTATTCCCTTGCACTGCAAAAGCTACAAATTCTGAACAAAATAAATGGGAAAATGTACGGGGATTGAATATTTTAAAGTGTATAGAGCGAGTACCCAATATCCCTAATAGATTCAACAATTACAAGATTATAGTGAGTCCTCGGCTAGTTCTGAAGGCTACTGTACATGGCCTGCTGGAAACTGTGAAACCTCAACCCTACACAGTAAGAGTGAAGAACTCCATCGCTCGCATGTACCACATGAAATTATACCCAACAAACACAAACCTTATAAGAGATGATCATCTGAATGACTATGCCGAAGATCTAATACCTGCTGTTTCTAATGTTCTGCAGACCTGTGGATTCATTAAGGACTAAATTATTGTTGTGAAGAACTTTCACTGGTTTCATGTCAGAAAAAAAAATAAAAAAAATAATAGGGTACCTTTTGAAAAACAAAACAAGTGAACAGATGCCGTCTGGAGAAGCCTGAATGGACAGTCTGATGAGTTAAAATCTTGTGGACCGTTCTTTTCAAGGTTGAAATTGAAAATTGGGCTTTACACATTCCTACAAGTTACACGCTACTATGATACAGAATTCAAAAGCAGGATAAATGGCTATTTCTCTCAGACAAACACCTTCATCAATGCATACAAATGATTAATTTATATGCCATTCAGGCTATATCACTTAACAGCACAGGGCTTTAAAGGGCTTTATTCAATGTGTTGACATAATTTCCACTGGAACAGGAAAACAGGGCAGGATATATCAAGCAGCACCTTTTTTTAAATAGCCAATAGGCGCATTTGACAGCTTATGACAGCCACAGTCTAATAGATTCCCCTTTTAGATGTAAAAGTCAACATGAAATCAAAATTTAACCTATTTACTTTGTTAGTGCATATTACTAGTCTTGTAGTGAACAATTAATCCGTGCAAGTTAATACACAGAAAAAAAAAATTGTTTGCCATGGTAATCTTTAATTAATCAATATCTGAAAATTTACTTCCGGTCTGGAATGGTGTCCCTTTTCTGATGACGTCAGTTTGACGGCTTGGGTTGATAACGCTTAACCAAGCGCAAACCATTAGTCTGCTATGAGCAGAGATGGAGAGGAGGAGCCCTAAAGTAAAACTGTGCCCTCTGTTCAATATTCCATTTCACTGGGAAATACGTCACAACACTGGAGAAACGTTGTTTGCAAATTCCGGTTTACAGGGACTTTAATATTAAACTGTTACTAAAGCAAAACAGTGAACATAAATATGCATAGGATGTGTATTATGAAAAGTGTGTAATTTATGTTGGTACATGACACCAGTGTTTCCTTGTCCACTCGTCAGTGCTGTTTCTAATGCCGAGTCTCTCTAACCATTTCTCCACCTAATCTCCTCCATATCGCTTTATATTACAGCATTCTGTGCAGAATCCAAAGGATCCGATACGTTTTCTGGTCTGTGCCGACTCGGTCATGTTTTTTACAAGGGATGTTTCTCACAGTTGCTGCTTTATTTTTCATAATTACAACTTTATATCTCACAATGAGAATTTAATTAAAGTTTATTTTACAGTTACCTTTTTATATTTTACTCTGGCAGAAACAGATGGTTAATGTGCAGCAAGTTGGTAAACTGACAAAAAAATTGTCAATGACATTTCCTACTCTTTCTGAAATGCTGCAAATTGAATTGTAATGTGTAGTAAAGTATGAAATTATTTTTGTGATCAGTGAAATATAGTGCAATAAGCCTTTACTTGAACATTACACATGAATTTGTTAGTAGAACTAGTTTATAATGTTTTAATGTTATAATGACTACTTCACTACAGAATCTGTTAGTGTCACTGAATATACCCAGTAGGAAATCAATGCAACTGTGCATGATTAGTTGGTAAAATCTCAACAGTCACACATACTGTATGGTTGACATAAAGCAGTAAAGATCAGCAAAGTTTACAAGACATTAGGCTACTTTAGGCTTTTCTTTTCTCTCTTGGCAGTGAGTAGATTTGAAACTGAGATTACAGCTGTAAAACTAAAACAGTGAAACAAGTTTCTATATGCAGTGGGTACAGGATCTCCATATCAGCAGCTGACAGTGAGCGTCCCTAGCAATCTGTGGAATGGTGGAATAAACACAAGATAACAATGTCTGTGTGATCATCTCCAGCCTTGCTGGGTTATATTTTTTTCCAAAATGTTCACATTAGAACAAACACAAATGTCAAAAAAAAAATAAAATACATTGTCACAATAATTTTTTTTTTTTTTTATGCAAATCTTCACCGTTTCAGTCTCTTTCTTGCAATTACACAGCGTTTTCATGAAAAACCTTTCAGCCAATCATTGTGTTACTCATTTGCATATTCAAAATGCTGTTCAGTGTTACATGACTTTTAGAGCTTTCACTCAATTCAAATCAACTAAGCAATATCGAACACATTCAAACAAGACATTTCTGTGTGTTTTATCCATTTTAGACCACTCACATACATGTTTAAAGTAAAATGTACATATTATGAACTAATATAAGGACACATTTGAACATGTTCACCTTCTATCAACACTGTAATGCAGCATAGATATCATCCAATTGCAGATGAAACATCGCAATTTCATTTTGTGATTAACCATGTAAAACTTTATCAAAACAAATCAATTTGCAACACTTAATATGCATTAACATGTATTCTTTCAACATCCATGGAGACTGACATAAAACAATCGACTAACCTGTGAAATGGTGAAATAAACACAGGACAACAACGTGCGTGTGATCAGCTCCAGTCTTGCTGGGTTATGATGAACAATGCAGCAGACCCGTCGCAACAAACTGCACTCACATAGCACCCTCCTCTGGTCTGGTAGAACCACCATCCACTCAAAATATTTTCACATACAGCGATAATATTATATTCATCAATTGTGACGAATTGGGGAATCACACTCTCCACAGAAGGTGAACCTCAACAATTTTACTTTGTGTCTTTATGACATTCTATGGCATTCTTTGGGCAGGTTTTCTCTCTCCGTGTGACCGTCTGATTGCTCCACACGGTTCCTGTTGCTGTGACCCTCCCTCTTGGTCCTCAGTAATCTGCTCCTCCCATGTGTCTCCACATTCTGGCTCCATGCCTTGTTCTGGCCAGAGATCCAGAGATTCTCAGCAGGTAGGTAAGTGTCAGCTTGTAGGTAAGTATCGGTGGACATGTACATGGTAATTGTCTCAAAGTCCCTCTTGTGCAAGTCTGTGGTGAATCATCTCTTTCATTGGTGTAGGGTCCATTCAATCCTCCCTGAGTCAGTATACTTTCTGATTCTTCTCTTCCAGATCTTGGGTATTCTTTGTATACAAAGATGTCACCTAAATGCTCCTTTACAACGTAAATGGTGGGCTCCCAATAGGAACAGCTTTCCTGGGCCACCATTCTAACTCAAATTTCTTACCAGGACACGATCTCCAGGTCTTAGGATGACACAGTTGGTTTTCTGATCGTAGTACTCTTTATTGCGAAGACTCATCTGTTTGCTTCTCTGTGCTGCAATCTTATAGGCTTCAGCCATCCGATCTGCCCAGCATTCAGCATAACCGTGTGGGGTGGTGGATCCATCTTCCTGTAGCAGCCCAAACAATAAGTCATCGTGGAGTCGGGGATGATGACCACACAGGTAAAACAGAAAGTACCCCATAGATTCATGTTTGGTGCAGTTGTAGACATGGATTGCCTTCTGCAGATGTTCCCATCAGCTCTGTCCTTATCAGTCAATGTCCACAGCATCTGGAGCAAAGTTCGGTTAAGTCTATCCACAGGATTACATTAGGATGGTATGGTGTAGTCCTGAGGTTCTGAGGGTTGTGGAAGAGAGAATTTTCAGACTCGCGCCCCTGATCATGATGTAGCTTTGCAGGGAATCCAAAATGAGGTATGAAGTCATTGAATATTTTCTCGGCTGCTGTCTTCCCAGATTTGTTCCTGGTAGGATAGGCCTGGGCAAATCTGGCAAAGTGGTCAATCACCATAAGGATGCATCCAAACCCACCCCCCCATTCTCTCAACAGCTTCTTTGTGTCACTAGCAGCCGTGCACCAAACATCAGAGGTCACCATCTTACCAACTTCCTTCAGTTCGATGACTGGTCCAATCATGGAGATATGGAGTGTGACTGTGTCTGGCACCGTCAAATTTAGAGCTGCCACCCAGGCTACATCTCTATTCTTGGACATCATGTTGCCCTCCCAGGTTGCTTGGATGGCATTTTGTGACAGGCCCTATGTGCACTCACTGATTTATTGGTACATGTCCAAGAGGCAACGTGACAACAGGTCTGCATCGTTATTACTCTTGCCTGGTCTGTATTTAATCTCAAATTGGAAATCCGCAAACCCCCATACCCAACGATAACCAGCTGCATTTAACTTCGCAGAACTCATCACATAAGTGAGAGGGTTATTGTCGGTATAGATTGTAAAATATGGGGCATAGCAGAGGTAGTCGCAGAACTTTTCGCACACCGCAAACTTTAGTGCGAGAAACTGCAGCTTGCCTGAATGGAGCTGGTAGTTTTTTCTCAGCAGGGGACAATGTTCTTGAAGCATATGCGATGACCCGTACTTTTCCTTCTTCTCTGGTAAAGTACAGCCCCCCAGTCCTTGCTCAGACGCATCTGTGTGTAATACAAACGGGGCGTCAAATTCAGGGTTTGCAAGCAAAGGCAGGCTGGTAAGCATGTCAGTGACGGTGTCCAAGCCCTGCTGGTGCTTGCCTTCCCACACAACTGGATGTCGAGATTGCAGCTGTGGACTTCTCTTCCTTTCCTTCTTACGTCCTACTTGTGATGGAGTTTCTGATGTGCTAGCCTGAAGCAGCTCATAAATGGCTTTCGCCAACCTAGCAAAATCTTGAATGTAGCTTCGATAATAGCTCAGAAAGCCTACAAGGCGGCGGACTTCTCCAAAGTTTTGAGGTGTTTTGTCACGGAGTACCCTCACAGCCCACAAATCTTTTGGGTCCACTCTTACTCTGTGTACAGACACAAGACGACCCAGGTACCGGACCTCTTGCTCAAACAACTCGCACTTAGCTGGATGTAGATTGACTCCGTGCTGTCGAAGAGCTCTGAACACAACTCGCAGTTTCTCCACATGCTCTTCAAAGGATTTGGCAAAACACAGCACATCATCCAGGTAGGGCAGGCAACACTCATCACAGATGGAATCTAACATCTCTTCCATACTCCGCTGAAAAGCGGCTGGGGTATTTGACAGACCAAAGGGTATCCTTACCCATTCAATAGGCCCCAAGGGGTCACAAATGCGGTCAAGTGCCTCAACCATTTAGCCATAAACCCCTGGTGGTAAGTACCCTGGTCGAGTATGGAGAACCAACGTTAACCACCCAAGGTGTTCATGAGATCCTGGATTTGTGACAGAGGATGGCAATCAGGCACGGTTTTCTTGTTAAGCTGTCAGTAGTCAATACACATTCGTAGTGCACTACTCTTAAAGTAGTTGTTTCACGACTGCTTGATTGCTTTATTTAAACTATTATGAACTAATATAAGGACACATTTTAACATGTTCACCTTCAATCAACACTGTAATGCAGCATACATATCCAATCGCGGGTGAAACATCGAGATTTCATTTTGTGATTAACCATGTAAAACTTTATCAAAAATCAATTTGCAACACTTAATATGCAGTAACATGTATTCTTTCAACATCCATGGAGATTGACATTTAAAACAATCAACTAACCTGTGGAATGGTGGAATAAACACTGGTCTGGCAGAACCACCATCCACTTAATGTATTTTCACATACAGCGATGATATTATATTCATCAATTGTGATGAACCAACAATTGGGGCATCACATATAGATGTACAGAAACTGGGAGGCCTTTTGTCTGATGGTTCATCATTCTTTGTCATGCCTTTTCTTGCGCCCTTTTATAAATTAAAGTAAGTCTTAGGGTTTAAGGCAAGACAGGTGAACAGGGTAACATTCTAACTAAAAGATATCCGCATTCTTTCCCCGGTAGATTAATCACAGTACATTAAGACAATTGAGTTGTGTTACAAGTTTTCTGAAATGTTATGTTTAAATAGGCAAAAATAGGCTTTAAAAAAGAAAGTAAAATATAAACTAAATATATAATAAATATATATTTTTAAATATCCTATTTGTTTTCATAAAGAGAAACACACATTTCACTTGTTCAAGGCTTTGTATTAAATGGTTATTTTTATTTGACATTAAATATGTAGCGCCCCCTACATTTTTTGTATAATAGATTAGTAAGGGGCAGCACCAGGTTCAATAATCTAGTGCCCTAAGAGATGTTGTATTGTGGGCCCCTCTGGAGTCACTGACTGAACTAATGTATATTAGAAAGTTACTCTAAATAAAATGGCTATTCTGCACCTTTACAGGCTCTTATAAAAACCTTTTGAATAAAGAAAACACGTAGAATAAGTAGAAAAAAATGTAAAGGATTTACTTAAATTTCAAAAAAAGGAATGGAAAGTGTGAAATGCATAAACTAAATAAAGCTTTGGAGTAGTTAAACAATCAAATAAATATCAAATTTGATAAAAATTTAAGCTCAACTGGGCAAGGTTACAAATGACTGAATTTCTGAAATGACCAAAAATGTCAAATACACGGAATTAATTGAGCAAGTAACACTTGAAAATGAAAGTACCAAAATAATCACTGTAGGTGTTTGCAATTTCTGAGCGCGCTGAATAACACTGTATAAACTGAATTTAAACACTTGTGGGCCCACACACACACATAGTCATTCAAAACACAACCCGTTGCAGGCCTGGATCGTAGCTCGTGTCCGTGGTGAAGAGAAACTGAAAATTGGCCTCTTTACTCTCCTGAGCACAAATAAAATCAACAATATACCTTAACTTAGCGTGCGATGCAAACCCGTGATCGATCGAGGATCCCGTGTCAGGCCTCCGGCAGCTCCTCCTCCTGCGTTGTCCCTGTCAGCCGATGTGTCACACTCCAACTCAGCCAGAGGAATCCCAGACCTCACGGTGATCTGGGACGCTATCTGGTCTTCCTCGGTCCGATCACACGACCAAACACGTTGATTTCTGTCCTTCTGTTCTTCTATTTTTAGGATAACTTTAAGCGCAGTCTGTATAACCGCTGTTTACGAGCAAATGAGTAACCGCAGTGACGGAAAAACATACACGGAGAATACAAAACCAAAGGATGAAACAAACTTAACCCGTGTTTACACAAACACACACTATAAACACTTTCAAAGTATTAATACGATGGTTTATCGATTAATTAACTCCAATTACTGCAATCGTTAGCTCAGATCGGTCTGATCAGCTCTCTTCCTCTGCCGCTCCCCAACTCTCTCCTCCTCCCTCTTACCCACTCAAAATTCTCCATTTTTTCGGGAGGGAGGGTCTTAACACTTTTAAACCAATGAAAATACAAACAACCTAACTTGTAGGGCAAAACCACGTTTTTCCCCATGTACACACCCATCTACCTTGCTACAAAGCACGGCATTCTTAAAGGGACAAGCACACATATATTGTGACTGAAATATGAAGCGTTAGACTCCATTAACATGTTAGCTCTGAATGAGAGGCTAAATTAAACAAACACAAAGAATAAAAAATTATAATCCACAACATACTAGAATTACATTCTAGTGGGTTACAAATACATCACATACTCTGTGTCTGATTATTATTTGTACCAACATAAACATAAAGGAAATAATACGATCAAATATACAGTCAAATGTGTAACACTTTATAAGATGTTACACATTTATTAATATATTTTTAAAATAGTAAAACAAAGTCTGTATAGCTGTAGTATCATTGAAGTAACAATAAACTACCGTGTTTGTATCCATTAACATCAAATCTTCTCATACTCATACATGTGTCGTTTAGTAGCCTATTGTTTGTTGTAAAAATATGAACGTGAAATAATAATATCACATATGTATACAGTCAAATGGGAAACACTTTATAACATTTTACAGATTTATTAATATTTTTTAATAACAAACAGGGTATAGTTGTAGCATATAACCTTGAAGTATAAACTACTGTGTTTGTATCCATTCATTGACATTGAGCATATTAAGTTTAAAATTTTTGCTCATTGCACATTATGATATCTTGTGCATATTATATGAACAGAAAACTTACTTTATTTAAAAGTATTGTTGTTAAATAGTGTAGACATAGATCCGATCAAAATCCATGTGAAAACAGCTTGTATTTAACAAATGAAAATTATATGTATGGGTAGTGCAACTATGACCGTTTAAGCCTGTGATTACGTGGTTCGGAAACGTCGCGGTTACGTCGGTAACCCTCGTTCCCTGAAGGAGGGAACGGAGATGCCACGTCGGACTGAATGACTAATAGGAATCTCGCTAGAGAGGCAAATCTACTTCGAGTGTAACTGAACGAGCCAATGCACATTGGCATGCAATCATTTGCAGCAGCTGCTCTGCCACACAGCACAGGTATATAATGAGCAGCAGGTGCGACTGAGCTTCAGTTTTTCGCTGAGGAGCTAAGCAGTTGACCCGGCTGCGCAGCGGGGTATGTTGTGGTTTCAATCTTTTTGGGAAATCACTTCTCAGAGATCTTTGATGCCAGAAATATTAGACTTTATTTCACAAACAAAGCCGAGCACCTCCTGCAGGAGATCACTCCACCTCAGAGGCCAGCTTCTCACATATATACCTACATACCTTCCAAAGATGGTAATACATCCTATGGTCGTATACCACGTGACACACTCAAATAGAATTCTCTGTTGTATCAGCATTCCGACCTTTCTTTAAGCCGCCAAAAGTCAAACCAAAGACACCTAGAGGAAATAATGGTGTACAAATATATAGATAAATTACTTATTTTCTAAATAATAAAATCTTCAACAGGTACAGGAGCTGTGGCGACGGGACGTCGCGTCTCCGTTCCCTCCTTCGGGGAACAAGGGTTACCTATGTAACCAAGACGTTACCTTTCAGTCGGTCACGTTCTACGCCATGTCGGACTGAACCGACTAAAAGGAATCCCTACCAAAGTGCCACAGCTGCTGCCCCCTGAGAAAGCCTCCTGCCCCTTCTTGTCTGGAAGGGCAATAGGAGAGGGCTTACACAGTATCTGTCACTGTTGTTCCGTGGTAACCCAAACAGTGAGACTATTGGATTACACTGGGAAAGCGTGCCCTCTCCGTTAGGAAGGAGAACGCTGCAGAAGCCACATTCTTCCCCGAAGGAGTTATATGGAGAAACACATATGGACTAACTCGAAGGTTGTACTGCATACGGGGACTTAGCTCAAGGGAAAGAGTTTAAAGAGTCCTAAACTTCCATTTAGGAGCAGCCATGGAAGAATACACATGGGATCCACGCAGGGTCGCACATATGGCACCCAGCCTAGACCCGGTTCTCAAGGATTCAATGGATAAAGGCCCCTTCGTGACTATCATGAAGACAGGATCAGCCTGAAGGGCAGGACCCTGTACTGATATGCTCAACCCTCGAACGCAAAGCGCAGAAATGGCATGTGTAGAGGGAGAATCGAGGCATTAAAGTACGTGTCGTTCAGGTCGATCGCTGCAAACCAGTCTCGGGGACGGATGCATTCGAAAATGTGTTTCTGCGTGAGCATTTTGAACAGTAGCTGGTAGAGACTCAGATTCAAAAATCACAGGTCCAAGATCGGTCGTAACCCACTGTCTATCTTGCGTACAATGAAGTGGGGGCTGTAAAACCCTGACCTAAGGGAACCTGAGGGACCGGCTCTATCGTGTCCTTCGCCAGTAGGACTGTGATCTCCGCTCGCAAGACATGGGCATCAGCTGCTCTCACTGAAGCGGATGGCCCGGAACTTGGGGGGACGCCGGGCGAACTGAATCACACAGCTGAGACTGATGGTCCAACAGAGTTAGCGAGATGGACTGGGGAGTGCTAGCCAGGTTCACAGAGACCGTTTAAGCAGGACCAAAGCCCTACCCGCAGTTGGGCAGCGAGGTGGAACGCAAGGACACGGCTCGGGGGGCTCTTTTTGCGAGGCGGCCCGTAGCGGGGTGTGAGTGTGCTGTGCAACACTTAGCTGGTTTCACAGGGCAAGGGGCGCGGGAGGGAGACCTGGTTGTGCTCTTCAACTGCGGGCGGCTGCCCGCTGGCAATAGAAGAGGTGGATGAGAGTGGTGGGGATTCTCTCCTCCCATTGCTCTCCGGGCCCTCTTCTGACCCAGAGTTGGATGAAACTGCTCTTTTATTGAAAATGTGTGTACCGCTGGTTTTGATGCCAGTGGCGTAACACAAAACAAAAGAAAACACAAGATTTCCCACTCGGCCCTCTTCCGGGAAAATAGAGGTGCGGCCCCCATCTCCTGAAGAGCAGTTCCCTCCATCTCTGGGTCGCCAGTCCTAGGGCCTCTTGCCTTTGGCTTTGCCACCCCTCTTGGCAGGGGCCTGGATAGGCCTGTCTGCTGCTAGCTCCTCAGCGCCGCTTAGGTGGAGGCTGCTGCGCGGGAGCGAGGGCAGACAAAGGAGAACGCCCTTAGCGACGAGCAAACTTTGGTGCAGTTGATGGGTGGAGGCAGCAGCCGACCGTGAGGCAGGATGTGCTTGATGGCCTCAGTCTGCTTTTGTACAGCAGAGAACTGCTGGGCGAAGTTCTCGACTGTGTCGCCGAAGAGGCCGGTCTGGTACACGGGAGTTAAGGAACCTGAATTTGTCGGTCTCCCTCATGTCCACCAGACACAGCCAGAGATGGCATTCATGGACCACCATCGTGGACATCGCATGACCCACTGACCGTGTGGTCACCTTCGTCACTCAAAGCACAAGGCCCGTTGCGGCACGAAGTTCTTGGAGAACTTGGGGATCATGACTACCCAGTCTCCCTCATGTCCACCAGACACAGCCAGAGTTGGCGTTCATGGACCACATCGTGGACATCACACGACCCACCGACCGTGCGGTCACCTTCGTCGCTCGAAGCACAAGGTCCGTCGCAGCACGAAGTTGTAAGAACTGATTTTCCTGCTAAAACAAAACTCACCCTGCAATAACGCCATAAAATGCCCCCTGGACAGCAGATAGCAAAGACAGAGCACAGAACCTTGTCCTGCCCAAACTTATCTCCTTGTCCCTTTGTTTGACTTCAACTCATCCCCCCTCTCCCTCCTCTTCTCCCTCCTCAAGTCACTAAAAGTTAAATTAAGAATGTCTATATATTGCATATGGTGTATCTTGTGAATGTGTTGCTTTTCCTTTTCATGTTTGGTATCATTTTAAGGGTCTCAGTGCGATTGGTAAAATGGTCTTAATTTCATTGCAGTCATTGGTTTAATGAGAAAGATTGAGAACTTAGGAGAATCCTGTATCTCCTCTCTGGCTGATATCTCTTTACGATATCTCAAGAAACCAGGTGCTACCCCCCTGGGGTACATGGATTGGCCCAACCAACTCTAAACAACATTTGTTTAACCCCTTTTGTTCTGGTCTGGTATTTAAGGCGAGGGAATAGAACACACTTTGGGACTCTTTTACCAGGATCATCCCCCATAGTGATGTTTCAGTGCTTTCCGGTTGGAAAGCCCTGACACATTACTGTGTCTTTGTCAGGAAAACATTGCTTACTTTTAGAGTCATCTTTGAGTAAATGATGTCATATAATTTTGAATTGGCTTTTAATAATTTACTTCTGTAATTGCCATGATATATTTTTACCTGACAAATAAATGTTACATCTTGATTTATTCTGAAGTTTCTGAAATCATTATTTCCAGTAGATTAATGTGTAGTCTGGTGTTTCCGCAAAACTTTGTCCAGAATAGATCAAACTGGAGGCACTTTGAATGGACCATGGGGCACATCTTAGGAAGACCTCCTGATTTCTGACTATTCCCTGACTTAGCATGTTGTATGCTGCAAATATTATAAAAAATTATGCCTATGAGTCTGTAGTGCGCGACTGCATAGGGTAAAATACTTGCACTGCACCCTCTGACTATTTCAGGACTGGCTAGTTTGTGATCGTGAGCGCGCAGTCGCGACGTGACGTCTCAAAGCGACACTAGGTCCGTAATGAACGAATATTGAAAGTATGGGATAATTAGAATAATCAAAGATCTAAATTAATTCATAATCAATATTTATGATTATTTTCTAATCAGAAATACGATCTAAATTTGATTATCATTTGAAATTGGAGTCAGATTAAGCGTAGAGCTGAAGTAATACTAAAACTAAATTCCAATAAATTAAGTGAACTTCACTGGATCGATGAAAAGACATACACGCTTTAAACCTTCGCCAGGCCGTTGGATTCCGTCGTTGGGCCAATGGATGGTCCTTACAAAGTTCTTGGAGAACTTGGGGATCATGACTACCCTTGTGCAGGTCCTTAGGTGCCTTGGTCTGATGGACCTGCAACAACACCATGGCGTATAAGGCAGATGTGGCTTCCCCACAGGCCTGGTAAGCCTTGCCGGTTAAGTCCGACGAGTGCTTACAGGACCGGGAAGGGAGACACGGCTCCCCCCGCCAGGAGTTAGGGCACAGTTGCATAGCAATGGCCCGTTCCACTGGAGGGATGCGCGTATAACCCTTAGCCGGTGAGGGAGGAGGAGCCACTGGAACGGTTTCTGGCAGTGAAAGGTGCCGCCCACGAACCAGTGAGCTCCTCATGCACCTCCGGGAAGAAAGGAACCGGGGGGGTGGCTGAGAACCAGCACGAGCCAGCTCGAGAAACCAATTATCCAGCCTTGAGGGTTTGGGACATGGTGGAGGGTTCCACACAAACCTGATCCTGTTGGTTGCCCGGGAAAGCATAGAAATCATCTCCGGGTCTGACTCGGGCCATGCTAGGCAACGCAGCCGAATCATCATCCCTGGAGAAGTCTGACACACCCTCCAATGCAGCAATCGACATCAGGTCATCGGGGGGAGCGCCGAAAGATACGGCTGATACACATCTCGTGGATGGTCCAGCACATTCTCTCGGCAGATCTACTGGCTGCAGAGCACTGGAGGGATGAGGGTTCCTATGGGGTTGGTTCCTGGAAGGGTGGAAGCGTGCTCACTGTGCTCACCGTGATCCTCAGGTCACCCGCAATACTGCATCAAGTAACCCTCTGAGGAGGTTTAGTTCACGGCAGAGGCGCAGGGACCGCCCTTTTGCAGGAACAAAAGTCTCGACCGCAGCTCCGAGATGGTCATCTTCCCACAATGGGTACATGACTCATCCACAAACGCTGCCTCAGTGTGATCAATGCCCAGACATGTAAGGCAGAGATTGTGACCATCCTGCGATGCCAGGTAGAACCGCATCCAGAAACTTTGATTGCTTTGATTGTTTTATAATAGATTATGTCTGGAAATGTTCATGAACACCCTGGTCCTTCATCTCCCTTAACTTATACAACTACACTGGACATGCATTTTGAACAATTCATTCTTGTAAAAATCTTGTTTTTTGCTTATAAACACAAGGAGTATTATACCAAAACTAGATCAACTTAAATTATGGGTAGAAAGCTCAAAACCTGATGTATTAGTTATTACTGAGACATGGTTAAAGAAGAGCATTGGTGACTCATTAATTAGTATGGCTGGATATAATATAGATCATCCAAAGGTGGGGGAGTTGCTATTTTTGTAAAGGATTATCTTCAGTGCACAAAAATTTTATCTAAATCGATCCCAAAACAATTTGAACTTTTGATTTTAATTCTAAAACTTGCCAGTAGTTCAATAACAGTTGGAGGCTGCTATCGTCCTCCATCAGCTCCCTCCTGTGTTTTAACAACTCTTGGATCAACCCTTAGTTCTTTTACTACTTCTGAATTTGTATTATTGGGTGATTTAAACTGGAACTGCTAAATCATCCTGATCATGTTTTGCTTCAATTTGACTCTTTAAATCATACACAGATTATTAGTAAGCCTACTAGGTATGATAGTAAATGTTTAGGAAATGCTAGTCTTTTTAGATGTAATTTTAACAAATACCCCAGATCGATATCAATCTGATGTTTTCTGTAATGATATCAGTGATCATTAATTTGTAGCATGTGTCTGGAAAAAGTTACGCCTAGGCAACCTAATGTAACTCGACTGAAATATTCTTTATTTATTTAAACTGTTATTGTGATCATGCACTGTATTTATGATTAGGACTCATGATGAAGGTTTACAGTTTTCCTTCCTCTGCCGTTAGATAAATATGCATCAGTTTCACTAAACGGCCCAACACGTTCGCTGGCGTGGACATTTAAGAATGGATGGATGTTTGCTTCATGTGATAGGCTTGGTAAGTGAAATTATATTTGTATTATCTTTCTGTATATCGTCGCTGCCCGATGAAACTCACGTATGTCCAAAACGGTTACTTTTCAGGAAGTGAAAAAAACACTGTAATTTCAAAAGCAGTTGAACGTAGCATTGTCATACTTGGTACGGCATCTTTAAATGTAACCATATTCTTGCCAGTGTAATGATATAATCCACATTTGACCAAAATCGAGTTTAAATGGACATACGTGCATATTTTACAGTAACGGTGGTCGATACGCGTTCTTCCGATCATTAATTAGAATGGCCAAGTCGCGTTTCATATTGACAGATGAATAGGCTACGCTCAATTTATTAAATAGCCTACGTCTCAGTTTAATAAATACACTCAGTTTATTAAATGTCTCTTGCAAACTATGAAGGGACAATGAATCAATACACTGACATGGCAATGCTAGACAGATACTTTGTTTGCACAGTCCTACCGTAATTTTGTCACTCCTCTCCACTCCTAGACGTATGTCTGGCGTCAGGGGGGAAACGTTTACCTCGATAAAGTTAGGCCTACTGTAAAGGAAAGTCATTGTCTCACCAGGCTATGTTTATTTGGCACTGTATTGCAGAAAAGAAAAGTGAAACTTAAGATGAAACTTCACGAGACCGGCGAGATGCCTCCACAGGGTGGGAGATACGTGGCGTGATTGACAGCTTTGACACCAAATGGATACGTGAATATCAGATGACATGATTTCACAACTTTTCATTGGTCATTTAGATATGTGAAGCATACTGTATATGAAAATGAACCTGGATATTCTATCCGTCGAAAAATCTCAAAATCGGCAAAATGGACATACACGGTTTTCATCGGATAGTGACGATATGTATAATTTTCTTATAATGTTCTGTCTAAAAGTGATCAAAAAGACATTTAACTCCAGCTCACCATCGGTGTCGCCAAACTGCTCAGTCTCCAAAATGTTTGTACGCATGGGTCAGAGTTTGCGTGCAGGTGCGCAAATTTTCCCATCAAGTTTGTTTTTATAAATCACAACTTATGCGTCGGAAGTGGCGTACGCCTCTTTCAGAGCCTGTTTTGTGCGTACGAAATGGATTTAAATGAGGCCCCAGGGCCCTACGAAAAACATTTCTTACCTTACCTTACGACATTAGACATGACCCCATAATTCTATACAGGGAACGAGGTCTGTAGAGAGATACATTTTAGTGTTAGTTGCACACAAAAATTACTCCTAAAGAAAACGCCTCGGTTACGACTGTAACCTCGGTTCCCTGAAGAGGGAACGAGCGTTGCGTCGAGAATGACGCTATGGGGAACGCTTTGCGTGATGACGTCTTGAAGCACATGTAAAATCAGTCCAATGGTGTGGCGGAACGTCAGAGGCGGGTGACGTCACGTACCAGGAAACTATAAAAGCCGGCCCGAAACAGAAAACGAAAGCTTCGTAAAAGTCTGAAGTCGAGCTGACAGGCATGAAGGAGATATGGCAAGGCGACGCAACGCTCGTTCCCTCTTCAGGGAACCGAGGTTACAGTCGTAACCGAGGCGTTCCCTTTCAAGGGAACTCCCGTTGCGTCGAGAATGACGCTATGGGGAACGTCTATACCAACGCCTCCATAGCTACGAATGTCTGTCCTGTGTGTAATCTGGAGAGCAGCACTAGGAAGACAAAACATGAGACCCTGGAGCAGAGTCTAGATCCAGAGAGTAAAACCTGACGAAAGTGTGCGGTGAGGACCAGCCTGCCGCATCACAGACGTCCTGTAATGAAACTCCTGAAATAAGGGCCTTAGAGGCCGCCATACTCCTCGTCGAGTGCGACCGGACAGCCAAAGGAGAAGGCTGCCCAGCCGCCTCATAAGCAAGTGAGATAGCCTCGACCACCCACTTGCTCATCCTTTGCTTAGACACTGGACAAATAATTGATCACTTTTACGCCACAGGGCAGCTCTGTGGACATAAGCGTCTAACGCCCTCACAGGGCAAAGCAAATTATTAGCCTCCTGGTCAGCATTTTGAAAGGGAGGAGGACAGAAGGCCTGCAGAACAATAGGTCTGACCACATTAGTGGGGACCTTGGGGATATAACCCGGTCTTGGATGAAGAAAGGCTTTAACCATACCCGGAGCAAACTCTAAGCATGACGGAGCAACCGACAATGCTTGCAGATCCCCTATTCTCTTAAGAGAAGAAATAGCCAGAAGGAAAAGAGCTTTCAGAGTTAGAAACTTCTCAGGAACCTCCTCAATGGGCTCAAAGGGGGCCAGGGACAAGCCTTGTAATGCAATGGACAAGTCCCAAGGTGGCACCCTAGAGTGAACTGCAGGCCTCAGCCTCCAAGTGCCACGAAGGAAACGAGATATTAAAGGGTCTTTCCCCACAGACATTCCACCCAAAGGAATGTGGTAAGCACCTATGGCCGCCACATAAACCTTTAAAGTGGACGGGGTCAGACCTGCCGTGAACCGGTCTTGCAGGAACTCCAGCACTGTACCAACTGGGCAGTTAACTGGGTCCAACCGACGGTCACTACACCAAGAAGTGAAGACTCTCCACTTCAGGGCATAAAGTTTCCTCGTGGAGGGAGCTCTGGACTGTAGAATGGTCTCCACAACCTCAGTTGAGAGACCTGACTCTATGAGCTGGGCCCCCTCAGAGGCCAAGCCCACAGGTTCCACAGTTCTGGGCGGGGGTGAAATATTGAGCCCCCTGCTTGGGACAGAAGGTCTCTCCTGATGGGTAACTCCAGAGGATGCCCGTCGAGGAGGGACACCAGATCGGGAAACCATACTCTGCCCGGCCAGCGCGGGGCTATAAGAAGCAGGCAAACCCGGTCCCTGCGAACTCTCTCCAGAACTCCCGGGAGCAGAGCCACTGGGGGAAAGGCGTACAGACGTAGCCTCGGCCACGTCTGAACCATAGCATCCAGTCCCAGAGGAGCTGGATGCGTGAGGGAGAACCAAAGTGGACAGTGAGACGTCTCTCGAGACGCAAACAGATCCACTTGTGCTTGGCCGAACTCCCTCCATATCAGCTCCACCACCTCGGGGTGGAGCCTCCATTCCCCGGGCCACGGCCCCTGCCTCGACAGAGTGTCTGCTCCTATATTCTGGACCCCGGGGATGTAAGCTGCCCTGAGTGACAGTAACTTCCCCTGGGACCACAAGAGGATATGGCGTGCCAAGTTGGATAACGGGCGCGAGCGCAAACCCCCTTGGTGGTTGATATAGGCGACTACCGACGTGTTGTCCGTATGTACTAGCACATGGTGTCCCCTGAGATCTGTGATAAAGCTCCTCAGAGCCCGGAAGACAGCTAACATCTCTAGGCGATTGATATGCCAGGAACGATGATGGTCTTCCCACAGACCTTGAGATGAGCGACCCTCCAGGATCGCTCCCCAACCCGTGAGGGAAGCATCCGTCGTTAGCAGTTTGCGACGACAAGGAGCTCCCAACACTAGGCCCTGGGACAGGAACCAAGGTTTCTTCCACATAACCAGGGCACGTAAGCATCGCCGCGTGACCCTGATTGTGCGAAATGGGTTGCCCCTCGGGGAAAACCCCCTGGTCCTGAGCCACCACTGCAGGGGCCTCATGTGCAGCAGTCCAAAAGGTATCACGTTGGAAGCTGCTGCCATGAGACCCAACAGTCTCTGGAACTGTTTGACAGTGAGTAGCTGGCCTAGCTTTACACTTTTCACAGCTGCAAGGATGGACTCTATACGTGGCGGTGACAGGCGTGCCTGCATCGACACTGAATCCCAAACCACGCCTAAGAAAGTGGTCCTCTGGAGTGGAGAAAGCACACTCTTCTTGGCGTTCAGCCGTAACCCCAACTCTTTCATATGGGCGAGAACAACATCTCGATGTTGAACCGCCATCTGATGCGACTGAGCTAAAATCAACCAATCGTCAATGTAGTTCATGATGCGAATACCCTGGAGGCGCAGGGGCGCCAGAGCTGCATCCATGCATTTGGTGAAAGTGCGGGGTGATAAAGCTAGGCCGAATGGAAGTACTCGATATTGGTATGCTTTGCCCCCGAAAGCAAACCTCAGGAACTTCCAATGACACGGACGGATGGAAATATGGAAATATGCGTCCTTGAGATCTATCGTGACAAACCAGTCCTCGGACCTGATCTGTGGCACGATCTGTCTCAATGTTAACATTTTGAACTTGAGCTGCATGACTGACTCGTTCAGAACTCGAAGATCTAAAATGGGACGCAATCCCCCGTCCTTTTTTGGAACTATGAAGTACCGGCTGTAAAACCCGGTTTCCCTGTTGGAGGGAGGTACATATTCTATGGCCCCTTTCTCTAACAGAGTGTTTACTTCCTGTTCCATAACCAGAACCTGCTCGGGGCCCACCACTGTGGGCAGGACCCCCATAAACCGAGGTGGGCGTTTCTTGAATTGTATCTGATACCCTTTTTCCACGGTCTGCAGGACCCAACGAGAAACATTTGACAGTAGCTTCCACGCTGTCAAAGATTCTACTAGAGGTACCAGCCTCTCGAGACTGGTTTCTGGATTTTGTTGTTGTTGAGTAGTCAATTCGTCGCCCTGTAACGGCGCACCGGCAGGGAACGACCGAACAGACTGCTCTAACACCCTCCTCAGAGGGGGCGGGCATCCCGAGGCCACTACGTTTCCGGGTGGTCCTTGAGATATGTGCTCGCCGGAGACCGCTGCGCCCTGTAACACCAGAGGTGGCAGGGTTGGCAGAACGGTCCCCTGAGGGCACCGAAGAGAGACGGGCACCGTAAAAAGAGGTGTTGACCGCTCTGCTTCGGGGGGGACTACCCTCATTTGTCCTGAGCCCTCGGACGTCAGGACTTCTTCCCAGCAGCCTTCTTGGCAGTAATAACGGTCCGCAGATCCATTTTACCCCTCGAAGACTGCTGGGTTTGAGCGCGCCCTCCGTGTCCCCGAGGTTTTTGTGGGGGAGCACGAGAGGAAACGCTCTGTTTCTGAGTGGCACGGTGCTCAGCGCTCTTTTTAGAGGAGTGAGGCTGCTCCCGCTCAGCAGCCTCAAAGAAAGAACGGCGGGGAAGAAGTTTTTGCAGTGCAGCTGACTGTTTAAAAGCTTCTTGTGATTTAGCTACAGCACTGTTAACTGCATCACCAAAAAGACCAACAGTGGAGACCGGAGCATCTAAGAGAACGTGTTTCTCTTTATCTTTTATATCGCTCAGATTGAGCCACAGATGCCTCTCAGTAGCCACCAGGGCTGCCATAGACCGCCCGATTGATTTAGCGGTCTCCTTGGTGGCTCTGAGAGACAGATCTGTGGCTCTGCGTAGTTCGGCCACCGTGTCAGGACCAATTCCCCCGCCCTCCTCTAAATCACCCAATAATTCAGCCTGATAAGCCTGCATAAGGGACATCGTATGCAGACACGCTGCAGCTTGACCAGCGGCTGCATACGATTTATGAACCAGTGATGATGTAAATTTAACTGGTTTAGAGGGAAGTGTAGGAGCCTTCAGGGAAGATGCCGTTGCTGGAGAGAGATAGCTCGCAAGCGTCTCCTCCACCTTCGGCATCTCCCCATAACCATACTCTTTATATTTATATATTGATGAGTAGTGTGATGTCTGTGGTGTATATACTCTGTAAGACATTGGTTTTCCCCACGATCTCGACACCTCGGTGTGGAGATCGGGGAAAAACGGAAGGCTCCTGCGCTGGGGCTGCGCACGAGATGGCAGGAAGCGTTCGTCAAGCTTGCTTTTTGAACGAACGTCCTGCCTATCCTCTGGCCACTCAATACACAATCTGTCAACCGCTCTAGTAATCACATCGAGCAATTCCTCAAACGCATGAGACTGAGGTGGCGAATCCTCAGCCTCAGCGTCAATACTAACAACGTCCAACTCCTCAGAGCTGGACAATTGCAGTACTGGTGCCTCCATCGGGGGGGAAAGAAACCGCAACGCGTGCTTCCACACCCTGATGAGAGGCACTGGATCTATCAGAAGGATGCTGAGATAAGGCAGAGCCCGTCTCAACATCCACTGATAAATCCATCTGTGAACCCCAGGTCTGAGATCGACGCCGTGCCTCGGCAGCGGCGGGACCCGAGCCCTGGGGAACGTGATCGGGATTGAACCGATCCAGACGGGATCGGAGCGTACGCAGTGGAAGCGCAACGCAATGCACACAGTCACCACCCTCGAGTGCTGACCGGGCATGCTCCTCTCCCAAACAAACAACACAAAGAGTGTGCGTGTCACCTCCCGTTAAATAACGCGGGCAGGGATGGACACACACTCTAAACTGCTGCTTGCTCGCCATACTGAATATAATAGAAATAGACAGACAACACCAAATATGACAGATTTCAACACAGAGCGCAACTGAAGACTCAGAAAGCTTTCGTTTTCTGTTTCGGGCCGGCTTTTATAGTTTCCTGGTACGTGACGTCACCCGCCTCTGACGTTCCGCCACACCATTGGACTGATTTTACATGTGCTTCAAGACGTCATCACGCAAAGCGTTCCCCATAGCGTCATTCTCGACGCAACGGGAGTTCCCTTGAAAGGGAACCAACTCAGCTCACCTGCAGCGTGCAAAGTGAAGACTCACCAAACAGTTATTTGTGAACATGGGGTCTGCCGCCTTTAACATGAAGGCGGGCCATCAGAACATTGTTCTCATCATGAGCCTGTTAGGGGTTAACAGTTTAGGACCCAAGGACCAGATGTTTGAAAGAAGACCCGGAGTCAGAATTATAAAAAATTGAAGAAAAGTTTTACTGAAAATAGTTTGCAGTTTCATCAGCAGAAGTCAGCTTCAAGACTCACACAGGAGTTTGTAAGCCGCCCCGCTTACAGTTACAAAGATCACAGCAGTTCCAAGGTCTAAGCTACGTCATTGCTTACAGGCAGAATGATTCTCATTGGCTAAGAAATTGATAAACATAGTAATTTTCCACACATATGCAGACAGACTGAAGCATATCTCCATAGATTATGCAGCTGACACTCGGACCCTGAAGTTAGGCATGTCGTGACCTTCCAGGTCACAGATTTGGGTTGCTGGACGCCAGCATGTCCCGAACAACAACTCAGTCAATCTCCAACAATGCCAGTGGTTCCTTAACCTGGAAGCAAGAAGACTAACACACACACCGACACACAGCTTTTCCAAGGTTGGATTTGGCCAGGCTCTAACTATAAACAGGAGAGTCCTCTCAAAACATTAAGATAACAAGTTATTTCTCTCAGGATAGGACATTTTAGTCTAAATGAAAATATAGGCTTTAACTGAGAAATGGTCCCTTAAACTATAGACTTCAATGACCCCTATGTGTTTTAACATGTTGAAGACCTTTCTCAAACACAAAACCAGTCCCTATTTAATTTCTGGAAGCTGGGATAAATAGGCAAGCAATGTTACTGCATTCAGATATCAAATACAGACATTAAAGAATACACGAAAATAACATTTCAGTAATCACACTGGTAACTTCTATAACAAAGTAAAATCTCCAGAGAAGTCATTCAACTCATTTGATATTTAGAAGGAAATATATTGATTAATTCCTTGATTATAATCACTCATTACATATACATTGAAGCAGCAGTGGATTCCAATCCACCCAAGCCCAACCTCAGGCCTGATGTAAGAAGCGCCTGGGAGTCGGAGAAGAGAGGAGAGGGCTGTGTTCTATTTAATCACGCCCTCAGGGAAGGTGATCCATCACCGACGCTGTGTGCTTGGTGCTGGATCACCTCCCTCAGATCCCTCTTCTTGCAGGAGTCTCGCCTTCTCTGTGACCTATTCCTCCATGCAGGGGGCGCATGAGAGGCGACACTGGTTCTCTGGCCCTTTCTATGGTCCTCAGACCGTGAGGGGCCAGGTCCTCCTGCTTGCCTGGGCGTGGATGCGGATCTCAGCGGCATGCAGGTCCTAAAAGCCACTGAGCACGCCTTCGCCTCTCTGAACTTTCCAACCACCACCTCCACGGAGGTGCCGAAAAGTTCAGAGCGTGAAACTGGCGAATTGAAGGGAAAGCCCTTCTCTTTCTCCCCGATTTCAGCCAGGTTTAAACACAGATGTCTCTCCATGGCCACCATCGCTGCCATCGACCGGCCGATCACGGCAGCAGTTTGCTTAGTGGCCCGGAGAGCAAGATCAGTGGTGCAGCGCAGCTCAGCAACCGCCTCAGGGGACATCCCTGCCCCCTGGACGAGATCCTCCAGCAGATCAAATTGGCACGCCTACAGCACCGCCATGGTGTGCAGGGCAGCACCGGCCTGACCCGCTGCCGTGTATGCTCTGCCATTCAAGCGAGATGTTGCTTTATGCGGTTTGGATGGCAGGGTTAGAGCTCTGAGTGTCGATGCCCGCCCAGACGTGAGATAGTTCGCGAACGTCTCATCGATGGGCGGCATCGACACATACCCATGTTCCCCTATCCCCTCAACATCAGCGAAACTAGCCCGCTAATGTTGATGGATACGGGCCGAATATGGGTTCTTCAATGCCCTCTCAATCTTCGTATGGAGATCAGGAAGGAAGTCCTCACCTGAGCTGGTGGCTTATGGCCGGGGAGAAACCGATCATCAAGCCTTCCGCGAGCGACCTCTACCATATTGCGCTGCCAAGGCAACCGCAGCCTGCCCGCAGTGCAATCCATAACATCCACCAGCTAGGTGGAGGAGAGAAATCCTCCACCAGCAGCTCACCCTCGTCAGTCGCCTCCTCTTCTCAAGGTGATCGGCGAGCTCCATCTGGGAACCCCATTATGCTCATCATCGCTCTGCCTCAGCACGAGCGGGACCCGAACCACGAGGTCCAGACACTGAGCCCTCTTCACTCGAGAAGAGGGCCAGACAAGAGCGGAGTGTTCTCAAGGAAAAACGCTCACAGTTTGCACAGGCAGCTCCCTCCGAGAACTGCCTGTGCGTGCTCTTCTCCCAAACAAAAAACGCACAGCTTGTGTGTGTCACCTAGCACCAGATATCTTGGGCACGGGTCCGCACACTTCTGGAAGCTTTGCTTCTTCTGATGATGCACTGACTTATTATTTAAATTGTGTTCAGTTTGAAAAAAAAGTTACACAGTGTACCTATAATAAAAATCAAGCGTAGCATCAGTTCTGTCAGGTCACGTTAGTCAAGCTCGCATCAGTGACTCTCAGCTGATCCACGTCTACCTATAGGAATACAATGCCTATCACTGTATACATATATATATATATATATATATATATATATATATATATATATATATATATATGAAGCTCCTTCAGTATTATCAGCAGCTAAAAAAACGCAAAAAAGTGAAACCACCCTCCAGAGTGGAAATCTTCAAAACGCTCCACCGTTGCGTTCCCGTCTAAAGGGTAAGAACGCAAAAGTCTGATTTTGCGCTACTAGGGAGAGAAGGAAGGAAGGTTGTACGCAGGCGTACGGACTTGGTGTTGTTGTGTGGCAGAGCTTCACATTGCCACCTAGCCGCCTGGAGTGCATACTACATTGAATTTCACACACTTTTGCGTCACCATATGCACACAGATTTCCCCCCCATAATGATCGTCTAAACGCAGAATAAAAAGTGATAACACAACGCCACTTTTGCGTTTCTCTTCAGATCGTTTCCGTGTAAACATAGCCTAAGTGCTAATGTGGATTTCTGTCTAGATATGTAATAAACATTTTGCAAAGGAAAACCTTAAAAAGGTTAATTATGGATAAAGTAAGACAGAAACACACGATCATTTTCTTCAGCTGTAGGCAAAGGCACATTTCAAATCAGTGCTTCTCCCGGGAGACTAGCGCTAAATTAATCCCCTATCTTAGCGCCATCTACTGTTTTAGAAGAGGAAGTTGCTCAACTGCATTTGTGAGAAAATCTGCTTGGACACATTTGTGAGAAAATCGAGCTGAGAGATCTCATAAAAAGCCAAGTGTCTCACAATCATAACAGAGAGATATGCATTTGTATGCACTAGATTTGGTATTTGTTCAAAGGTTACATGCAATTTTTAGGATGGGTTGTATTTATTTGTGAAATATTATCTAGGCTCATTTATTTATATTTGTAAAACACAATACATATTTGTTACTCCACTGCATTTTCGCTCAAATTTACCTTTGTACTTGCACATTACTTTCTGTTTGTTTGCGAGTCGAGTTTTCCCATGCAAAGCAGATCGAGTTTGTTTGCAAAATGCTGGATTTGTTTGTTTAATTATGGCACAATATTAACTCCATATACGAGGTGGGAAGCGCCCTGATAGGTTTGCGCGTCCCTGGCCATAGGTTCGTGCAGTTCCCGCAGCCCAGCCAATCAGCACGCTATACAGCTCTGCACTGTGCTGGCTGTGCAGCTGCACTGTGTTTTAAAATAAAGGCTTCAATATTCTCGAGAAAATTAGTTTTCCCATTACGTCTAGCGACGCAATACTATGGCGTTATTTTTTAGTCAAAAGTTATGAGCGTGTAAGACATGCTCACGAGCACATTAAGTTATTTCACACGCGCAAAAATGAACCTTCAGCTGGCATGATAAAAGTACTCGCGCACAAATTCAACAACCGAGAGGTGTACAGGTAGCTGCGAGCGAGCGCCTGGCATACTCTCATAGGTTAACTCTGCTTGTACAGTGGAATCCTGCTCGCGCGCAGCGGGCTTCTGCTCGCAGAAGTCTGTTTTGCTCGCGCAGTGGATTTCTGCTCGCTCAGCTGATTTCTGCTCCCTCGAGTCTACAGGACTTTTGACAATTTGGGGGCGGAAACCAAGGAGGGCACTGACCCTCTTATGATTGGTCACTTTCATCATGGAAAATCTTGGGAAATCTTAACCCCGCCCACCTTCTGACGCAGCGCGCGTCACTCAGCTCGCTCTGCTACTCCGGTTATCTCTGTGTATATTTTAGGCAACGAAATATGTGATAAAACACCATAACTATTTTCGTTTTCATTTAAAGAAATCTTAAACATGATAGCCACACAAATGTGGTTCATGCAACGCGTATTGATTATATTCACTGCACATAACGTTTACCTATTTATAACAAAATATATAAAAACATATAAAAACAAAATATAAAACACAAACCTGCCTCTTTTCGTTTTAAATATATTATAAAAACATTAAACATTTTAATATGGTCCAGGCAATATGTGCATTTGTACTAAACAACAGATTTTGCAGTAAACAACATTACATATATTTATAATATAAAAACATATAAAAACAAAATATAAAACACAAACCTGCCTCTTTTCGTTTTAAATATAATATAAAAACATTAAACATTTTAATATGGTCCAGGCAATATGTGCATTTGTACTAAACAACAGATTTTGCAGTAAACAACATTACAGTTTTTAAAATTTTAAATACAATTATTACAATTTAAAATGACAAAACTCAACCCAGTCTCTTTTTGTTAAATTTCTGTTTTATCAATATTAGCCATTATAAAAGTATAAGTAAAATGTATAAGAAGCTATACAAATAAAGCAAACAATTCCGTCAAACACACAAAGTCAGCGCTCTAGTCTAACCATACAACGGTAAAGTTAAATAGCTTATAAAGTTATGAAACTTCCCCTCAGCCAAAACGATTGGCCAGGGAATAAATTATAGATTCACGAGACCAAAAATCGCCCGTTAGATATACACAAGACGAATTATCATGTTTAACCACTACAGAGACGCCAGAGAAAGCGACGAACGTCAGAACGACTATAGCCGAGGAAAGGCTGTTCCAGGCGGGGTACATGAGCGCCGAGCGCCCGGTCAAACGTTGTTTGCTTTATTTGTATAGCTTCTTATACCTTTTACTTATACTTTTATCATGGCTAATATTGATAAAACTGAAATTTAACAAAAAGAGACTGGGTTGAGTTTTGTCATTTTAAATTGTAATAATTGTATTTAAAAATTTAAAAACTGTAGCCTAATGTTGTTTACTGCAAAATCTGTTGTTTAGAACAAATGCACATATTGCCTGGACCATATTAAAATGTTTAATGTTTTTATATTATATTTAAAACGAAAAGAGGCAGGTTTGTGTTTTATATTTTGTTTTTATATGTTTTTATATTATAAATATATGTAATGTTGTTTACTGCAAAATCTGTTGTTTAGTACAAATGCACATATTGCCTGGACCATATTAAAATGTTTAATGTTTTTATAATATATTTAAAACGAAAAGAGGCAGGTTTGTGTTTTATATTTTGTTTTTATATGTTTTTATATATTTTGTTATAAATAGGCAAACGTTATGTGCAGTGAATATAATCAATACGTGTTGCATGAACCACATTTGTGTGGCTATCATGTTTAAGATTTCTTTAAATGAAAACGAAAATAGTTAGTATGGTGTTTTATCACATATTTCGTTGCCTAAAATATACACAGAGATAACCGGAGTAGCAGAGCGAGCTGAGTGACTCGCGCTGCGTCAGAAGGTGGGCGGGGTTAAGATTTCCCAAGATTTTCCATGATGAAAGTGACCAATCATAAGAGGGTCAGTGCCCTCCTTGGTTTCCACCCCCAAATTGTCAAAAGTCCTGTAGACTCGAGGGAGCAGAAATCAGCTGAGCGAGCAGAAATCCACTGCGCGAGCAAAACAGACTTCTGCGAGCAGAAGCCCGCTGCGCGCGAGCAGGATTCCACTGTACAAGCAGAGTTAACCTATGAGAGTATGCCAGGCGCTCGCTCGCAGCTACCTGTACACCTCTCGGTTGTTGAATTTGTGCGCGAGTACTTTTATCATGCCAGCTGAAGGTTCATTTTTGCGCGTGTGAAATAACATAATGTGCTCGTGAGCATGTCTTACACGCTCATAACTTTTGACTTAAAAATAACACCATACAATACTCGTTACCGTTACTCTCAGGGAACCGAGGTTACGTTAACCGAGTAGGCTACGTTTTGCAAGGGAACGCAAAGTTTCTCGAGGGAACGCAGACGATTTAAAAAAAAAAAATTTCCCACCATCATGTCCTTAGGGGCTTGTTTGTTATTGAGTGTGTGTGCACATGTTTTTACATCCCGTGTGTGTGTGTGTGTGTGTGTGTGTGTGTGTGTGTGTGTGAGAGAGAGAGAGAGAGAGAGAGAGAGAGAGAGAGAGAGAGAGAGAGGGGGGGGGGGGGGGGGAGTGTATTGAATGAGTATATTTAGCCTCCTGTGCACATTAGGCCGTTAGGCCACATATTTAGCCGTTAAGGAGTTTTGTTTTCTGATGTCGTCCATCGTGTTGATTTTCAAAATCCCAAAAGTTGCAGTTTACCGTTAGTTTGTGACATGTTTCTGTTTATCTCTGAAAACAGTTTTGACAGGTGTATTTTTCTGTTTTAGCAAGCTATCAATTTTATTGCTGTACCTCCACGCCAAAAATAACAATAGGCTATTCTCATTCATAATTAGTGTATATTAAATGTAATCATAGGCTTTATGTGCGTATTCTGTGCAATATATACTTTTTTGTGTCAACTCAAATTTTTGTCACATCGTCCTTCAACCTTGTACTGGCGCTTTAATTATGCTCGAGCTGCTGAGCAGCACAGCAAAAAATAGACTTGACGCCAGAAAAGACAACACTGAAATGCTTTATTATTATTTTGTTTTCGTGCATAACCAACGAACTTAACATTGGCTGAAAGTAGCAAGCTAACGTTAACTGTGGGGCTGCTGCTCGGTATAATAGTTTTCAAGAATATTAGGCCTATGCAAATAGCCTAGGCTACTAAAACGAACACCAAAACTTAACATGAACTGTTAAAAATTATAGCAATTTATGCACACAAAAATAATAATAAATAAATAAATTACATTTGCATTTCACATTCTTCCATATGGATATATTTTCTGTTCTGATCTCAACAAGTCTGGGTAAACTACTGAGTAGGCACCAATCAGAGGCCGCATTTTTATTATGTCATCATGTAGACTTCTTACAATGTATTTTACAGTATTTTAAACTACAAAAATACAAAACACTAATGTATTTTGATACAAAATATGAAGTAATTTCCATCATCCCTATCAAATACAAATTACAAAATCGTATTTTCTATTTGAAATACGTATTTGAAACCATGTATCATAAATAGCCTACCGCTAATCCCACAGAAAGTGAAAGTAAAAACATCTGACGCTGAACTAAGCAGAGACGATGAGAGCTGAATCTACTTCAGCGTGCTGATAACGGTAGGCAATTATTTTCTTAATATTTATCTTGTGGCTCATAAGTAGTGAAAAATGAGAAGAGAAGCATTTCGTGTGCTTCAACAAGTTGTTTTTGAAATAAGAAGTTAATCTACTCCGTTTCGCGTAGCGCCCTTCAGCCGTGACTTAGGCTATTCACAGCACTGCCTCGAGTAGGCTACCTTATTGCTACATAACATTCTTAAAAAGAAACATTATGTATTTATTATGTTTCTCAGAGTCAGAGACCATAAAACCAGAGTAAATGTTAGCATTTTCAATGACTTTCTCTGACTGTTGTAGCCTACACAGTATAGCAGTGAAGCGCTGCCTTTTTTTTTTTTTTTGACCCCAAATATGAAAATACACTGGATAATGATCGCTTTTCTGAAAATAAAAGAAGGCCTATAGGCTATTCAGTACTTATTTTACAATAGATTATAGTTCAGATCAGTTGATCATTAGCTTGTTTGATGAGGACAGGGAGCAAACTGTTTTTTTTTTTTTTTTTTTTTTTTGTTTTTTGACAAATAGTTGAGTCGTTGCTTAAAAGTTGCACAACAGATCAGAGCAAAGAGAGTTTGTTGAAAACTCGTGCCAGGGTTTTGTGGTGAAATGGTGAACCGTTTCAGCAAGTCATATGTGAAGATCTTAAATGATTATGAACTGTGTTTTTATTTTTGAAGAATGCTTATCAGTTTCAACAATATTTTGATGAGGTAAGCTATTATTTTTTTCTGGCATTTTCCCTTTTTCATTACCATTTTCTTGTAGTGCAGTGGTATTAAATTGAAATATCTGATAGTAAAAGAAGTAGGCTAAACAAAATGTTTAGTAGGCCTACATAATTGGAAATTGTAAAAGTTAAATAATTATAGCTATAGCCTAGGCTACTGTAAGAATCATCTGCTGTATCCGTGCCCTATTTTTTTTTTTTTTAAACTTGTATATTTCATGCAGAAATTTGAACTTGCTACACTGAAATGGCTTAGGTTTTAAAATAAGCTTTCATTTGTTAGCATTAGATAACATGAACTAACAATCATTCGACCGCATTTATTAGTCTTAGTAGTAATTTCAACATTTAGACTAATCAGGGCGTAGAATGAGCCTACGTGTCCCTACCAATATCAAGTGACACTGATATGTCCCTTCAAATAATTTCGATCAAAACTTAAAATATATTTATAACCACTGTTGTCCGGTTGTGTCTTGTGGTTTTTGTGTAGGCTATTAGGCTTATTTTATTTAATCAGGAAACATCTTATTTAGATTAAAATCTCTTACTAGAGCGTTCTGAGAAAAATGCGCAATTTATGGTACACACACGGTTAATATATCTGAGTCCCGCCTGCTTAACACACATCGCTAAACTGATTGGCTTTGTTTTTTCTTTCTAACTTGTGAGAGGCTCTTGTGTGAACCGGCAATGCTCCTCCGAAGGAAATCTAGATGCGGGAAGCTAGGGAGAAATCAACAGTTCTGTGCAAAAAAAAAGAAAAAAAATGCGGGGCAAATCAGTTTTTACTATTGTATTACAAGTGGCAAACAATCGCTAGTTTCAGAGAGAGAGAGAGAGATTGTGTATGCTTAAGTGTCCCTATGCACCACAAAGATGGCAATATCCGAAATACTTGTCCTTGTGGGGATTTATTTATGTATTTATTTATTTTATTTTTTGGGAAAACAGCTGAAAATGTAAAATGCCAAAAGTTTTCTGTGATATGCAAGGTTAGTGTAGGGGGATATAATATACAGTTTGTACAGTATAAAATCATTATGTCTGTAAAAAGTCCCCATAAAACATAAAAACACAACATTGCTTGGTCTTGCTGAAATGAGAGGACTGTTTGATGAAGTTGAAACCCTTGTCATCCCAGTCTCATCAGCTGAAGCTGAAAGAAGTTTCAAGTGACACTTAACAGTATTGCTGTGTGTCATGTCCAACAGGACAAACTGGACATTATTGATGTGAAACAAATATGCCAACAGTTCATTTCTGTTAAAGGGATAGTTCACCTGAAAATGAAAATTCTGTCATAATTTACTCACCCTCATGTTGTTTCAAACCTGTATGAATTTCTTTCTTCTTCTGATCACAAAAGAAGATATTTTGAAGAATGTCAGTAAGCAGTAGGCTATTGAGCATTTTTTTCTACTATGGAAGTCGATGGGGTCCATCAACTGTCTGGTTACCGACATTCTTCAGAATATCTTCTTTTGTGATCAGAAGAAGAAAGAAATTCTTACACCCAAAAACATTTTATTTTATTTATTTTTTTTGCAATTAAGCAAACTTTTTTGGGTGTAATTCCATAAAATTTAGTTTTTGTGTGTGTGCAACTGTTCAGAACTGTGCTAGGTAACCATGTGCTGGTTATCATCTTTGAACTAAGTATCTTAAATTGTCACTACCGAAATAGTCATGACTGAAACATGCCATCATTGTTTTGGTAGTGACAGAAGGGAACACATAATCATTTATTTGGGGGAAATAAACAAAACCCCGTGAAATTTATGGTAAAAAAACGTCAGCTTGGTTGCCAGTATTTTACCATAAAAAATATGGTAGTAGCCTTACTTTGGACTTGAATTTACGGCAAAAAAAATAAAAAAATAAACATCAGCAGGACTTAAATGTGCGGTGAAGAGAAGAGACGAGCAGAAACACAAGAACTACAACTGACTTCAGCCACAGCCTTAGATGAAATCAACTGAAGATAAAAAACATTAAATCTCTAGATCTCATCAGAGGATTAAGCAACTCCACAAACAGCGTTACCAGCTTCACTTATTACTAACCAGACTGACTTTATTTCTGTCAGACGTCTACACTCATCTACATAATAGTGACTACAAACTTTATTATTTTCAATAAAACAATAAAACTTTTATGACAAATTGGTTTGTGATACAATATTTTTAAATTACAGGCAAACACAGTTGGCAGTTTTTTTATATACCATAAAATGAAGTTCAATGCCATAAAACCTAAAATATTTCTACCATATTTTTTGACGGTGAAGTACTGGCAACCACATCTGACAGTTTTTTACCGTAATCTTTAGATCACTGCCGTAAAACCTAAAATATTACTACCATATTTTTTACGGTAAATCGCTTGAAACCAGCTGCCAGTTTTTTTACCATAATCTTTAGTTCAGTGCCGTAAAACATAAATATTTCTACTGTATTTTTTTACGATAAAGTACTGTCAACCACAGCTGCCAGTTTTTTACCGTAAATTTTAGTTCAATGATGTAGAACATAAAAATTGCTGCTGTATTTTTTACGGTAAGGTACGGTAAATGCAACGGTAAGGTTTTTTTTACAGGGTACTTCCAAAATCCGTACATTTAACAGTATTTTACTGTAAAATTACATGAAATGCCCCGTGAGAGCTATTACAGTTTTTCACTAGGGTACATACTGTTAAGCAATTAACATGTCTTTTCCATTGCTTTTTTACAGCTTTTTACCGTCAGATTTTTTTTTTTTTACAGTGTTATTATGCGAGTTAAAATTCTGTAATGTGATGTGGTCGCTTCCAATACATTACTGTCACTATACAGAAAATGTGCCGTCAAGACCGAAACATGGATGTTTTGTCTAAAATAAAGTATACTGGATTATCAACTAAGATGTTATTATAGTGTTTGGTTCAATGTATATTCAAACTAATGAATCCTTATCTTTGAAATCAGTATGATTAACCTAATGCCTTTTACAAAGGAAGATTGGGTTCAAAATACAACAAATCTTATAAATTACACTTGAAATATTGTTAAAATTGTCATTTTTATTGATTTACCTGTGAAAACGTTTTTTAAAAATAGCAAAAAATATATTTACAAGGTAGATGTAAACAAAATATTAATAGGTCAATATAAGCCTTCTTATTCAATATTTTTATTGTGTTTTGGTAGTGACAAATTTGGGGAGAGGAAAAATATTCCAAAACTTTCTGAAAATACAATATGATAATTAACTGCACAATTACTAAAAATGTTAATTATACAATTTGCATACATACAAAATTTGTGGAAAAAGACACCTTTTTTTCAAGACGTTTCCAACTCTGACTTGGAACCAATTCTGTAGAATGGCCCATATATTTACACACACACACACATACATATATATATATATATATATATATATATATATACACACACACACACACACACACACACACACACACGTGTGTGTGTGTGTGTGTGTGTGTGTGTGTATTTGGCATGCCGTTCAGGAAATTATTGTATTTATAATATGAAGTTTGAGTATATGGAATGGAACCCTGAATATATGCAATGAAACTTGAATATATATATACAGTGAGGAAAATAAGTATTTGAACACCCTGCTATTTTGCAAGTTCTCCCACTTAGAAATCATGGAGGGGTCTGAAATTGTCATCGTAGGTGCATGTCCACTGTGAGAGACATAATCTAAAAAAAAAAAAATCCAGCAATCACAATGTATGATTTTTTAACTATTTATTTGTATGATACAGCTGCAAATAAGTATTTGAACACCTGAGAAAATCAATGTTAATATTTGGTACAGTAGCCTTTGTTTGCAATTACAGAGGTCAAACGTTTCCTGTAGTTTTTCACCAGGTTTGCACACACTGCAGAAGGGATTTTGGCCCACTCCTCCACACAGATCTTCTCTAGATCAGTCAGGTTTCTGGGCTGTCGCTGAGAAACACGGAGTTTGAGCTCCCTCCAAAGATTCTCTATTGGGTTTAGGTCTGGAGACTGGCTAGGCCACGCCAGAACCTTGATATGCTTCTTACAGAGCCACTCCTTGGTTATCCTGGCTGTGTGCTTCGGGTCATTGTCATGTTGGAAGACCCAGCCTCGACCCATCTTCAATGCTCTAACTGAGGGAAGGAGGTTGTTCCCCAAAATCTCGCAATACATGGCCCCGGTCATCCTCTCCTTAATACAGTGCAGTCGCCCTGTCCCATGTGCAGAAAAACACCCCCAAAGCATGATGCTACCACCCCCATGCTTCACAGTAAGGATGGTGTTCTTGGGATGGTACTCATCATTCTTCTTCCTCCAAACACGTTTAGTGGAATTATGACCAAAAAGTTCTATTTTGGTCTCATCTGACCACATGACTTTCTCCCATGACTCCTCTGGATCATCCAAATGGTCACTGGCAAACTTAAGACGGGCCTTGACATGTGCTGGTTTAAGCAGGGGAAGCTTCCGTGCCATGCATGATTTCAAACCATGACGTCTTAGTGTATTACCAACAGTAACCTTGGAAACGGTGGTCCCAGCTCTTTTCAGGTCATTGCCCAGCTCCTCCCGTGTAGTTCTGGGCTGATTTCTCACCTTTCTTAGGATCATTGAGACCCCACGAGGTGAGATCTTGCATGGAGCCCCAGTCTGAGGGAGATTGACAGTCATGTTTAGCTTCTTCCATTTTCTAATGATTGCTCCAACAGTGGACCTTTTTTCACCAAGCTGCTTGGCAATTTCCCCGTAGCCCTTTCCAGCCTTGTGGAGGTGTACAATTTTGTCTCTAGTGTCTTTGGACAGCTCTTTGGTCTTGGCCATGTTAGTAGTTGGATTCTTACTGATTGTATGGGGTGGACAGGTGTCTTTATGCAGCTAACGACCTCAAACAGGTGCATCTAATTTAGGATAATAAATGGAGTGGAGGTGGACATTTTAAAGGCAGACTAACAGGTCTTTGAGGGTCAGAATTCTAGCTGATAGACAGGTGTTCAAATACTTATTTGCAGCCGTATCATACAAATAAATAGTTAAAAAATCATATATTGTGATTTCTGGATTTTTTTTTTTTAGATAAAGTTTTTTTTTTTTAGATATATATAAAGTTTGAATAAAGTGCAAATTTGACAGTATACTTACAGTTTTTCTGAATTGCTAAAACACATTTCTTGAAAACCATCACTCACTTTATCAAAACCTGAAACACAAAAACAAATTTTCAAGCCACATTCAGAGAACCTCTTACTCTTCTGGCAAAATCAAACAATTGCCTCAAAGCCATTTTATCTGTGCTCAAAATCAAACAATGCTTTCAGATCATACACACAGCAAGTCAATTTTATAAACACTACTGATCATTTGTTAGACACTACATAAAAAATGGCGAACACAGAGTCCAAAGCATGCAATTATAGAAAAAAAGTATATTGTAACAAAGTAAACTAATTTTGCAATTATGTAAAAAGTTATAGTAATGACAACTTACAGTAGTAAGGTGAATAAATTGTATACTGTATGCACTGCAAGTATAGTATTGACTGAATATTGTATAGTAGGCCAATTGAATGTCTGTATATTCAGCACTTGCATACTGTGAAAATACAGTGTTTCCATCCATTATTGGTTTCAACATTCAGTGCCACATTTTGAGTCAGTTTTGGCATTCTGAACTGACTATTATGTACAGTTGGTTTGGTCACATCATTAGAAATAAGTGTGAACAATTTTGAGTTGTTGTGTGTAAATGATGACAACTGTGTTGTGGTTGTGTTTAACTTTTGCCTGCCTGTGTTTAGTGTTTTGATACATAAGTGCATCACAGTGCGAAATGTGTTTTAGTGTGTGAGAATGTGTTCAGAGTTTTGCAAAAAAAGAGTTTGTGAGATTTCCAAACAGTGTTTTAACTACCTGAACTTGTTTAATGTTTTACAGAAAGAGTGATTTATTCAACAAATGTATATGTATTTATATGTATTATTTATATGTATACGTATATATATTTATATGTATACGTACAGTATATATATATATATATATATATATATATATATATTTAAATGTATATACATTCATACACACACACACACACACACACACACACAGCGCTTTAGAAGTAAAGTTGACTTTCTGACTTGTATGCATATTCAGTATATGCATATATACTGTATATACATATATATATATATATATATATATATATATATATATATATATATATATATATATACACACACATATATATATATATATATATATATATATATATATATATATATATATATACATATATACAATATAAATTGTTTCGCAGCATCTTCACAATAGTAACAAATTCAAATTCTGCTGTAAAGCAGTTCTAACCAGCCAATAGTGTCATTATTCAGTTCGAGTCAGTTCAGTATTGATTCAGTTCCATAACTGTAAAATTGATCAGTTTTGCAAACATACGGTGTATACAGTGTATTTGTGCACATACATGTACGTGTGACAAACTCCTGTCCGCTCCACAGCACACTAAACAAGCAAAAGACTCAAGATAGTAGTGTATTGATCTGTATGTAGTTTGGTGTGTATGTGGCTAATCATTTTATGTTTAAGTGTAGAGTTACTATGCAAAAACTCAATTTTTGGAAGAGTTATGTTTTTTTCTCGATTGCCTAAACACATTTGTCCACTGACATCACATTTTCAAAACAGTTAACACACAGGCTAAAACTGAAGCTCAATGGCCAAAATGACTCACTTCAGGGTTGCCAACTTTGGGACTTTGGCTGGAGTGAGACTCTGTCAAACAATCAGTGCACTTGATAAAGCCCTGATTTATGAAAAAAAAATTAATTAATTGTACAATTAATTTATTGATTGCACTATAAAAAATAAAATAAAGATAGAGGTGATTAAATAACAAACATGTAAAACAAAAACAACATCAAAACAATAAAAAATCTCAAAACAAAAGGGACACATAATAGTTACTCCACCTCCCCAGAAAACCACAACACAAGTTTCACACATTAGGCCTGTTGTAGCCTATGCCACCGTGGCAGAGTTGGCCTGCTTCACTACATCTGCAGGAGGCTCCTATCTGAAGCAGGGTTCAATCCGGTCATGAACGTTCATTGCGTCTGTCACGTGACAAATGAACGAAAGTCTCGGAAAGTAATTATTTATGTTCCCTGTAAATTATTTTTGACTGCATTATAATGATTTCTTAATTCAGAATATGATAAAGACTGCGTAGGTGGATGTGTCCGGGGAATTTGGCTGTTAAAAGTATAACATTTAAAGCCCCTTAAATGAACGAAATGACTCGAAAAAAGATTTGTTCATTTTGAGGATACTCGACAAAACTGACATTTTGGCATGTGTTATTGTTCGTTCAAGCGCGAAAGAGAACTGCCCAGCAAAACTGATTCTGACGCACTGTCTGTGCGCTCGATACTGGCGCGAGTCTTTCTGTGCGTTGTGTGTGTGAGTGTGTGCGTCAGGACATTCACAGACAGCGCGATACCTGCTCTGCTCATTATAACTTTCAGTGAGGGATTTTTAGTGTGTGCAAGCGACGTTCCTGGACACGGCTGCGCGCATTGACGCAGGCAGGCGCTCCGTGTCCTGCTCGGTCCTGCTCCTCTTTGGCGATGACGGCGTGCGGTTAAAAAATCATAACAAACTAATTTGAAAGTGGGGGGGAGACGAACGGGATTTCGAAAAGATGGATCAGGTGCAAGGTTTTCAGCGAATCAACGATCAGAATATACTGCAGTGAGAACGTTGCAGGCAGATATTACAGCTGTGGACGTTAAACTCCTCTCCTGTAATTAATACGCAGTGGTCTAGTCATCCACAGAAAATTAACGGATTGAGAGAGGAGAAAAATGGATTTTGGCGTGACATTTCTTGCGTGTGCGTGAGAGCGTGAGATTGATGCTGAAAGCGTGAGTGTCACGCCAGATGCGTGAGAGTTGGCAACCCTGCTCATTTTGTTAGCAAAATGCTCCACTCACAAAACATTTAACTCATGCAACATAAGCAAATATTTCCACCAAACACTCAATCAATCAATCAATCAATCATTACACAATGCACAACAAAATACAGCCATCAATTTAAAATGTGATACTTTTCAAACTAGGGCTGTTACTTTACGTTCGAAAATCGATTGCACAATCGATCGGACCAACCAACGCAAGTTTCGAAAACGAAAATAGGGAATCGATTTTAACGGTCTTTTCTCTGAGCGCGTCCAGCTCGTCACGATACGCCTGCAGCGAACGCGCGTCACACAGCAACTGCAGGTTCTGACAAACACACATAACAGCAAATTATACTTTTGCATAATATGTCTCTTTTTACAACAAAACTCTGAATTCTGCCGGTATGCAGACAGTCTCATGCATACAGATACAGATTCGGGCTACGGTCTACAAATTTGTTTGACATTTCTAATCGTAAACACAGCCATGTTGAAGCCTGCTGTAATGTTTTTCATTAATATTATGGCAGTCCACTCTGCTTATTGTTTTTGGAGAATGTTGCACTCCTGTTTGTCATTGTGCACGAAACTTCACGCCAATAAATCATCAGGAATATTTGCTGACTTGTGCACGTCTCAAGCGCCCTCTTTTACGTTCGTCCTAATGCCTGTTAGTTGTCCGTGGATTTTCCCATATTTGGCGTTTAAAATGGAAACGTCTTTAGACATGGAAAATCGATTTTACAATCGATTCAATGAACACTTATGTCTCAAATATCGAACAGTATTTTTTCACAAAAGTGACAGCCCTATTTCAAACTCAAATGCTGGATACTGGAGAAAAAAAAAGCAACCAAAGGAAACGTCTCAGGTTACTTGACTGTAACCCTGTTCCCTGAAAAAGCAGAATGAGATGCTGCGCTGATCAGTGCATTGGGAATGTCTTTAACATGACCAGCTGTGAATATGTGTACAACACGTCAATGAAATTGACCCTGAACTTTTATAGCCTTGGGCGGTGACGTTGGTGAAGCTTGATCGCGCGACTCATAGGCAAGGGCAATAGCATCCCTCACCCAATGTGACATGGTCTGTTTGGTGGCGGACGCCCCCGTTACGACCACTTACTTACTCTGACTTACGCCACTGGCTAGTGCGGTGGACGTAGGCCTGAAAAGCGCGAACTGGACAAAGTCTGTGAAGTCTCTCCTGATCCCCATCAGGCAATACCCATCAGGGGCCAAACATGAAGGTTCCACAGGTCGGGCCGTGGATGAAATATCATCCCCTGCGCTTGAGACAGAAGGTCCCTCCTATCCGGCATCGTCCAGGGTGAGCCGTCGAGAACAGATATTATCTCCAAAAACCATACTTTGTTCAGCCAATGCGGCACTATCAGTAAGAGGCAAGACCCCTGTTGGTGAACTCTGGCTTGAACTCCTGGGAGCAGAGAAACTGGAGGAAACGCTTACAGGCGCATTTTGGGCCATGTGTGTGCCATTGCATCCACACCCCGGGTGACTGGGTGAATCAGAGAGAAGTACAGGGGGCATTGTGCTGTAGGTTGGGAGGCGAAGAGGTCCACCTCTGCTTCGTAAAATCTTGACCAGATCTGTTTCACTACCTCGGGGTGGAGTTTCCACTCTCCGGTCGGTAGTTTCTGTCTGGACAGTAAATCTGCTCCCACATTCAGGTGTCCAGGGATGTACACTGCTCTGAATGACAGGAACTTGTCCTGAGCCCAAAGAAAGATCTGCCTCGCTATCTTGTTCAGGTTGTACAAACGCAGACCTCCCTGATGATTTATGTAAGAGACTGCTGCTGTGTTGTCCACTTGCATTAGGACATGACAGTCTCTCAACTGATGGAGGAAGTATTTCAGGGCCAGAAATTCAGCCATCAACTCGGGAAGTTGATGTGCCATTCGAGCTGATGACCCTCCCATTCCCCTTGGGCTGGACGACCACAAGACCGTTCCCCCAATAGAGAGGTGTCTGTCCTAGCAGTCTGCGACGACAAGGCGCCCCTAGAGTGGGACCCAAGGCAAGGAACCAGGGTCTGAGCCACATAGAGAGGGTATGAAGCCAGCGGTGCGTAACCCTTATTTGCCTTTGGGGATTGGCCCTTGGATGAAATCCCCTGGCTTTGAGCCACAACTGGGACGGTCTCATGTGCAACAGGCCCAAAGGGATCACCGTGGATGCTGAAGCCATGAGACCTAACATTCTCTGATACTGATGAACAGTGCAATCTTGGCCTAGCCTGACTTTGCTCAGGGTATGCTGAATGGTCTCGATTCGAGCGGGAGACGGTTGTGCCAGCATCATGATCGAATCCCATACGATCCCCAAGTAAGTCGTTCTCAAGAGAGAGAGCGTTTTTCTTGGAGTTAAGTCTCAACCCCAGAGAAACTAGATGAGGTAACACGATATTTCTGTGCCAGCTCTTGCGATTGTGCTAGTATTATGTAAGTCGTCTATGTAATTCTAAATGCGAATGCCCTGGAGTCGCAATGGAGTATGTGTATGTGCAGGGTGACAAGGCTAGGCCGAACGGAAGAACCCGAAATTGGAACACTTCGCCCATGAAAGCAAACCTCAGGAACCTCCGGTGTTGTGGCAATATTTACATATGAAAGTATGAGTCCTTGAGATCGATCGTGACAAACCGATCGTGATGTTGAATTTGCGACACGATCGTCTTGACAGTTAACATCTTGAACTTGACCGCTTTGACTGTACGGTTTAAGCCTCGAAGATCTAAGATTGGACGCAACCCCCCATCCTTTTTGGGAACCAGGAAGTATCTGCTGTATTAGCCTGACTCTCTCTCTCTCTGGAAGAGGAACATGTTCTATGGCTTCTCTGACCAGAAGAGATTGTAGCTCTTGTGACAGTACATGCGCCAGCTCTGGCTTCACGGAAGTGGAGACCACGTCGTTGAAACGCGAAGGATGGCGAATAAATTGGATTCTGTATCCTATTTCTACTGTGCTTAGCACCCACGCAGAAATGCCTGGCAGAAGTTTCCAGGCTGCCAGACTCTCTGAAATGTTTTGATACTTCCCATTGAGGGGATGTTGGATGGTACAGAGGTTTTGTGGGGATATCGGGAAGGGGCAAGAAGATGTTTTGTGTGCCCCGTCCTGAGGGGAGCTATCCCCACAGGGCTGGGCGCAAGACCATCAGGACTTCATCTTTTTAGAGATGATGGTCCTCAGGTCTTGCCTTGGAGGCTGCTGAGTGTGACGAGCCGGTCCCCAATCTTTACGAGGGGGAGCACGCCTTGCCACACTCTGCATTTGTGCCTCTCTTCTTGAAGGACCAGGGAGGGACTGGGTAGCCGACGGCCCCTCCCCCTGAGTGCGGCGAGGAAGAAATTGCACGAAAGCTTCCTCGTGTTTTTTCACCTCCCAAAACCTGATGACAACCATGTTAACCAAGTCGCCAAACAGGCTGGAAGGTGAGACCGGGGCATCAAATAGGAATACACAATCCTTATCCTTGATGCCCCTGAGGTTTAGCCACAGGTGCCTCTACGTGCTAACCAAAGCAGACATAGAACGATAGCACGGCCCGTTTGCTTGGTCGCACGGAGAGACAGATCCGTGGACAGATCCAGCAAAGAGAGAGAAAGAGAGAATTGAACAGCTTGTGAAGCACATATGCACAGAATGGTCTGACGATAAAAGACCTGTTGATGCAGCTGTGGCTCATCTATTTATAGCCTTGCGGCGCGTGCACGTTCCGATGACGTCACAGCCCGAGGCTATAAAAGTTCCGGGTAAATTTCATTGATGTGTTGCACACATACTCACAGCTGGTCACGTTAAAGGAGTCATAACCTAGTATTACCTTGGATACCCACGCTCTATTATAGTCTTTCAGGCCCTTCTAAAAAAGAAAAGTGGAAAAAAAATAAACACAGAGCTCCTCTGACCCTTATTTCTAAAGGCATTATTGTCTCGCGAGATCTGATGCGATATTTTGGCTGTCGTGGACGGTCATTTTAATAATGCAAATGAGGGGCGCGTTGATTGGTGGCAGGAAGGAGGGGGGTTGGCACCGCAGGTAACGCTTCAGCATATCATTCCAAAATGACATCAAGTTTTTTCTGATTTCTCATTACTATGACTGCCATGCTCAGTTAGCGTAACTTTAAATGTAACTGCAATCTCAGTCATTTGTTGTTTGCAAAGTAGCAGCCATTCCCCATGTTTACCTCGAAGCTAATACTCCCGCTAGCATACAATAGCCGCATTAGCAGTTAGCTGCTGTTTGTTACACACAGTAGAGCAATAAAAACACAGTCTTACCGTTTCAATTGCAGGCAAGTCTCTGATTGTTGGAATGGCCCCTTTTTCCAAACGGAGCTTTGATGCCAACTTCGCCTGATATTGCCCCAAATTTGTGAACTATTCCGGCGTAAAATGATTAGCACAGACACCTAAAGTTAAGCCAGTGGGAAGGGTTGTAGGAACCGCGTCATTAAAAATGAATTTAATCCACTGGTCCCTGACAGCTTGGTCCGTTCTTGAGAGAGAAAACACATTTACATGTTGATTCTGGCAGTCAACAACAGAGCAACTCACGTGTGCACTACGTTTCTGCATCTTTCGCGACTGAATATGAGGGGGAGAGGGGCAGGGCGGGCTTCCTGCAGCATAGGTCTGCGGTGTCCATATATGGTGTATCCTGCCCCGTCTTGACGTCAAGTCGGGGCAGAAATTAAAATCTCATATTTGAGTGCGCGTGCACGTGGGCTGTTTTACGAACCCAGGGGTAAACAAACACTTCACTTTTAAATACCGGCTTCCCGGCCAGTGTATAATCGTTAGGCAATCATAACATACATTGATTCTCGTGGAAAAGTGAAAATTACAGGTTATGACTCCTTTAAAGACGTTCCCAATGCGCTGATCAGCGCAGCATTGATTGTAGCGAAGGGAACTTGTAGGTGGAAATAAAAAATATATGCATATATATACATACATATATATACATATATATACAGTACTGTGCAAAAGTCTTAGGCATGTTAATACCCCCCCCCCCCCCCCCAAAAAAAAAAGGTTTTAAGTCAGTTATTTATATATTTTGCTGTAGTGTGTCAGTAGGAAATATCAGTTTACATTTCCAAACATTCTTATTGCCATTAATTGTAATAATCCAGTGCCTAAGACTTTTGCACAGTACTGTGCATATATATATATATATATATATATATATATATATATATATATATATATATATATAATTACATTCACATTTCTTCACGTACTTCACATTTAGTCCATTCATTCCTGACAATTATGCCACGTTTTCATCAACATCGCATTGAATGTTTTCCCTTGCATTGCACCAATGGACATACCTCCATTCTGTATTGTCTCACTTTACAGAGGTTGAATCTGGCTTCATCCACTTAAATGAATCTGTGATGTGCCCCTTCAGCCTCAAACCATATCAACAATGGCAGACTCCTGTTCAACACTAAAGATCTTTCCTCTGCCACCAGTGTGTGGTAGTGTGTGAATTCTATAAAGTAAAAGCAAAAAGCATTTCAAAATAGACATTATGACAGTCACATAAATGGGTTTGATGAAACGTCTGCATTACTGTAGACAGTTTGTTCTGCTAAAAGGGCAACAGTAAAGCTGAAATACACAGTGGTATACAGTAACATTGTGACTTACCTGTTCTCATTCCAAAAAAAGCCTTTCAATGGATGCCACAGTGCTCCGACTCAGAATGGGCTGGAACCTTTGTTCAGCCTCTCTAAAGGACAAGCCATGACTGATAACATGGTCAATAATTGTTGCTCAAATTGAATTTGAAACTTGAGCTCTAGTTTGTCCTCTTGCTGCGGCTCCTTCACCACGCATGCAAACTCCTCTTCCTCGGACTCCTCTTCTTCGGACTCCTCTTCCTCGGACTCATCTTCCTATGACTCATCGTCCTCGGGCTCATCTTCATATGACTCATCTTCCTCAAACTCATCTTCCTCGGACTTCTCTTCCTCGTACTCATCTTCCTCTGACTCATCTTCCTCTGACTCCTCTTCCTCGGACTCCTCTTCCTCGGACTCATCTTCCTCGGATTCATCTTCCTCAGACTTATTTCCCTCGGACTTCTCTTCCTTGGACTTCTCTTCCTCGGACTCCTCTTCCTCGGACTCCTCTTCCTCGGACTCATCTTCCTCAGACTCCTCTTCCTCTGACTCCTCTTCCTCGGACTCATCTCCCTCGGACTTCTCTTTCTCGGACTTCTCTTTCTCGGACTCATCTCCCTCGGACTTCTCTTCCTTGGACTTCTCTTCCTCGGACTCCTCTTCCTCGGACTCATCTCCCTCAGACTCATCTTCCTCGGACTTATCTCCCTCGGACTTCTCTTCCTCTGACTTCTCTTCCTTGGACTTCTCTTCCTCGGATTCATCTCCCTCGGACTTCTCTTCCTTGGACTTCTCTTCCTCGGACTCATCTCCCTCAGACTTCTCTTCCTCGGACTCCTCTTCCTCTGACTCATCTCCCTCAGACTTCTCTTCCTCGGACTCATCTTCCTCAGACTTCTCTTCCTTGGACTTCTCTTCCTCTGACTCCTCTTCCTCGGACTCATCTTCCTCGGACTCATTCATCTTCCTCGGACTCATCTCCCTCGGACTTCTCTTCCTCGGACTTCTCTTCCTTGGACTTCTCTTCCTCGGACTCATCTCCCTCGGACTTCTCTTCCTTGGACTTCTCTTCCTCGGACTCATCTTCCTCGGACTCATCTCCCTCAGACTCCTCTTCCTCTGACTCATCTCCCTCAGACTTCTTTTCCTCTGACTCATCTTCCTCAGACTTCTCTTCCTCGGACTCCTCTCCCTCTGACTTCCCTTCCTTGGACTCCTCTTCCTTGGACTCATCTCCCTCGGACTTCTCTTCCTCGGACTCATCTTCCTTGTTCTCATCTCCCTCAGACTTCTCTTCCTTGGACTTCTCTTCCACGGACTCCTCTTCCTCGGACTCCTCTTCCTCAGACTTATCTCCCTCGGACTCCTCTTCCTCGGACTCCTCTTCCTCGGGCCCCTCTGCCATGGCTCCTTGCTCTCCTTCCATGCCTTTGGTCTCTTTGATCCTTGCTTGCAAATATTATTCTCAGATAACAACTGGCTGGATGTACATTATCCCTTATGTATAAAGGATAATGTACATCCAGCTGGTTGTTATCTCAGAATATATACACAATATATATATATACATATGAAACAATCTATATTGTATATATATTGTATTGTATGTATATATATATATATATATATATATATATATATATATATGCATACAAGCTACAATATAGATAGTTTTGCAGCAGATTCACAATAGTAACAAATTCAAATTCTGCTATAAAGCAGCTCCAACAAGACAAAAGTGTAATTATTCAGCTTGTCACTTTAGTGTTGATTCAGATCAGTTCAATAACTGTAAAATTCATCAATTGTGCATACATACTCTATATACAGTGTATGTGTGCATATACGTGTGACAAACTCCTGTACGCTCCACTGCACACTGAACAAGCAAAAGCCACAATATAGTAGTGTTTTACATGTTCACATCTGTGTGCAGTTTGGCGTGTATGTGGCTAATCATTTGATAACATAAAAATAATCAATAAATAATCCCACAACCTAACCACAAACACTCAAAAACGCTTAAATATAACCCAGTTTCAACACTTACCCTCCTAGTTCAATCCTATGCAAAGCATGCAAATGCACTGCTGAGTGTTAGTTCATGTTTCATAAGTCCCAACACTTATGGAAGTGTACTGAACTCATTAAATGAAATTAAATTGTGACAAAATATTCAATAACTGTGTTGCTTCAGCTCATTTTAAAACAGTAAAACAACTAAAAAATGTGTGTCTTTGAGTCTGACTTCTTGTGTTGTGGTTATTATGTGCAAGAGTTCACATCCCAGCCACAAGTGCATTTGTCCATTATAGCCAAAAGCTTTATTAGAGACAACCATAAAATGTGTGTTTTCTTTCTTTTCCCTAGGGAAACGTGATGGAATATGACTAACTGAAGAGTGAATCAGAAGCAATCGCTTTTAAAATGAGGATTATACTGGTGATCTTTTTTTTGGTCATTTTGTTTTTCATGCTTTTACAGTTACCATTCCTCCAAAAACGCAAATACACCATTCCGGCTCCGAAAGCATTTGGCGTTCAAGTGAAGGATGGTCCTGAAGCATTTGACGTTCAAGTGAAGAACGGTCCTGAAACATTTGGCGTTCAAGTGAAGGACGGTCCTGAAGCATTTGGCGTTCAAGTGAAGGACGGTCCTGAAGCATTTGGCGTTCAAGTGAAGGACGGTCCTGAAGCATTTGACGTTCAAGTGAAGGACGGTCCTGAAGCATTTGACGTTCAAGTGAAGGACAGTCCTGAAACATTTGGCGTTCAAGTGAAGGATGGTCCTGAAGCATGTGGCGTTCAAGTGAAGGATGGTCCTGGGATTAAAGTCGGGAACCTTCACACATATGTGACCGGCTCTTATATGGATCATCGTTTCAGAGATAAAGAGATAAAGATGATTGCCATCGTTCTCCGTGATGAGAAGGTGACGTACAGGTGTGTGATGTGCTGTGAAGGGAGGAACGTGACTTCACCTGCCAAATACACAATTCACTCTGACCACTTTACTTTTGAGTATGGCACTGCTACTATCACATGCCAAATCGATAGCTCGTGTTCGACACCGACGCATGTTGCGCTAACAGCCAGTGAGATCTCGAACAGCATAACATCCTTCCAAACCATTAGAAACAGAGACGTTCCAGCAGTCTTCCCGTATTCATTTACAGTCTGCATCTCTGTCATGTATGACTACAAGAATGTGCTGGGTTTAGTCCAGGCGATGGAGATGTTCAGACTGCTTGGTGCTCAAAGGGTGGTGATATATAAAACCAACTGTGATTCAGACACACAGAAGGTTCTGGACTACTATGTGAAAAGCGGTTTTTTGGAGATCATCCCATGGACGATTAAAAAGCACATCAATGTGTCTAGTGGCTGGAAGAAGGATTTATCACCCGGTCAGCTGCATTACTACGGGCAAATTCCTGCACTTAATGACTGTGTTTATCGTTACATGTACCAAAGTCGCTATGTGGCTCTACATGACATGGATGAGTTCATTCTGCCTCTCAAGGTGAAGAAATGGACGGATCTGTTGCCTGAGCTTGAGAAAACGTACGGCACTAATGTGGGCTTTGAGTTTGATAATAATATATTCCCTTGCACCGCAAAAGCTGATTATGAACAAAACAAATGGGAAAATGTACGGGGAACGAATATTTTAAATTGTATAGAGCGAATTCCTAATAGTTACGACAATTACAAGATTATAGTGAGTCCTCGGCTAGTTCTGCAGGCTACTGTACATGGCCTGCTGGAAACTGTGAAACTTCGACCCTACACAGTAAGAGTGAAGAACTCCATCGCTCACATGTACCACATGAAATTTTCATACCCAACAAACACAGACCTTGTAAGAGATGATCGTCTAAATGACTATGCCAAAGATCTAATACCTGCTGTTTCTAAAGTTCTGCAGGACTGTGGATTCATTAAGGACTAAATTATTGTTGTGAAGAACTTTCACTGGTTTCATGTCAGTAAAAAAAAAAAAAAGATTAATAAAGTATTTTAAAACAAAACAAAACAAATGAACAGATGCCGTCTGGAGAAACCTGAGTGGACACTCTGCATGAGGTAAATTTTGTTTGCGAACTAATAGACCGTTCTTTTCAAGGTCCACTGGATAATGCGCACGTGCCAAACGCGATCGAAACTAAATTGGGCTTTACACATTCCTACACATTCCTACAAGTTACACGCTACTATGATACGGAATTCGAAAGCGGGATAAATGGCTATTTCTCTCAGACAAACAATTCCCTTTTTTAAAATAGCCAATAGCCACATTTGACAGCTTATGACAGCCACAGTCTAATAGATTCCCCTTTTAGATTTAATATGAAACTGTAACTAAAGCAAAGTAGCGAACATAATTATATGCATAGGATGTGTATTATGAAAAGTTTGTACTTTATGTTGGTACATGACACCAGTGTTACCTTGTCCACTCGTCAGTGCTGTTTCTAATGCCGAGTCTCTCTAACCATTTCTCCACCTAATCTCCTCCATATCGCTTTATATTACAGCATTCTGTGCAGAATCCAAAGGATCCGATACGTTTTCTGGTCTGTGCCGACTCGGTCATGTTTTTTACAAGGGATGTTTCTCACAGTTGCTGCTTTATTTTTCATAATTACAACTTTATTTCTCACAATGAGAATTTAATGAAACTTTATTTTACAGTTACCTTTTTATATTTTACTCTGGCAGAAACAGATGGTTAATGTGCATCAAGTTGGTAAACTGACAAAAAATAAAAAATGCTGAAATTAAAGATTTCCTGCTCTTTTATGAAATGCTGCAAATTTAACCCTCTGATGGTCTTTTTTTATGTCTACACTCGAGTTCTTTGGGGTCTCTAGAGACCCCAGACAATAACATTTAATTTTGTAACAAGATAATAGTTTTTTTTTTTACAAATGTAATTTTATTCTGTTTGTTAATGTTTTTACTCAACATTTGTGCAGTTTTTGGAGAATTTATGATATTTTTTAAATTTCTATAAATAAATTAATAAATAAATATTTAAATAGCCTTTTTACAAAAAAACAGCATTTGATGTAAAATTCACTTTATAAAAGACCCAGATTTCTAACTTTCATTCATGGGGATAACATGGATGATTTTAAATGGTTTAATGTAACATTTATGCCCATTTTTTGGAAAATGCAGTTTTAAAATAAAAAATAATAATTTTAACCACTAGATGGCTATAGAGCTCCAGTATATGCTATTTGCTATTAGACTACCTGAAAGATATCTTTTCACAAGTTGGATTCAGTTGGATTCATATCTAAATATTATAAAATCACAATTATAACAAAAATAAAATATTTTTGTCAAAGTTTAGCATTTTTTGTACCAAAAAAACCCCCAGTTTTCCAATAATGTTACATTATGATTAGAATCAAACCTGAACAAAATGTTACAAAGAGAAATGTTGGAGTCTTAAGATTTTATCATTTATTTCAATCATTTATTTTTAATCTAATTCTAGATTCTAGACACACTCAATTGTGTGTGTGTGTGTGTGTGTGTGTGTGTGTGTGTGTGTGTGTGTGTGTGTCTGAGAGATAAAGAGAGAGAGAGTGTGTGAGTACACATTGTCGATGTGCCAGTGTCACCACACCACTTTATATTTGTAGTGTATAAAAGAGGTGTCAGGGAGGAGACCCAAACTTGTGACCTCTGAGAAGGACTGTACTTAGGGTTGATACAAAATCTTCAATCTCCCCAGGTTGTCCGGTCAGAACAATAATGAGGACGAATTTTACACTCTCATGCCACTCTTTAATGAAACAGTTTGACATAGACGATGTGAGTTTTGTTCATGGTTTTGTTCATGGTTTCTAAAATAAAACAGAAAATAAAAGTGGACTCATGAATAATAAGTATTCATCACCATTGTAACATTAAATGCAATTGAGGTATGAAAAGAAGATTTCTAAATCGCTACAATGGATAGAATATAACAATAAACAAATCTCAAAAGTGCCAAACATTATACAACTAGTACATATACAAATGGCACATACAATACTATCTTGAATTGCACAGACATAAATGATTAAACTGCCTGGTTGGCTGGAAACCACCAAAACTCAGCGCTATAACATTTAGCTAAGAAGGGGTTAAATCGCGCCACATCCGAAAACATGCAGAGAGCGCATGCTGGTGTCATGTGATCAGAGTTAAAGCTTACGATGCGCACAGCCAAAAACACGGTGAAATCGCTCTAAACATTATCAAAGAAATGGGAAAGTGTGAAACTATAATGTAGCCTAAATTTGGTTTGGTTATTTAGCTCCAGGAAAACACACATCGATAGGCAATGTAAAGTGTACGGAATCGTACACATACACCATTAATCTAAGCAAGGAAAAGATAACAATATTTACATAGACTCACATTCTCATGGACGCATGAAGCAGAACTGAAGAATAAAGATATTTTCTCTAGATATATCGGATCAGGAATGGAGCGAGTGTCTCCGATGAAATTTACATGCATACTGACAACAGTTCGGAGTTGCGCTAGTAGAGACTGTCTGATTGGTGGAGAAAAATAAGGGGGATTGCTGATTGGCCTAACTGTTGCTGGGCACGTGGAAAGTGGAAAGTGAAACTACAGTAAACTAGATAATAACTATAATAACACAAACATAAGATAAAGTCAGAGCCTTATTAACAGCCGCCCCCAACTTTGGGCAGCAAAGTTGAACACGAGTCAGTCAGGAATGTCTCGAGGAAGTGCAGGCAGCTTGATGAGCTTGGCGACAGGTCTGGTGTAGGATTTGTCTTTGATCTGAATCTGAGCAATACGAATCCTGCCATCAGCTCCAGGGAAAACTTCTGTGACTTTGCCAACAAGCCACAAGGCACGCGGAAGCTGCTGGTCAACAACAAGAACAATGTCATCAATACGGATGTCTTCTTGGTCTTGTTGCCATTTGGAGCGGCTCTGGAGAGATGGTAAGTAGTTCCTGATAAAATGGATCCAAAAATGATCCGCTAAGACCTGGCAGTGTCGCCATCTGCGTCGACTGAGGAGCTCTGTACCTGAGTAAACAACCTGCGGAGTAGATGGGTCCAGCCGCCCCATCAGCAGCACATTTGGAGTGATTGGATCTGGGTCTGCCACATCAGAAGAGGTGTAACCAAGCGGTTTGGAGTTGATAATGCTCTCAACTTCAGTAAGGATGGTTCTGAGGACCTCTTCGGTGACCGTTTGTGATCCCAGTATGGCATGCAGCGCTGACTTGATGGTGCGGATTTCTCGCTCCCAGGAACCCCCAAAATGAGGGGCACTAGGTGGGTTGAAGCGGAAATGGATTTGCTGGCTAGCGAGTTGTGACTGCAGAGCGGGGGCAAGTGAGTTGAAGGCCTCTTGAAGTTCTGAGCTGCCACCTTTAAAGTTTGTACCTTGATCGGACAGCAATTCATGAGGCTTTCCCCGTCTAGAGATGAAACGGCGTAGACTCATGAGGAACGAGTCAGTGTCCATGCTGGCCAGCAGATCTAGGTACACTGCATGTGTGGTGAGGCATTTGAATATTATGCCCCATCGCTTCTCATTGCGCCTCCCTATTTTAATGAGGAAAGGACCAAAACAGTCCATGCCAGTTGAGTAGAAAGCTGGATGGTGTAACCTTAGACTGGAAGGCGGGAGGTCGGCCATTTTGGGAATAATGGGTTGGCTACGCCACTTGCGGCACTCTGGACAGTGGTGTTGCTGCTTGCGGACAGCCTCTCTGCCTCGCAAGATCCAGAACCTTCTGCGTAGCTCAGCGAAGACTCTTTCAGGGCCTGGATGTGCAAGCTTGCTGTCGTAATCAGCAATGATCAACTTTGTGATGGAATGATGAGGGTCTAAGACAAAGGGATGCAAAGTGCCTGAGCTGAGGGATTCACAGTGTCTTAGTCGGCCCCCGACACGGATTAACTGAGTCTCTGGGTCGTATTCTGGGGCCAAAGTGATAAGCCTACTGCTGGATGGAATGGGCTTTTGGGAGGAGATGAGAGCAAACTCCTCTGGAAAACAGTCACTTTGCACTTGTCTGAAGAGAGAGAGTTCAGCTTGTCTGAAAGACTCAGCTGTGGGTTTAGAGTCGGTGGCCGCCCCGTGACATGCTCGAACTGTGGCTTCCAGCAGCTCTTGGAAGCTACTAAACTGGCTAGTGTCGGGTAAAGGTGGATGAGGGGAAGTAGAGATGACACCACAAAACTTGGCTTTGCGCAGCTCTGCTGAATCATCAAGGCATGTAATGTCTGGACAGGAAGACCAGCTTGACTCACTTTCATGAAGGAAGGCAGGTCCAGATCTCCAGCGGCTGTGACTCTGGATCTGTGAGAGGGTCAGTCCGCGAGTTATATCGTCAGCGGGATTCTCACTGGAGTGGACATAGCGCCATGAGCTGCTCTCAGTTAATTCCTGGATATCCGCAACTCTGGCACCGACGAACACCTTGTAGCGGCAGGAAGGAGACAGCAACCAAGCCAACACGGTGGTGGAGTCGGTCCAGTAGGTGACGGAGGAGATGGAGACTGTGAGCTCTCGTTTCAGGACTGCACCAAGCTGGGCCCCGAGGTGGGCAGCGCAGAGTTCCAGCCTGGGGATGGACTGCTGGCGGACTGGAGCAACACGGGAACGGGCCGCTAGGAACGCTACCTGGACATCATCAGCGGCGCTGACAGTACGCAGGTAGGCGACCGATCCATAGGCCCTCTCTGATGCATCTGAGAAAATGTGGATGCTCTGGGAGGCCGCTGGGAGGTCGGTATCTGAGTGGACATAACAACGATTAACAGTAACGTTAGGAAGTAATGGAAGTTCACTCACCCACGCCTGCCACAGCTGGAGCAGATCCTCGGGAAGATGAGGATCGTCCCAGTCCCGTTTCTTTCCCCAGAGGCTCTGCACCAGGATTTTGGCCCGAGTGGTGTAGGGAATGAGCAGTCCTAGAGGGTCATATTGTTGAGCTAGGACTCGGTAAATGTTGCGCATTGTGGGCTCAGATTGCTTTGTGTGGCGAAGGCGATAGGTGAGAGTATCTGTTTTGCAGTGCCAGTGCAGCCCTAGGGTCCGTTCTGGGGGATCTGCACCCTCCATTGATAGCCACAGATCTCTGCTCTCGGATTTGAGTTCAGGTGGCAGATGACTGATGATGTCTGGAACGTTGGTGGCCCATTGACGCAGCTCAAAACCACCTGATTGGAGCAGAGTCTGAAGTTTGTGAATGAGCTGCTTTGCTTCTGAGATGGTTGGGAAGCTTTGAAGAAGATTGTCTACATAAAAACAGTTCTCCACTGAAAACCGAGTATCTTCATCAAGGCTGCTGTGGTCAATGACGTGCTTTTGGAGGGCAAAGGTCGCGCAGCAGGGACTGCAGGTGGTGCCGAAAGGGAGCACCTGCCACTGGTAGATGTCAGGCTTGTTGCTGCGGTTCATGTCCCTCCAAAGGAAGCGGAGGAAGGGCTGATCATCAGACAGGAGGCGGACCTGATGAAACATGCCCTTAATGTCGCTGCTCACCGCAGTGGGATATTGCCTGAAACGGAGCAGGACACCAAGAATACTGGAACCTAGGGTTGGCCCTGGAAGTAGATGTTCATTCAGGCTGGTGTTTTGGAAGGTGAATGAGCAGTTGAAGACAATGCGGTCTTTGCCATTGTGATGGACCATGTGATGGGGGATATACCACGATTGCCTGCTCTGGTCTTCAGGTGATGTGAGCCTCTTGATGTAACACGAATCCACCAGTTTCTTGATTTCTTGGCTGTATGATGCAGCCTTGACTGGGTCTTTGGCGAGACGACTCTCTGTGCCTCGTAGTTGACTCAGGACAGCTTCCTTTGGGGCACTGAGAGGAGGAAGACCTTCCTTCCAGAGCAGTGGGGTGGCATATCTCTGCACGTTGTCAATGTTAACTCTGACTGTCTTCTCCTCCAACAGTTTGATGGCCGCCTTATCCTGTTTTGACCTGGTGATGAGCTTTTCGCTACGATAGGGAAGAATGTCCATCTCCCATAATCTGGACACGTGATTGAGAAGGTCATTAGAGGAAGTGGGAGTGTTAATAAGGAGACACTGGGGGGTGGACGTCTGGTGCAGCAGGACTTTGGCAGGACCTTGCAGAGTCCAGCCGAGACGAGTTTTCAATGCTGCGGGGCCCCCTGGTGGGCCTAGGTGCACAGGCTCAACTGGAGAGAGAAGATGGGGGTAGTCTGAACCAATGAGGAGAAGTGGCTGCCCTTGGCTGATTGAATGTAGCGGGAGGCCTCTGAGATGACGATACGTTTTCCGTAGGGCCTCAACAGGATGAGAATGCTTGGAAAGGCCAAGCTCTACCGCAGTGAAGGCTTTGTGGATGCGAAATTGTTTCTGAGGATGGGCAGATGAGGATATGGAAAATGACACTGACTTTCCTGAAACAGTCTTCACATCTTGACGGATAGTTCTGAGCGCTAAGTCCTCACTCTGTCCCTTGAGATGTAGCTCTTGAGCGGCACTGTGAAGCAAGATGGTGCGTTCAGAGCCATCATCGAGGATGGCATAAGTCTCTAGTCTGTGTTTGCCATTGTGGAGAAGAACTTTGACCATCTTCAGCAATACACAGCTACTCCTGAGGTCTGGATCGAGGTAGTAGGTAGCTGGTTGTCCAGTCGCTGCGGTTGGATGGGCTGATTTGGTTGCGGGAGTGTTGACCTCATGCAGTATATCAAGATGTGTCTGATTACACTGCTGACACTTAGCCTTGAGATAGCATTGAGAAGCAAGGTGACTTCTGCCACATCTCCAGCAGCGCTTGCCAGTTTTGATCCATGACGCTCTCTGATCAGTGGAAAACTTCTTAAACTCTGGACACTGATTGAAGTAATGTTGAATGTCGTCACAAAAGGGGCAATACTTCTTAGGTTTCTCAAGTTTAGTGCTGACGTGAGGTCGAACTTGTGACAAAGACTCAGGTGAATTAGGAGAAGGATCAGAGCCAAGCAAAACTGTGGTAGGGCGTGCACTGGACTTCTGCAACTTGGGCTTGAAGCCCTTCTGATGTTCGTCTCGTGGAGACCGTGAATGGTAAGGTTGATAGTCCTCATCCTGAACACGGACCTCGTATTCAAGCCAATTAGAGAAGTGCACCAAGGTAGGTATCGGAGTGCGGATGGGGTCTATGTAACGCTTGAATTGTGCTCTGAGTTCATGCGGCAACTTGGACAGAAGTCGTGAGGTGTGTGACCCGCAATCCAGCTCAGTCTTGCCCTCCTTGCCCAGTTGATCTAACATACCGACCAGAGCTCTGACTTTGAGGCCGAAGAGGCGAAAACTTCGACTATCCCCACTTCTGATTGGAGGCTCGGCCAGGACTTCATTGATGCGCTGCAGGGCTAGTTTGTGAGGTTGCCCATACATTTCAGTCAGTGAGGCCATTGTCTTCGAGTAGGGAGTTGGACTATTACAGTAGGAGTCTGCAATGAGGAGCGCATCTTCGAACTTGAGGTGATCAACTAGTATTTGGTATTTGAACCGCTCAGTTGCATCTCTAGGCAAGAGGTTGTCAAGCGCTATCTTGAGGCGGGCAAATTGTCGTGGATCATCATGTGTGAAACATGGAATGTCCGGCTTTGGACCTCTGTATGTCGCCTCCACAGAGTATGTATTGTGAGGGAGAGTATACGGCTCTACATACGCTGGAGTGGAGTGAATCCCTCCCTCATATGAAGGTAAATATGACATCGGAGGCGGCGGAGGAGGTAGCGGCACGTCAGCTGGAGGTGGAGGAGGTAGAGGCTCGATCCAGGGAGGAATTGGTACAGCGTCAGGCCAGGGCGGAAGATCATCCACTACTGCTTGAAGATTGCGATTAGGAGTGGATGTTCTCTCAGGAAGATGATAAGGCATATATGTGGTGGCGCTATCCCCAAACTGAGCAGAATGCCCTGGATCGAGGTGTTGAGGCTGAGGCGCTGATCTCAGGGAGAGAGAATTGAAGAGGATTTGCATATCTCGCCTGAGCTGGTTGTTCTCCTCTTTCATCTCCTGCAAAGCTGACATGACTGCTTCAGAGCTGAGGTTCTGAGGTGCAGGTCCAACTGGATCTGGAGTGATGACTGGAGCATGAGGTTGAAAAGCTGCTCCCTCGTTGGAGTGGCCATGGAGTGTGAGAGAAGAAGGATGACGTGGCGGGATATTCACCAGAAAGTCATCGAGGTAGCGAGGCCGACGGATATCACGGCGCGGACGAGTGTGATCCATTGTAGAGCTGAGGAAACTGAAGATCCGGCTCGAAGGACCATATAAAAGAGGTGTCAGGGAGGAGACCCAAACTTGTGACCTCTGAGAAGGACTGTACTTAGGGTTGATACAAAATCTTCAATCTCCCCAGGTTGTCCGGTCAGAACAATAATGAGGACGAATTTTACACTCTCATGCCACTCTTTAATGAAACAGTTTGACATAGACGATGTGAGTTTTGTTCATGGTTTTGTTCATGGTTTCTAAAATAAAACAGAAAATAAAAGTGGACTCATGAATAATAAGTATTCATCACCATTGTAACATTAAATGCAATTGAGGTATGAAAAGAAGATTTCTAAATCGCTACAATGGATAGAATATAACAATAAACAAATCTCAAAAGTGCCAAACATTATACAACTAGTACATATACAAATGGCACATACAATACTATCTTGAATTGCACAGACATAAATGATTAAACTGCCTGGTTGGCTGGAAACCACCAAAACTCAGCGCTATAACATTTAGCTAAGAAGGGGTTAAATCGCGCCACATCCGAAAACATGCAGAGAGCGCATGCTGGTGTCATGTGATCAGAGTTAAAGCTTACGATGCGCACAGCCAAAAACACGGTGAAATCGCTCTAAACATTATCAAAGAAATGGGAAAGTGTGAAACTATAATGTAGCCTAAATTTGGTTTGGTTATTTAGCTCCAGGAAAACACACATCGATAGGCAATGTAAAGTGTACGGAATCGTACACATACACCATTAATCTAAGCAAGGAAAAGATAACAATATTTACATAGACTCACATTCTCATGGACGCATGAAGCAGAACTGAAGAATAAAGATATTTTCTCTAGATATATCGGATCAGGAATGGAGCGAGTGTCTCCGATGAAATTTACATGCATACTGACAACAGTTCGGAGTTGCGCTAGTAGAGACTGTCTGATTGGTGGAGAAAAATAAGGGGGATTGCTGATTGGCCTAACTGTTGCTGGGCACGTGGAAAGTGGAAAGTGAAACTACAGTAAACTAGATAATAACTATAATAACACAAACATAAGATAAAGTCAGAGCCTTATTAACATAGTGGTTCCGCATTTTGGATGATTTTATTTGACACATTATAGCCTTACAAATGTTCCTGTGTGTGTGTGTGTGTGTGTGTGTGTGTGTGTGTGTGTGTGTGTGTGTGTGTGTGTATACATTTTCAATGTGTCAGTATCACCAATTTATTTTTGTGGTGGTACTGCATTTTGGATGATTTTATTTGACAAATTATAGCCTTACAAATGTTCCTGTGTGTGTGTGTGTGTGTGTGTGTGTGTGTGTGTGTGTGTGTGTGTGTGTGTGTGTGTGTGTGTGCACATTTTTCAATGTGTCAGTGTCACCAATTTAGTTTTGTGGTGGTACTGCATTTTGGATGATTTTATTTGACAAATTATAGCCTTACAAATGTTCCTCTGTGTGTGTGTGTGTGTGTGTGTGTGTGTGTGTGTGTGTGTGTGTGTGTGTGTGTGTGTACATTTTTCAATGTGTCAGTGTCACCAATTTATTTTTGTGGTGGTACTGCATTTTGGATGATTTTATTTTACAAATGATAAGAGAACAGTTTTTATAGTCTCAAAAATGTATTCCTCTATATGTGTGTGTGTGTGTGTGTGTGTGTGCGCTTGTTGTGAGCAAAATAATTCAGCATTGTGGATGCTTTTTGAATTGGTGGAAGTGTGCCACTTTATTTCTGTCATTTCTGTCGATGTGTTCTGCGTTGTTTCTGATTTTGATGATGAATTTTGTCTATTTTGATTGCGGGGTCTCCAGAGACCCCGAGGACCTCGAGTGTCACAAATTTTGTCACGCTAACATAAAAACAGATATCATTCCACTTTATTTTTTTTTTTGTAGATCTAGAAAGTGTTAAGAGCCGTAGAAGGTTTCATACCATTTGGACAAAGGGAACATTTTTTTTAATTTGAGCAAAAGTCATTTGCGGGTCAAAAAGACCCCGCGGACCATCAGAGGGTTAAGTGTGATGTGTAGTAATGTATGATTGTAAATTATTTTTCTGATCAGTGAAATATAGTGCAATAAGCCTTTACTTGAGCATTACATGCATTTGTTAGTAGAACTAGTTTATAATGTTTTAATGTTATAATGCACAGTATTTTTTAGTGACACTGAATATACCCATATATATATATTTATGTATCATAAATAGCCTACTGCTAATCCCTGACTACAAAAAGTGAAAGTAAAAACTTCTAACACTGAACTAATGGCGCACTTCATGTGGACTTTCGGTCTCGTGGACTTAAATTGCGCTTGCTCGCTGAGTCTACGAGTCCGCAGGCCGTCCCATTCAGCATTTTAACGCTCTGAAGTGCGCTCAGCAGCGCCCCGTTTGTACCCTTGAAGCGGTCTTCTGCATAGATGCAGGCTCCACACACTTTAACTACCCAGGAATCCTTGCGAAAGGCCAATCAGACAGCGGATGGGAGGAGATTTCGCTCACGGACAATTGTTAACATGCTGAGAAGAAAATATTACGTTTTTTATGACCTAGATGTACATTTTACCAGTTGTTACCTACAGTTTATGCAAACATTATGGTCATCGACCAGTGGTTGATGTCTGAAACATAATAATAGCGTGTTGAATAATACGATCGCATTATGATTCATTAAATAAATAGAGCCGAACGTCAGGGCTTTACTAAGTCATTTGTAAACATAGAATCAATATTGAAACCTGTAAATTCTTCTGAAATGCATGCACATTTTCATTATATGTTAAAATTGTAATCTTAGTTAAAATGGAACATTATGTACAACTGTATACATCATTTAAATAAGCATGATGTATCTATTGTCTAATGCCCAGGTGGCATACACAATATCAAACTATAGAACTGTAAAATTAGGCTGTGTAGTGGACATGGAGATAAGATGTCGGAGCGCAAAAATGTGATTTCTCCTGTCCAACAACAACCAGACCGTTATTTCCAGCGTGACGATCGAGTCTGTCCCAAAAATACCTCTCAATGCGCCCTCATGGACTCGTGCCAAGGGCCCTATAGGTCTGCACTACATGACGTCACCAAAGTGTGGACTCTGAGGAAGTCCACAAGTCCGGAGTGTGCCATTTGGGACAAGGCCTTTCAGAGACGATGAGAGCTGAATCTACTTCAGCGTGCTGATAACGGTAGGCAATTATTTTCTTAATATTTATCTTGTGGCTCATAAGTAGTGAAAAATGAGAAGAGACGTATTTTGTGTTCAAAAGTTGTTTTTGAAATGAGAAGTAAGTTAATCTACGTAATCGCGTAGCGCCCTTCAGCCGTGTCTTAGGCACAGCACTGCCTCGAGTACCTTATTGCTACATAACATTCTTAAAAAGAAACATTATATATTTATTATGTTTCTCAGAGTCAGAGACCATAAAACCAGAGTAAATGTTAGCATTTTCAATGACATTCTCTGACTGTTGTTCACAGTATAGTGGTGAAGCACTACCTTTTTTTTTTTTTTTGACCCCAAATATGAAAATACACTGGATAATGATCACTTTTCTGACAATAAAAGAAGGCCTATAGGCTATTCAGTACTTATTTTACAATAAATTATAGTTCAAATCAGTTGATCATTAGCTTATTTAGGTTTGATGAGGACAGGGAGCAAACTTTTTTTTTTTTTTTTTGCTTGTCTTTGACAAATAGTTGAGTCATTGCTTATGTTGCACAACAGATCAGAGCAAAGACAGTTTGTTGAAAACTCGTGCCAGGTGTTTCTGGTTAAATTAAACCATTTCAGAAAGTCATATGTGAAGATCTTAAATGATTATGAACTGTGTTTTTATTTTTGAAGAATGTTTATCAGTTCTTCAACAATATTTTGATGATAATATTTTGATGATAATAATACATAATATAATATTTGATGATAACCGACATTCTTCAGAATATCTTCTTTTGTGATCAGAGGAAGAAAGAAATTCATACAGGTTCGAAACAACTTGAGGATGAGTAAATTCTGACAGAATTTTCAATTTTGGGTGAACTATCCCTTCAATGACAGATGAAGCTCAGCTTCTGGGGATGTCCCCGGAATGGACTGTTAACTAACATGAACAAACAATGAACAATTAGATTTTAACGTGTTTTTTTTTTTTTTTACTGATGACCTACAGCCAATGATCACGTGTGAAAACACTTATACATAAATTGATCACTTAGAAATCAAAACTCTGTTTAGAAAAAGAGAGTAAGAATTTTTACCCCCTTGAATTTCTGTTTATATATATATATTATCATGGCACATGAAACCGTTTGTTGAAAACGGATGTTTGTAGTGAAATTGACATATATATTTATGTATATGAGCCATTCTATAACCATCTCCGACAACCAAAAAACACATTTAAAAAGCATTTAAGTATTCAAATTTTAGATGTTTACTAAGATCCTTCTATTATCTATTGAATCCCACAATAATATTTTAAATATAAGTAAGCTTAATATATATAAAATCGTCTCACTGGCTGAGATAAAAAATATATATCATGTGAAAATGATATTGAAATATATTTTTTTCAGTTTTTTCCATTGTTGTTTTTAAAAATATCTTTTTGATTTCTTTTAAAAAGTAAAGTTATATTTTATTTTTAAATCATGAAAATGTATGTAAAAAAAAAAAATGTGTCCCACATTTTCATGTCACTACCAAAACAGTGTGTGTTTTAGTCTATTGGCTGAGACTGATTTTAACCACACCCCTATATTTTTGATCAAGAAATATTATTGTGTGCCTCTCTCTCATAGCATCTCTTTCATTATAGGTAGGTACAATAATTTTGAGGGAAATGGGTTAAAAAGACTGAAAATCTATGTGTAACTTTAAGGAACGTCACTACCAAACACCTTTTTTCTGCAATTAAGCAAACTTTTTTGAGTGTAATTCCATAAATTTTAGTTTTTATGTGTGTGCAACTGTTCAGAACTGTGCTAGGTAACCATGTGCTGGTTATCATCTTTGAACTAGGCTCAAAAGTATCTTAAATTGTCACTACCGAAATAGTCATGACTGAAACATGCCATCATTGTTTTGGTAATGACAGAAGGGAACACATAATCATTTATTTGGGGGAAATAAACAAAACTGTTGTACAGTTATGCAAATCATTAGTATCTTAGTATGTTTTAGTACACTGTTAAAAAAAACTGTGAAATTTATGGTAAAATAACAACTGTGGTTGCCAGTATTTTACCATAAAAAATATGGTGGCAACCTTTTATGTTTTACAGGACTTAAATTTACGGGAAAAAAAAAACCACAATGTAAAAAAAACCTAGTAGTAGCCTTACTTTGAACTTGAATTTACGGCTAAAAAAAATAAACATCAGCAGGACTTAAATGTGCGGTGAAGAGAAGAGACGAGCAGAAACACAACAACTACAACTGACTTCAGCCACAGCCTTAGATGAAATCAACTGAAGATAAAAAACTTTAAATCTCTAGATCTCATCAGAGGATTAAGCAACTCCACAAACAGCGTTACCAGCTTCACTTATTACTAACCAGAATGACTTTATTTCTGTCAGATGTCTACAGTTCTGTTTGAGAAGTAACAGAGGTTTAGATGTTGATGATTTATTGCTTGATTTGAAGTCACCATGATGGTGATCAGTGTTTGCTTTAGTTGGGCTCCTGACCCTTGACTTTCTAACATTAGTTTTTATCTGGCTGCTGTAACTCTGTGTTTATAAGACACGTTGGTTATGGCAAGAAAATCAGAGATAAAATGAATCAGGTAATGTTGGTTATGTGTTGATGATGACATAATCACCATGTAGTAAACTGATTCACTAAGCTCATATAGAGTCTTAACTTTGATTATATGGGTCATTAATTTTACATTACTGATTGTAGTAGCCCTATGATTCTACAGCATGTGATCCATCATTGTTGTGATAATATAAAGTATTTTAAAAACATTGTGCTCAATAAATGTTTGAACTACTGTATCTTACAGACACACACAGACATCAAGAATCGGCATATGAATCTCAACAACGGTGAAAATACAGTGACCCAACTGCAAAAGTCAAAAAGGTTACAGTAAAAAAAACTCTAAATGTGAAGCATGTTACAGTAAAGTACACTTAGAAGAGTTGTGCAACTGCAAAATCAAGATCAGTGAGAGAGATTTTATTCTGCTTCAGCATTATGTCTTCATGTTAGGTTCAGACTGAGGATTTTGTCCACATCACAGACAATGTCATCTCTGCAGGCAAAGGGAAAAACACTAAAGCAGATCCAGCCTTGACAACATTCTCCACACCTCGTCCTCGTCCTCTTCCTCCTCATCCACCACCTCTTACACATACCCTTCCTCCTCTCCCTCTTACAGGTATATTGTTTCCATCCATTATTGGTTTCAACATTCAGTGCCACATTTTGAGTCAGTTTTGGCATTCTGAACTGACTATTATGTACAGTTGGTTTGGTCACATCATTAGAAATAAGTGTGAACAATTTTGAGTTGTTGTGTGTAAATGATGACAACTGTGTTGTGGTTGTGTTTAACTTTTGCCTGCCTGTGTTTAGTGTTTTGATACATAAGTGCATCACGGTGCGAAATGTGTTTTAGTGAGAGAGAATGTGTTCAGAGTTTTGCAAAAAGAGTTTGTGAGATTTGCAAACAGTGTTTTAACTACCTGAACTTGTTTAATGTTTTACAGAAAGAGTGATTTATTCAACAAATTTGTTTAAGCTTTTGAGAATTTGGTTCAGAGAATGGGGTTTAGCGTTTTAGCAATTCAGAAAAACTGTAAATGCCACATTCATTTACCGATTACCTATCGTACACTTATACACAAATTGATCGCTTAGAAACCAAAACTCAAACAAGTGTTTTGAGAAAGAAATTATTTCTGGTAATACTGTAAATAAAATTATATATATATATATATATATATATATATATATATATATATATATATATATATATATATATACATTCATACACACACACACACACACACACATCGCTTTAGAAATAAAGTTGACCTTCTGACTTGTCTTGTATATACACATATACAATATAGATTGTTAATATAGGAAGTACTTCAGGGCCAGAAATTCAGCCATCAACCCGAGGCAGTTGATGTGCCATTCGAGCTGATGACCCTCCCATTCCCCTTGGGCTGGACGACCACAAGACTGCTTCCCAGGCCAACAGGGAGGCGCCCCTAGAGTGGGACCCAAGGCGAGGAACCAGGGTCTGAGCCACATAGAGAGGGTATAAAGCCACTAACCCTTATTTGCCTTTGGGGATTGGCCCTTGGATGAAATCCCCTGGCTTTGAGCCACAACTGGGACAATCTCATGTGCAACAGGCCCAAAGGGATCACCGTGGATGCTGAAGCCATGAGACCTAACATTCTCTGATACTGACGAACAGTGCAATCTTGGCCTAGCCTGACTTTGCTCAGGGTATGCTGAATGGTCTCAATTCAAGCGGGAGACAGTTGTGCCAGCATCATGATCGAATCCCATACGATCCCCAAGTAATTAGTTCTCTGGGCAGGAGAGAGAACGTTTTTCTTGGCGTTAAGTCTCAACCCCAGAGAAACTAGATGAGGTAACACGATATTTCTGTGTTGAAGTTCCAGCTCTTGCGACTGAGCTAGTATTAGCCAGTCGTCTATGTAATTCTAAATGCGAATGCACTGGAGTTGCAATGACGTATGTGTATGTGCGGGGTGACAAGGCTAGGCCGAACAGAAGAACCCGAAATTGGAACACTTCGCCCCTGAAAGCGAACCTCAGGAACCTCCTGTGTTGTGGCAATATTTACATATGAAAGTATGAGTCCTTGAGATCGATCATGACGAACCAATCGTGATGTTGAATTTGCGACACGATCGTCTTGACAGTTAACATCTTGAACTTGAGCGCTTTGACTGTACGGTTCCTCTGGAAGAGGAACATGTTCTATGGCTTCTCTGACCAGAAGAGATTGTAGCTCTTGTGACAGTACATGCGCCAGCTCTGGCTTCACGGAAGTGGAGACCACGTCGTTGAAACGCGGAGGATGGCGAATAAATTGGATTCTGTATCCTATTTCTACTGTGCTTAGCACCCACGCAGAAATGCCTGGCAGAAGTTTCCAGGCTGCCAGACTCTCTGAAATGTTTTGATACTTCCCATTGAGGGGATGTTGGATGGTACAGAGGTTTCGTGGGAATATCGGGAAGGGGCGAGAAAATGTTTTGTGCGCCCCGTCCCAACGGGGGCTATCCCCACAGGGCTGGGCGCAAGACCATCAGGACTTCATCTTTTTAGAGATGATGATCCTGAGGTCTTGCCTTGGAGGCTGCTGAGTGAGACGAGCCGGTCTGCAATCTTTACGAGGGGGAGCACGGCACCAAAGGAAATACCTCCATTCTGTATTGTCTCACTTTACAGAGTTTGAAGCCGGCTTCATCCAGTTAAATTAATCTGTGATGTGCCCCTTCAGCCTCAAACCATATCAACAATGGCAGACTCCTGTTCAACACTAAAGATCTTTCCTCTGCCACCAGTGTGTGGTAGTGTGTGAATTCTATAAAGTAATAGCAAAAAGCATTTCAAAATAGACATTATGACAGTCACATAAATGGGATTGATGAAACGTCTGCATTACTGTAGACACAGTTTGTTCTGCTAAAAGCTGAAATACACAGTGGTATACAGTAACATTGTGACTTACCTGTTCTCATTCCAAAAAAAGCCTTTCAATGGATGCCACAGTGCTCCGACTCAGAATGGGCTGGAACCTTTGTTCAGCCTCTCTAAAGGACAAGCCATGACTGATAACATGGTCAATAATTGTTGCTCAAATTGAATTTGAAACTTGAGCTCTAGTTTGTCCTCTTGCTGCGGCTCCTTCACCACGCATGCAAACTCCTCTACCTCTGACTCCTCCTCCTCGGACTCATCTTCCTATGACTCATCTTCCTATTACTCATCTTCCTCGGACTTCTCTTCCTCGGACTCATCTTCCTCTGACTCATCTTCCTCGGACTCCTCTTCCTCGGACTTCTCTTCCTCGGACTCCTCCTACTCGGACTTCTCTTCCTCGGACTTCTCTTCCTCGGACTCATCTTTCTCGGACTCCTCTTCCTCGGACTCATCTTCCTCGGACTCCTCTTCCTCTGACTCATCTTCCTCAGACTTCTCTTCCTCGGACTTCTCTCCCTCGGACTTCTCTTCCTCGGACTCCTCTTCCTCGGACTCATCTCCCTCGGACTCCTCTTCCTCTGACTCATCTTCCTCATCGACTCATCTTCCTCGGACTTCTCTTCCTCGGACTCATCTTCCTCGGACTCCTCTTCCTCGGACTCATCTCCCTCGGACTTCTCTTCCTTGGACTCCTCTTCCTCGGACTCCTCTTCCTCGGACTTCTCTCACTTGAACTTCTCTTCCTCGGACTCATCTCCCTCGGACTTCTCTTCCTCGGACTCATCTTCCTCGGACTTCTCTTCCTCGGACTCATCTTCCTCGGACTCCTCTTCCTCGGACTCATCTCCCTCGGACTCCTCTTCCTCGGATTCATCTCCCTCGGACTTCTCTTCCTCGGACTCCTCTTCCTCGGGCCCCTCTGCCATGGCTCCTTGCTCTCCTTCCATGCCTTTGGTCTCTTTGATCCTTGCTTGCAAATATTATTCTCAGATAACAACCGGCTGGATGTACATTATCCCTTATGTATAAAGGATAATGTGCATCCAGCCGGTTGTTATCTCAGAATATATACATACATATACACAATATCTATACATACATACATACAGGTGCTGGTCATAAAATTAGAATATCGTCAAAAAGTTGATTTATTTCAAGAATTCAACTTAACATGTGAAACTAATATATTATATAGACACATTACATGCAAAGTGAGATATTTCAAGCCTTTATTTGTTATAATTTTGATGATTATTGCTTACAGCTTATGAAACCCACAAAATCAAAATCTCAGAAAATTAGAATATTACATGAAATCACACAGTAATTACACAGTGATACCATGGTCATTGAACCAGGTTTTGGTTATTTTGGCAGTGTGGGCAGGTGCAAATCCTGCTGGAAAATGAAGTCAGCATCTCCATAAAGCTTGTCTGCTGAAGGAAGCATGAAGTGCTCTGGAAATGTCCTGGTAGACGGCTGCGTTGAGTGGACAGCACAGTGGACCAACACCAGCCGATGACATGGCTCCCCAAACCAACACAGACTGTGGAAACTTCACACTGGACTTCAAGCATCTTGGATTGTGTGCCTCTCCATTCTTCCTCCAGACTCTGGGACCTTGGTTTCCAAATGATATGCAAAATTTGCTCTCATCAGAAAAGAGGACTTTGGTCCACTGTGCTTTATTAAATCCAGAGTCAACGCAGCCGTCTATCAGGACATTTCCAGAGCACTTCATGCTTCCTTCATTTTCCAGCAGGATTTGCACCTGCCCACACTGCCAAAAGAACCAAAACCTGGTTCAATGACCATGGTATCACTGTGTAATTACTGTGTGATTTCATGTAATATTCTAATTTTCTGGGATTTTGATTTCGTGGGTTTCATAAGCTGTAAGCCATAATCATCAAAATTATAACAAATAAAGGCTTGAAATATCTCACTTTGCATGTAATGAGTCTATATAATATATTAGTTTCACCTGTTAAGTTGAATTCTTGAAATAAATCAGCTTTTTGATGATATTCTAATTTTATGACCAGCACCTGTATACACACACACACACACACACACACAAAGCACTTAATCAGCAATAAAGTTTACTATAAAGCAATATAGACAAGATAGTAGTGTTATACATTTTCACATCTGAGTGCAGTTTGGCGTGTATGTGGCTAATCATTTCATAACATAAAAATAATCTATTATTAATCCCACAACCTAACCGCAAACACTCAAAAACACTTAAATATAACCCAGTTTCAACACTTACCCTCCTAGTTCAATCCTATGCAAAGCATGCAAATGCACTGCTGAGTGTTAGTTCATGTTTCATGAGTCCCAACACTTATGGAAGTGTACTGAACTCAATGAAATTAAATTGTGACAAAATATTCAATAATTGTGTTGCTTCAGCTCATTTTAAAAAAAGTAAAACAATACAAAAATGTGTGTCTTTGAGTCTGACTTCTTGTGTTGTGGTTATTATGTGCAAGAGTTCACATCCCAGCCACAAGTGCATTTGTCCATTAAAGCCAAAAGCTTTATTAGAGACAACCATAAAATGTGTGTTTTCTTTCTTTTCCCTAGGGAAACCTGATGGAATATGACTAACTGAAGAGTGAATCAGAAGCAATCGCTTTTAAAATGAGGATTATACTGGTGATCTTTTTTTTGGTCATTTCAAAAGCATTTGACGTTCAAGTGAAGGACGGTCCTGAAGCATTTGGCGTTCAAGTTAAGGATGGTCCTGAAGCATGTGGTGTTCAAGTGAAGGACGGTCCTGGGATTAAAGTCGGGAACCTTCACACATATGTGACCGGCTCTTATATGGATCATCGTTTCGGAGATAAAGAGATAAAGATGATTGCCATCGTTCTCCGTGATGAGAAGGTGACGTACAGGTGTGTGATGTGCTGTGAAGGGAGGAACGTGACTTCACCTGCCGAATACACAATTCACTACGACCACTTTGGTTTTGAGTACGGCACTGCTACTATCACATGCCAAATCGATAGCTCGTGTTCGACACCGACGCATGTTGCGTTAACAGCCAGTGAGATCTCGAACAGCATAACATCCTTCCAACCCATTAGAAACAGAGATGTTCCAGCAGTCTTCCCGTATTCATTTACAGTCTGCATCTCTGTCATGTATGACTACAAGAATGTGCTGGGTTTAGTCCAGGCGATGGAGATGTTCAGACTGCTTGGTGCTCAAAGGGTGGTGATATATAAAACCAGCTGTGATTCAGACACACAGAAGGTTCTGGACTACTATGTGAAAAGAGGATTTGTGGAGATCATCCCATGGACGATTAAAAAGCACATCAATGTGTCTAGTGGCTGGAGGAAGAATTTATCACCCGGTCAGCTGCAATACTACGGGCAAATTCCTGCACTTAATGACTGTGTTTATCGTTACATGTACCAAAGTCGCTATGTGGCTCTGCATAACATGGATGAGTTCATTCTGCCTCTCAAGGTGAAGAACTGGACGGATCTGTTGCCTGAGCTTGAGAAAACGTACGGCACTAATGTGGGCTTTGAGTTTGAGAACAATATATTCCCTTGCACTGCAAAAGCTGATTATGAACAAAACGAATGGAAAAATGTACGGGGAACGAATATTTTAAAGTGTATAGATCGAGAACCCAATTTCCCCAATAGTTTCAACAATTACAAGATTATAGTGAGTCCTCGGCTAGTTCTGAAGGCTACTGTACATGGCCTGCTGGAATCTGTGAAACCTCGACCCTACACAGTAAGAGTGAAGAACTCCATCGCTCGCATGTACCACATGAAATTTTCATACCCAACAAACACAAACCTTATAAGAGATGATCATCTGAATGACTATGCCGAAGATCTTATACCTGCTGTTTCTAAAGTTCTGCAAGACTGTGGATTCATTAAGGACGTTCAAGTGAAGGACGGTCCTGAAGCATTTGACGTTCAAGTGAAGGACGGTCCTGAAGCATGTGGCGCTCAAGTGAAGGACGGTCCTGAAGCATTTGGCGTTCAAGTTAAGGATGGTCCTGAAGCATGTGGTGTTCAAGTGAAGGACGGTCCTGGGATTAAAGTCGGGAACCTTCACACATATGTGACCGGCTCTTATATGGATCATCGTTTCAGAGATAAAGAGATAAAGATGATTGCCATCGTTCTCCGTGATGAGAAGGTGACGTACAGGTGTGTGATGTGCTGTGAAGGGAGGAACGTGACTTCACCTGCCGAATACACAATTCACTCCGACCACTTTGGTTTTGAGTACAGCACTGCTACTATCACATGCCAAATCGATAGCTCGTGTTCGACACCGACGCATGTTGCGTTAACAGCCAGTGAGATCTCGAACAGCATAACATCCTTCCAACCCATTAGAAACAGAGACGTTCCAGCAGTCTTCCCGTATTCATTTACAGTCTGCATCTCTGTCATGTATGACTACAAGAATGTGCTGGGTTTAGTCCAGGCGATGGAGATGTTCAGACTGCTTGGTGCTCAAAGGGTGGTGATATATAAAACCAGCTGTGATTCAGACACACAGAAGGTTCTGGACTACTATGTGAAAAGAGGATTTGTGGAGATCATCCCATGGACGATTAAAAAGCACATCAATGTGTCTAGTGGCTGGAGGAAGGATTTATCACCCGGTCAGCTGTATTACTACGGGCAAATTCCTGCACTTAATGACTGTGTTTATCGTTACATGTACCAAAGTCACTATGTGGCTCTACATGACATGGATGAGTTCATTCTGCCTCTCAAGGTGAAGAACTGGACGGATCTGTTGCCTGAGCTTGAGAAGACGTACGGCACTAATGTGGGCTTTGAGTTTGATAATAATATATTCCCTTGCACCGCAAAAGCTGATTATGAACAAAACAAATGGGAAAATGTACAGGGAACGAATATTTTAAAGTGTATAGAGCGAATTCCTAATAGTTACGACAATTACAAGATTATAGTGAGTCCTCGGCTAGTTCTGCAGGCTACTGTACATGGCCTGCTGCAAACTGTGAAACTTCGACCCTACACAGTAAGAGTGAAGAACTCCATCGCTCGCATGTACCACATGAAATTTTCATACCCAACAAAAACAGACCTTGTAAGAGATGATCGTCTAAATGACTATGCCAAAGATCTAATACCTGCTGTTTCTAAAGTTCTGCAGGACTGTGGATTCATTAAGGACTAAATTATTGTTGTGAAGAACTTTCACTGGTTTCATGTCAGTAAAAAAAAAAAAAAAAAGATTAATAAAGTATTTTAAAACAAAACAAAACAAATGAACAGATGCCGTCTGGAGAAACCTGAGTGGACACTCTGCATGAGGTCAATTTTGTTTGCGAACTAATAGACCGTTCTTTTCAAGGTCCACTGGATAATGCGCACGTGCCAAATGCGATCGAAACTAAATTGGGCTTTACAAATGGAAAAATGGAGGTATTACTTGGAAGGAAAATTCTTCACGGTCGTTACTGATCTCTACTGAACACAGATTAACAGGGTGAAATTTTTAACTAAAAGATATCCGCATTCTTTCCCCGGTAGATTAATCATGTTACATTAAGACAACTGGTTTGTGTTAGACCTTTTCTGAAATGTTATGTTTAAATAGGCAATGCAGCCTTTAAAAAAGTTAGGTAAATATAAACTCGCGCAATAAACATTGGATAAAGCCAGCTTCAGAAGTCCTCTTTCGTTTTGCTGACAGTGGGGATTTTTGGATACCTCTTTTTTTTTTTATCTCCATAATTCATTCATTGATGAATTCAATAAATAATTTCTTTGTCTTTTCTCATTCAAGGACTGTTTGGCGATCCTAACAAAACTTTTCAGGGTAACATGCTGACATTAATATCCCAACTGCTTATGTTTCAACACATCAGTGTTATCACCCTTTACCACTGGTTTCTGTTGCGGTATCACACTGTGAAGACACAGGGAGGTTATGATCATGCTAACGTTGTGACAGATTAACGTCAAACTAGTACGCTTGAAATCTAAGTTAAATTGATTAAAATAGTTTTTTTGTTTTTTCACATTTATTCATTATTAAAATAACTTCTATAACCCACAGTAATATTCAAACTAGCTTTGCATTCAAAACTCCTGAGAGCATGTTTATTTCCTGTACAATTTATGAAAGAAAAAACTGCAATTGACCCTGAAATGTCTGAAGCAAGTTTGTTATGTAAAAACCTGCATTAAGCATGAAGGCTGTCTGACCTTAAGACTCTCTGCATCTGTTAGAGTGGCAACAAGAAAGAGCGCTTTACTAGTTTAGAAGCAATCCACACACACACACACACACACACACACACACACACACACACACACACACACACACACACGGTTTGTGGTTACCATGACAGGAAATCTGCACAGTCAAAGCATCCGGACAACACCCTTTGTTTGCAAAGAAAGACATTGACATTAAAAAAATAAAATACAATTACACTGTACATTATACAAAACAAAACCCAACAAAAACTCCTAGAAATGTACAAACCAAAAACATACAAAAGACAGCTGGGCAATTACAGTTCAGATAATTCATATTGTGCTATGATGAGGCTGCACAACACGTGTCCATTGGTTTATTATTACATGTGTGCAAATAGGCGTATGTCTCTACAGACGAGGAGCTTTTGTTCGTGACCGTTCCTCAACGGGTCCTCTTATCTGACCAGGTGGAAGGTCAGCCAGTACATGAACACGGGCTGTGCTGCAGCGATGGCCATGGTCAGGTACATTCGCAGCTGGTTTTTGGCTCCTCGCACTAACCGTCCCTCCGCGGCGGCCTCAGACAGGATCTTTAACCGTAGAGTCCGAATCTGTCAGCGAAACAGAAGGAAGATCAGGAGGCGTTACAGAACCTTCACAGGTCAGATCCTAAATGAGACTGTAACCAGGGTTCCCACACCTCAAGGACTTCGGGACACATTTGTTGTGTCCAACAACAAACGCTGAGGTACCATTGTAGTAGTTTCATGCGCAAGTTTTTACTGTACTAGACTAACTGAGACTTGTTACAGCACTCGTATACTGTTGCCCTCTTGCTGGTCTGATTGCTTCTATCGTTCTCCTCAGTTGTAAGTCACTTTGGATAAAAGCGTCTGCTAAATGATTAAATGTAAATGTAATGCATTTGATAGAGGTCTCTTCTGCTCACAGAGTCTGCATTTCTTTGTTTAAAAAAAAAAAGCAAAAGTAATGAAACATTATTACAACTTAAACAGCTGTTTTCTATGTGAATATAGAGTAAAGTGTAATTTATTCCTGTGATCAAAGCAGAATGTTCAGCATCATTACTCCAGTCTTCAGTGTCACATGATCCTTCAGAAATCAGCATAATATGATGATTTGATGCTCAAGAAACATTTATGATTATTATCAATGTTGAAAACAGTTCATATTTTTGTAGAAATATTTCAGGATTCTGTGAAGCATAGAAAGTAAAATTAAATTTTTTAAATTTTGTAATGTTATAAATGTCTTTACTCTAAATGTTGATCAATTTAATTGATCCTTGCTGAATAAAAGTATTACTTTCTTAAAAAAAAAATCAGGTTGCAGGCAACATGTGAATGTGTTTTGATCAAGCTAATAAAAATGTCATGCTTTTTTTTAAATTTCCAATTTGCCAAAAACATCAAATAATGCACATTTTTTGACAGCTTTTCTGAACTAAAACCAAGAAACAGAAACACGACCACTGGCCGTTTGAACTTCAGCAAAGTGATGAATATAAGGCTTTACTATAAAATACAGCAGCATATGAAGCCATCTCTCAATACACACCGTAAAGACAAAGATAGAGACGCAGCACCACAGCAGTGTGAGGTAATATCCCGTCCGGCCAAACAAAAGTCCTGCCACGACTCCCACGATCATCCTGAGGAAACACACCGCAGGAATTTACACAGAAAATCTACATTCTTTGCTATTTATTCAAAGTAATGCACTGTACAGCCATACAAAGTCAATATGCTTTTCTTTTAAAAGCACACAGATGATAAAGCTGGCAATTAATGAGTTTTAGAGTAAACTAGACTAGTTATATCCAGTATTAGGACAATACTGGGAAACTATACACAATTATATACAATTAAATATTAAATGCAAACTAATTTCATTTCACTTTATTTTTCAGTTTCGTTTCAATTTGTAGTTAAAATATATATATTTTTAAAGGATATGTACTTGTGCAGCAAATTTTACTCCATAGAACCACCTAGAGTCCAAAATGCAAGCCGAATTGGTTTGACCGCAGATACGTGATAGATGATGATATTGTGGTGAATCTAGGCTAAACAAAGAACCAATGTCCTCACCCAACATATTTGTATCCAGAAAAGGCCACCAGGTCGATGGTGGTGAGGTCAGTGTTAACGGTTAAAACCAGACCCTTCTCAGTTGAAACTGAGTGAAGGGTCTGGAGAAGCTATGTAGACAAATCATTTCCAAAGGGGCGTCACCAACCGACGTAGCTCAGCTTGATTGACAGGTGATCTGACCAATCATACTTCGCCATCCGCCATTTTGTCCGACAAAGCAGTCAGGAGAGTAGTTTAACATATGAGGATTTGAACTTGAAAAACGGAGTGTATTGACGCCTTTCCGTGGTTAAAACAACATTCCTTCTTATGTTTGTTCATGTTTATTTGAGGCTATAAATTAACTAGAAGGAAGAGATGATCGGTTCACGAGAACAGCTTTAACTGATGCTCTACAGCGATCTGTCACGGCACATTAAAGAGCAACAAAACGGTATTTATTGTTTAAATTTCTTTTAAAAAATTACCAAATTTGAAAGCTGAGACTTTGTTTAATATGTTTAATATCAAACGTAACCGAAAAGTAGCCTGCTCTGTCCTGTCTGCCAGCGTGTTGTCAGTCTCCTCTCTGCTCCGCGATATATTTTTCACTGCGTGAGAACTCCTTCAGCGTCGCTGCGCTGTCGTCATCATGTAAATCCCTCCCCAAACGTTTCTGATTGGTGCCGCGATTTCGGCGGCACAGAAATGAGTTTGAATGGTATGGCGTCATTTTTTAGTCAAATGTCATGAGCGTGTAAGACATGCTCACGAGCACATTATGTTATTTCACGCGCGCAAAAATGAACCTTCAGCTGGCATGATAAAAGTACTCGCGCACAAATTCAACAACCGAGAGGTGTACAGGTAGCTGCGAGCGAGCGCCTGGCATACTCTCATAGGTTAACTCTGCTTGTACAGTGGAATCCTGCTCGCGCGCAGTGGATTTCTGCTCGCTCAGCTGATTTCTGCTCGCTCGAGTCTACATGACTTTTGACAATTTGGGGGCGGAAACCAAGGAGGGCACTGACCCTCTTATGATTGGTCACTTTCATCATGGAAAATCTTGGGAAATCCTAACCCCGCCCACCGTCTGACGCAGCGCGCGTCACTCAGCTCGCTCTGCTACTCCGGCTATCTCTGTATATTTTAGACAACGAAATATGTGATAAAACACCTTACTAACTCTTTTCGTTTTCATTTAAAGAAATCTTAAACATGATAGCCACACAAATGTGGTTCATGCAACGCGTATTGATTATATTCACTGCACATAACGTTTGCCTATTAAAAACAAAACTAAATATAAAACACAAACCTGCCTCTTTTCGTTTTAAATATAATATAAAAACATTAAACATTTTAATATGGTCCAGGCAATATGTGCATTTGTACTAAACAACAGATTTTGCAGTAAACAACATTACAGTTTTTAAATTTTTAAATACAATTATTACAATTTAAAATGACAAAACTCAACCCAGTCTCTTTTTGTTAAATTTCAGTTTTATCAATATTAGCCATTATAAAAGTATAAGTAAAAGGTATAAGAAGCTATACAAATAAAGCAAACAATTCAGTCAAACATACAAAGTCAGCGCTCTTGTCTAACCATACAACGATGACCGGGCGCTCGGCGCTCATGTACCCCGCCTGGAACAGCCTTTCCTCGGCTATAGTCGTTCTGACGTTCGCCGCTTTCTCTGGCGTCTCTGTAGTGGTTAAACATGAGATATAATTCGTCTTGTGTATATCTAACGGGCGATTTTTGGTCTCGTGAATCTATAATTTATTCCCTGGCCAATCGTTTTGGCTGAGGGGAAGTTTCATAACTTTATAAGCTATTTAACATTACCGTTGTATGGTTTTACTAGAGCGCTGACTTTGTGTGTTTGACTGAATTGTTTGCTTTATTTGTATAGCTTCTTATACCTTTTACTTATACTTTTATAATGGCTAATATTGATAAAACTGAAATTTAACAAAAAGAGACTGGGTTGAGTTTTGTCATTTTAAATTGTAATAATTGTATTTAAAAATTTAAAAACTGTAATGTTGTTTACTGCAAAATCTGTTGTTTAGTACAAATGCACATATTGCCTGGACCATATTAAAATGTTTAATGTTTTTATATTATATTTAAAACGAAAAGAGGCAGGTTTGTGTTTTATATTTTGTTTTGTTTTTAATAGGCAAACGTTATGTGCAGTGAATATAATCAATACGCGTTGCATGAACCACATTTGTGTGGCTATCATGTTTAAGATTTCTTTAAATGAAAACGAAAATAGTTAGTAAGGTGTTTTATCACATATTTCGTTGTCTAAAATATACAGAGATAGCCGGAGTAGCAGAGCGAGCTGAGTGACGCGCGCTGCGTCTGAAGGTGGGCGGGGTTAGGATTTCCCAAGATTTTCCAAGATTTTCCATGATGAAAGTGACCAATCATAAGAGGGTCAGTGCCCTCCTTGGTTTCCGCCCCCAAATTGTCAAAAGTCATGTAGACTCGAGCGAGCAGAAATCAGCTGAGCGAGCAGAAATCCACTGCGCGAGCAAAACAGACTTCTGCGAGCAGAAGCCCGCTGCGCGCGAGCAGGATTCCACTGTACAAGCAGAGTTAACCTATGAGAGTATGCCAGGCGCTCGCTCGCAGCTACCTGTACACCTCTCGGTTGTTGAATTTGTGCGCGAGTACTTTTATCATGCCAGCTGAAGGTTCATTTTTGCGCGCGTGAAATAACATAATGTGCTCGTGAGCATGTCTTACACGCTCATGACATTTGACTAAAAAATGACGCCATAGAATGGGCTCTTCTCCAGACTATCCTGGAGAGAGAATTAAAATTCGCCGGAAGTAGTCTGGGTTTTCCCAGGCTAGAGAAAACCTGAAAACAAGAACAGAGAAGCAAAATTAGGTCAAAAAAAAAAGAAAAAAAAAAGTCATTACAAAAAAAAGCAGAACAATGAGTAACAGGAGGTCAAGAGCTAACACCCTTCCCTCTGAAACTCCTGCATCATCAAAACAGTTCCTCTCGTGACAACAGATCTGATAAATGAAGCTTCAGGTCCATACTGTGACTTTTTGATCATCTGGACAGGGAATGATACATATTTAAAGCCTCCATGAAATCAAAAATATATATAATATTGCAGTGTTCAATATAAATTATTTATCTACACATTGTTTTTTTTGTTGTTGTTTTTTTGTGCCTCGTAATCTTGAATCAGAATATCTTCCATCCTCTTGCAGCTCTTCTCTAATGATGAGGGCGGGGCAAGCTGTCACTCACATGAGATCCACCAATAGCATCCAATCAACTCCTCATGGAAAAAAATCAAGCCCCGCCCTCTATTTGTTTTCTTCACTGGGATATACAGCACAATATGGAACGAACATCAATTTGAAAATGTAAATATAATATTGTAATAAACAAAGAATAATAATAGTTATTTTATTTTATAAATTAATTATTTGAGATTTCATTAAGGTGATATGGAAAAACTAAAAACTTATCAGTGAGCCAAAAGTTCCTGTTATTGAAATTCTTGTTAAGGGCTCAAGGGGTAAGTCTTAGCCAGTATAATATTCACATGTTTAATGTTTAATCTGTCCACTAACAGCCTTGGCATAAGCATTCCATTCCCACACTGTTGAATTCTCCCAGTATCTGAGCAAAACTGGCTCTTACCGGTTCTGTGTGCCCAGAGCCAGTCCTGCAACCAGGACATACGTAATGAAACCCATCACTGCGGAGCCAGAGCCAAACAAACACATACAGATGCATTTAGTGAACATTTCCATGACGGTACACTTTCCCATGAATATATAATAAGGTCCTTTGAATTTTTAAATAGTAAAGTAAAGTAAAGTTCATGAATTGAAAGATATTATTATTATTATTATTATTATTATAGAATATGGCCTGGAGTCATACCGGGAATGTACAGATCAGGGGCGTTGATATCAAACCGTGGTGCAACTGGTGTGTCCTGCTGATAGCTCACCTCCCAGTTCTGCAGAGAGAGGACAGGACAGAAACACTCATTCAGAAATGAAAACCAAACAATACTTCTGTCATCATATTCAGTCCAAGTTACCAGTAACTGAAGAAAGGCAACTTCATACATTTATATATTTATATATACGGCACCCATTGACCTTTTTTTTTATTTTTTATTTCCTACTATTGAAGTCAATGGCTACTGTCAACTGTTTGGTTACCAACATTCTTTAAAATATCTTCTTATGTGTTCAACAGAAGAAAGAAAAACATACAGGTTAGGAACAACTTGTGGGTGAGGAAGTATTGACAATTTTCATTTTTGGGTGAACTATCCCTTTAAGAAAAAAAAAAAAAAAAAAGTATCTAGAGCCCTATTCGGACGGTAACTGTTTCTCATGTTGACGTCTGTAAAAATGAATTTGCATCATCGCACCTCAGTGATAAAACTCATGCATTCGGATGGCGATTTGGAGGAGCGAGTTTTATGATCCTACGAACCCAGGAACGTGGTCCGTCGCATGATTGTCTGCTGTAAATAAAATTGAATGTACTTGGAATAATACAGATAAATTCATATTTAATTTAATAATATAAAAATAATGTCCTATTTATTATGTGATTATTTAAATCTCCTCTTTAAAAATTGGAAGCTAGACACGCTTGAAATGGTTTTTTCAAACCATTTTTATCTCAAAATGATGGATGACATTTTAAAACTATGGAAATTAGCATAAATAATTTAATGCAGCTTCTTATTTACATTAGGTAAACAAAGCTTGGTTTATATTTTAATGTAATTGTACAGGCCCTAATACAATTTAAAATTGTATTGCTGTAACGGCCCATTTCAAACGTTTACGTGCTCTTTTCCTTTTTCTCCTGTCGCTGAGGTGGAGCGGTGATGAAATATTGTTCTTTTAAATACTTCCCAGCATTTCAGTAGAAGGGTACATCTTTTAAATGAATGCAAATTACGTGAAGCGCAACAGTTATGCTGTGATTCAGACACACAGAAGGTTCTGGACTACTATGTGAAAAGGGGTTTTGTGGAGATCATCCCATGGATGATTAAAAAGCACATCAATGTGTCTTACTTCTTTGTAAACTAAGGACTACAATGATGTCAACCCAAAATGGCTGCCCTCAACCACTGAATCAGCCAATAGTGAGCCTGCAAGGGTGAGGTCACTGCAGCATGATGTAATTAATGTAATTATAATAAAATAATTTAATTAAGACTTTAAAAAACTTTAATATTTAAATGTATTTTTTTTTTTTTTAATTGCTTTGCATTGTGTAAAGTTATCACAAATTAGTATTGATGCTGTTGAATCCCCTGTGGAAAAGTGAGGCAACGGAAAAATGACAGATTCACCCTTTATTCAAATAGTATTAAAAATGTGTTAAAGATTTTGGGAGCGTATTGTGTAGTTGTGCCTGGAGTCAATTGTTTATTTGTGATAACACAATGAAACATTCCAAATTGTACAGACATATTTTTTAGCCAGGCTGTCATACAAAGAAATTATGAACACATGAAAAAACAAGAGAGGACAATGAAATATTAATAAATGACAGACAATGTATGATTTTTTTTTTTTTTTTTTTTTACTAAAACCTGTAGCTGTAGTTTGCCCTTTTTTGTCACTTAATATTCAACAATATTACTGATCTGCCTGCATTGACACCATTGTATGATAGCTGAACTGAGCTGGACGATGACATCATTTATCTATACAGCCGCTCTGGAGAAATCAGTGAACTAAATAGATAACTAATGATTTTTTACAATGGAATTGAAAGCTTTAGCGTAAGTTCTGCCAGGAAGACTAAATTGTTACGTCACTTATTACCTTCTCATCTATCCAATCATGTTCTAATACTTGTAAAAGATTGATACTTACACATGTCTGAGTTTGCAGATGCCGACGTCTACATTCACCTCCATACTCCCCACCACCACCAGGATGGTCCCTGTCCTATACCTCCCCGGGGGTCTGATTGCGAGCTATGGATGGTGCCTACGCCGAAGAACTTTATAACACAATACTTGCTTGCTGCTGTTAATAAATGTATACTTGTTTAGGTATTTTGCCTCCCAAGTCTTTCTGGTAGAAATTAATCAACACTGAACTTACTTAAGCCAGACAATGACACTACTTTGTTGCAGTATTTTCCTGTTAACTCTGTAGCGCTCCTTTGAAACAATCTGTATTGTAAATAGCACTGTAGAAATAAAGGTGACTTGAAATAATTTTGTCAGATAAATACCTTCACTAAGTTTAGTGTTTTGTTCTTCCCTCATATTTTAAAATATTTAAATATAAAAATATTTTCCTCATAATTTGATGGTTTAAGCAAACTTGTAGGGTCATTAAACCTCTGCACATCACTTTTGGCTACTACTGTATATTTGGTGTGGTCAGTGCTATTGCTGTGGACTGAAGGGCCCGAGTCATCACATGTGCGCTGCGGCATTTTTCCAGTCGCCAAAAATATAATTATTACTTTCATTTCATTTCATTGCTGTAAAATTTCTTAAAGGTAAGTTACTAAAAGAATACCTTGATGATTAAACTTTTTTTATCATTTGATCAACTTTGTTATCATTTAACTTCATTACATCATATTTTCATTGAAAAGTGTGTGGCCGCGTCCTCTCTGTTGCCATCTTTTTACTCCTAACTAGAGACCTCTCCAGCTCTCTTAAATAATTTATGAGCTGAGACCAAGTCTTAACATGTAGGAACCTTTATGAATCACACTTATTCTTAAGTTTAGGAATGAGAGTAAAATTATGTCATTCTTAGAATTTTGACAGACTTGAGACTAAAATTTTACTCTGAGTGGCTTTATACATGGCCCTGATCTCAACAAGTCTGGGCAAACTAGGCACCAATAAGAGGCACCATTTTTACGATATCATGTACTTCTTATACAGAGTATTTTACAGTATTTTAAAACTACAAAAATACAAAATAGTAAAGTATTTTGATTCAAAATATTAAGCAATTTTCATCAACCCTATCAAATACAAATTACAAAATCGTATTTTATATTTGAAATACGTATTTGAAACCATGTATTATAAATAGCCTACCGCTAATCCCACAGAAAGTGAAAGTAACATCTGACGCTGAACTAAGCAGAGACGATGAGAGCTGAATCTACTTCAGCGTGCTGATAACGGTAAGCAATTATTTTCTTAACATTTCTCTTGTGGCTCATAAGTAGTGAAAATGAGAAGAGAAGCATTTCGTGTTAAACTAGTTGTTTTTGAAATGAGGAGTAAGTTCATCTTCGCGTAACGCCCTTCAGCCGTGACTTATTCACTACAGCACTGCCTCGAGTACCTTATTGCTACATAACATTCTTAAAAAGAAAAAATATATATGTATTATGTCTCTCAGAGTTAGAGACCATAAATCCTGAGCAAGTGCTAGCGGTTTCAATGACTTTCTCTGACTGGTGTACCTAACTGTATAGCAGTGAAGTAGGCTACTGCCTTTTTCTTTTCTTTTTTTTGACCCTAAATATGAAAATACACTGGATAAAGATCGCTTTTCTGAAAAGCAAAGAAGGCCTATAGGCTATTCAGTACTTATTTTACAATAAATTATAGTTCAAATCAGTAAATCATTAGCTTATTTAGGTGAGGACAGGAAGCAAACTTTTTTTTTTTTGTTGTTGTTGTTGCTTGTCTCAATTCAACAAGTTTGCTAGTTGAGTCGTTGCTTATGTTGCACAACAGATCAGAGCAAAGACAGTTTGTTGAAAACTCGTGCCAGGGGTGGTGAAATTAACCGTTTTAAGTCATATCTGAAGAGCTTAAAGGCTTATGGACTGCGTTTTTTGAAGAATGCTTATCAGTTCAATATTTTTTTCTGGCATTTTCCCTTTTTCATTGCCATTTTCTTGTAGTGCAGTGGTATTCAATTTAAATATCTGATAGTAAAAGAAATAGGCTAAACTAAATGTTTAGTAGGCCTACATAATTTGCCATTTTAAAAGTTAAATAATTATATCTACACTGTAAGAATCATCTGCTGTATCCGTGCCCTGTTTTTTTTTTTTTTTTTTAAACGTGTATATTTCATGCAGGAATTTGAACTTGGCTTGATGGTTTTACAATAAGCTTTCATTTGTAAGCATTAGTTAACATAAAACTACATAGAACTAACAATCATTCGCCCGTATTTATTCATGGCACATGAAACCGTTTGTTGAAAACGTATGTTTGTGTTGAAATTAACATATTTATCTATCTATATATTTACATAGGCTATGTATCTGTATGTGTGTGTGTGTGTGTGTGTGTGTGTGTGTGTGTATGTTTGTATGTATATGTGTGTGTGTGTGTGTGTGTGTGTGGGGGTGTATATATATATTCAAGTTTCATTCCATATATTCAGAGTTCCATTCCATATACTCAAACTTCATATTATAAATACAATAATTTCCTGAATGGCATGCCATAACATAAATATATGTAAATACACACACACACACACACACACACACACACACACACATATGGGGCGCCGTTTGTAAAGCGGCTCACGCTGAAAATAACAGCAACATTTTGTCACATTTAGCTTCAAACAATGTTTAAAAAACTGGTATGAATTTTTGACGGTCACTTTTTAGCACATTTACAACAATATTTGTCAACTTTTATTTTATTAAACAGATATTTTAAATAGTTCAATCTAAATATTAAATGTTACACCTAAATGTTAAATCTAAATGCTAAATCTAAATCTAAATGTTAAATCTAAATCTAAATCTAAATCTAAATCTAAATGTTAAATCTAAATCTAAATCTAAATGCTAAATCTAAATCTAAATGTTAAATCTAAATCTAAATGTTAAATCTAAATGTTAAATTTAAATCTAAATGTTAAATCTAAATGTTAAATCTAAATCTAAATCTAAATGTTGAATCTAAATGTTAAATCTAAATGTTGAATCTAAATGTTTCGGGTGAAACTAAATATTTAACTAATATGCAAATTCAAAATGCACCGGAAGTGCCAAAATAAAAGCTTGAGGAGGTCAGTGTGTGTTTATAGCATGGTTTATAGTGTCAAATAATGAATAAAAACCATCTCAGCCGAGGAAATGGACTCTTGGACATGGATTAACGTGATAATAACTACCTAAAATAATAAAATATTTAGGATTAGATTCCTTTTTTTTTTTTTTTTTACTCATAAAGATTTACTTTACCACTAACTCAGGTTGTTAATTTATCAGTAACACAATGAATGATTCCCTCTGCATGGAAATATGGAGTAATTACACCAATTTATAAATCTGGAAATTGTGTAGAAATTAGTAATTATAGACCAATAACTGTAATGTCTAAAGTTGCTAAAAAAATGGGTAGCAGAGCTAGTTATTACATATCTCAATAATAGTGCATTTTCTCTTCACCCTATGCAATTTGGTTTTAGAAAAATATACTCTACAGAAACTGCAAACTGTTTTAGGCTGGAAAATATCAAATCTAAGATGGACAAAGGAGGTGTAGTTGGTGCTGTGCTCTTGGATTTTAAGAAAGCTTTTGAAACTGTAAATCATGTCATTCTACTCTCTAGGTTTCTTAACTAAAAAAAATTTGACGAAGGCATTATCTGGTTCAAATCCTATCTAAAAAATAGAAAACAGTGTGTAAGAGTTATAAATGCAACATCAGAATATCAAGATTATAATATTGGAGTTCCACAAGGTTCTTTTTGGGTCCATTGTTGTTTAGGATGTATGTAAATGATTTGCCAAATGTTAGTCCTCCAGATGTTATTTGTGAAATGTATGCTGATGATGTTGTCCTGTATGTACATGCAAAAATTCAAAAACAGGCGGCACAGAAATTGACTGATACCATGGATCTGGTTTCACAATGGCTCATGAAATAAATAAATTTAAAAAAAAAACTGTATGTTTTTTTACTAAAAGGCCAGATCATGACGCAAAAGCAGAAGTATTCATCCAGGGACAGAATCTTGAGGTAGTACATTCATTTAAATATTTAGGAATAATAAAAGATTCTCAGTTTCTTCAAAACGTGAAGAAAGTGATAAACACAGTGAAATTTAATTTAGCGAATTTTATTTGAAATTGCTTGACTAGAAAAGCAGCAGTCTTATTTATGAACTCGTTGATTGTTCCACATATGACATACTGTATGACTACCTGGACAAAAACATGTAAGTAATTTCTTAAACCTGTTGAAATTATATATAAACAAACTATCAAGGTCCTAGATAAAAAGCCAAATAGTTTTCATCATTGTAGTATTTTAGCCAAGTATTCCATTTTAAGTTGGGAACATTTGATTCAATATTCTGATTTGGTACTTTTTTTTAAGATTCTAAATGGCCTTGTTCCCCCTGTTTTTAAGGATTTTATTGATCAGATAACAGGACAGTATACACAAGCTGGTATTAGGGGTGATTGTAAGGTACCACTAAAAAGAACCTTTGGTCAGCTATCTTTGGCTTTTAGAGGAACACATGAGTGGAATAGACTTTCAACGGAGTTGAAAGAATTAAAACAAATAACTGAAAATATGTACTCTGGCTATCACCAGACCAAGCTCAATCTTTTAAGATTGAAAATTAGTCTGGAGAGTCTGCTCTGTATTTTCTACTGCACAAGAGGCGTGATCAACGGGTGTAGTTCAAATGACTCTGTACGCAATTGGATAGTCCAGGTGACGTACTTTGAAGCGAAAACTCCAGGCAGGAAACGTGTCAACAGATGTGTTGGTTTGGAGCGTTGATCAGCGGTTTGCAGAAGCAGCAATGGCATTGAGTGATTTTTGCGATTTGTTTGCTAAACTAAAGAAGCCATTGAGCATCGTCGAGAGGTTAAAAGGAATTGGATTAAACCCGCCAATAACGCGCGAGGTGGATAAGCTAGTTTTTGATTGGTCCCTGAATATTTGTAAGAAAGCAGGATAGAAGAATGTACAGGTTTCCACCTTGAGCTGCAGGGCGAAATCAAATCGCCGGCAGATCGGGCTGGGTTTACCCAGTCTAGAAAATATGGTTAATGTTGAATCAAAATTGTGAACATTTATAGATATTCTGGTATGGTAGTTTTTTTAATTTATTATTCTTGTGTTGTGTTGTGTATGTCCTTAACATCAACCTGTAAAAGGGACAACGGATGAAAATTAGCCAGTGTTGGCTAAATCTGCCGCATTTTACATATTGTTATGTACTATTACAGTTTTTCTCGAATGCTTAAACACATTTCTTGAAACTATGCCTCGTATTCTCAAAACTGTAAACACAAATACATAACGTCTCACCCAATTCCCCAAACATCCTATTTTCAGGTCAAAATAAAGCTCTACACTCAAAGCCATTCACTCTTGCTGAAAAACAAACTTTGCCCTCAGACATCACACACAAGCCCTCACAAACACACACACACACTACAACATAGTCTTACACACTGGTGTAATAAATTCAAAACAACATTTCCAAAACTGGTAAGTTATGTGGCTTGTGGTTCCCCCCCTCACAAACCTTTTCACATGATAAACACAAAAGACACAACCATTGGCACATTTTTTTTTTATTCCTTAATGTACTGTACATTATAATACACACACACACACAAAAAAAAAAAAAAATTATATAATCTGAATATATAGTCTGAATATATGGAATGAAAGTGCAAATTTGACAGTACTTACAGTTCCCTATCAAAAGCTACAATCGATGCTGTGAACTATCAAAGTCATGGAGTAAACCATATACTTGTCGCGTCTTTGTGCCCTCGACGTTGACTTTTTCGACTGTTGTGGGTGCGAAGTCGCGGGGGTATACGGAGATGCTGCAGGTAGAAGAGACGCTCTCGAGCTATCTCTCGCCTGGGTCGGCATCTTCAATAAAAAGACCTGCCCTCCCCACGTAGCCATGTAGAATAACTTCGGCGCTCGTGGGAAAAGCTTATTAAGCTGCAGGTCAGGCTGGTGCTGCGCTGCACACTATGGCAATGTTACAGGCGTACCAGGCTGACCTGTTGAAGGATTTGAGTGTAGGCTTTACCATCAATGAGGAAGCATTCACTGAGTTGCGTAGAGCCACAGATCTGTCTCTCCGTGCTACCAAGCAAACGGTCCGTGCAATCGGCCATTCACTGTCAGCGCTGGTTAGCACGGAGAGGCACCTGTGTCTGAATCTAACTGGTATAAATGATAAAAATCACATCTTTCTACTAGACTCCCCAGTTTCACCCTCTGGCCTGTTTGGTGACTCCGTCAACACAGTCGTCACCAGGTTAAGAGAGGTTAAAAAACATGAGAAAGCTTCTGTCGAGTTCCTTCCTCGCCGCACTTAAAGGGAGGGCCATCGGCCACTCAACCTCTCCCCGGTCCTTCAAAAGCCAGGGAGGTTAAAAAGCAGAGTGTGGCAAACCGCGCTCCCCCTCGCAAAGATTTGGGACCGGCTCGCCGCACTCAGCAACCTCCCAGGCCAGACCTCAGGACTATCATCAATAAAAAGAGGAAGTCCTGATGGTCTGGCGCCCAGTCTGGTGGGGGTAGCCCCCGCGGGACGGGGCGTGTACAACATCTGACCGCCCCTCCTCGTTACCCCCACGAAACCTCTCCATCCCCGCCTCCTCTGGTGCTTCGGGGGGCAGCGGTTTCCAGCGACATGTTAGATGTTCCGTTGCTGCCTGCTGTCATTCAGGACACTGAACATCTAACATCCCCTCAAAAGGAAGTGTTAAAATTGATACCACTCTCAGAGAGTCTGGCAGCGTGGAAATTTCTGCCAGGTATTTCTGCGTGGGTATTAAGCACAGTGCAAATAGGATACAGAATCCAATTTATTCGTCGTCCTCCACGTTTCAACGGCGTGGTCTCCACTTCCGTGAGGCCGAAGCTGATACATGTACAAGAGCTACAAACTCTTCTGAGCAAAGAGGCCATATAACATGTTCCTCTTCCAGAGAGAGAGTTGGGCTATTACAGCAAATACTTCCTGGTTCCCAAGAAGGATGGGGGGTGTGTCCAATCTTAGAACTTCGAGGCTTAAACTGTACAGTCAAAGCACTCAAGTTCAAGATGTTAACCATCAAGATGGTCGTGTGGCAAATTCAACATCACGATTGGTTCCTCACGATCGATCTGAAGTAGGGGTGTCGCAATATACCGGTATTGACGATAATCGTGATATTCAAAGCATGAAATATCGACATTGTGTTAATTTAGAGCAATACAATATACCGGTATTGGCGATATTGGCGTTTTCTAGACGCAGCGCTCGTCCGCGCCCGCGCAGATGGAGTGAAACACTCTGTCCACACCCGAAAAAAGTAAGCTGAGCTCGCCAGTATTAACAACATGCAGAGTTCTTCGGCTTCAAAGAAAACAGCACCTTAGAGGTGGTCGCACACCGGACGAGAAGCGCAGCGCGGTTCTATTCGGCGTCTGTCCGCGGCGCCCAGCAACGGCTCAGGAGTGTGTTCAAAATCTTTCCGCGACACAGAGCGCAGAAAAAAGTTTTCAGATCACAGACTCAGCAACTATTGTATTTAATTGTACAGTATAATCATAACATAGTACAGACATTATCTCAATTCCATAATGTCCTTAAACATAATGATATTGCTGGCCATAAACTGAGAAAGTGCGTGTCCGGTGTGCAATACCTCGAGTTGTCATAGACGCGACGCGGCTATTATTTTACTAGTCATCATGGAATGGGAAACGTGACATTAACTGTTAACAGGGGGTTTCTGTGTTCATATATTTAATAAAGGGTGATTATTAAAATTAAGAACCCCGTTTTCTTTACTCATCTTATTTTTGTGTTTGTATTTGCACTTGATTTTTTTATTCAAATCTGCTATCTGCATGACTTTATTGGCGCCAGTGCAACAACAGGTTTAAGAGCTTTTCAGTTCTTCAGGAAACCTTCAGACAGTGTTTGGCTTCAGTTTGAAACCAGATAAACTTCACATGCTTGTCTTCCTTCACAAAAATTTGCCATAGATTGAGTACGCAAGAAGTAAAAATGCATGTGCCTTGTGTTTATCAGTATCCTTATGTTTGTTGGGTAAAAAAGAAAAACTATATAACCCCCCCCCCCCCATAGATTCTATAGATATCGCGATATATCGATATCGTGAATTCTTTTGGCCACAATAACCGTGGTGTGAAAAATCTAACATCGTGACAGCCCTAATCTGAAGGATGCATATTTTCACATAGAAATATTGCCACAACACAGGAAGTTCCTGAGGTTCGCTTTCGGAGGCGAAGCATACCAATTTAGGGTTCTTCTATTCGGTCTAGCCTTGTCACCCCGCACATACACAGAATGTATGGATGCAGCACTGGCTCTATTACAACTCCAGGGCATTCGCATTTTGAATTACATCGACGATTGGTTAATACTAGCACAATCGCAAGAGATGGCGCTTCAACACAGAGACATCGTGTTAGCTCATCTAGTTTCTCTTGGGTTGAGACTCAACACCAAGAAAAGCATTCTTTCTCCGGCACAACTATCTCCTGATCGATTCGAGACCATTCGGCATACCATGAGCAAAGTCAGGCTAGGCCAAGATTGAACTGTTCGTCAGTACCAAAAAATGTTAGGTTTCATGCCATCAGCATCCACAGTGATTCCTTTGGGGCTGTTGCACATGAGACCATTTCAGTTGTGGCTAAAAGCCAGGGGATTTCATCCATGGGCCAATCCTCAAAGGCAAATAAATGTGACGCGCTGCGGGCTTCGTACACCATGTCTGTGGCTCAGACCCCGGTTCCTCGCCTTGGGTCCCACTCTAGGGGCACCTTGTCGTCGCAGACTGTTAACCACAGACGCCTCCCTGATGGGCTGGGGAGTGGTCTTAAGTGGTCGTCCAGCTCATGGGGAATGGGAGGGTCATCAGCTCGATTGGCACATCAACTGCCTCGAGCTGACGGCTGTATTTCTGGCCCTGAAATACTTTCTCCCTCAGATGAGAGGCTGTCATGTCCTAGTGCGGGTGGACAACACAGCTGCAGTCTCTTACATAAATCACCAGGGAGGTCTGCGCTCACGCAATCTGAACAGAATAGCGAGGCAGACTTTTCTCTGGGCCCAGGACAAGTTCCTGTCACTCAGGGCAGTGTACATTCCAGGGCATCTGAATGTGGGACCGGATTTACTGTCCAGACAGAAACTACCAATGGGGGAATGGAAACTCCACCCAGAAGTAGTGAAACAGATTTGGACCAGATTTTACGAAGCAGAGGTGGACCTCTTCGCCTCCCATCAGACAGCACAATGTCCCCTCTACTTCTCTCTGAGTCACCCAGCCCCCCTGGGTCTGGACGTGATGGCACACACATGGCCCAAAAAGCGCCTGTATGCGTTTCCTATAGTTTTTCTGCTCCCAGGAGTTCTAGCCAGAGTTTACCAACAAGGGTATTCCCTCTTATTGATAGTGCCGCGTTGGCCGAACAGAGTATGGTTCTCTGAGATAATATCTCGCCATGGGCTATTCTGGAGAGGAAGGACCTTTTGTCTCAGGCGAAGGTCACGATATTCCATCCCAGGCCCGACCTGTGGAACCTTCATGTTTGGCCCCTGAGGGGTACCAACTGAGAGACACTGGGCTTTCGCCTGATGTTATTGAGACCATTCTAAGTGCTAGGGCTTCCTCCACTAGAAAGAGTTATGCCAGCAAATTGGGTGTCTTTGAAAGAGGGTGTGTTGTACATAATGCAGATCCGGTCAACTGCCAGATTGCTTCAGTTCTGGACTTCTTGCAGGAAAAATTATCAACAGGCACATGCCCCGCCACTCACAGGATTTATGTGGCCGCTCTTTCGGCTTGCCACACCTTGGTTGACGGGGTGCCACTCGGGAGACATCCTCTGCTCGCTTGTTTCATTCGTGGGGCCAGACGACTGAGGCCCCCTGTAAGAACCAAGATCCCTTCATGGGCCTTAGCTATAGCCCTCGAGGGTCTGGTTGAGACCCCCTTTGAACCTCTAGAATCAGCGTCTGACAAACTTCTGACTCTAAAGATGTTTTTTTCTTAAGGCTATAACTTCTTTAAAAGAATCGGGGATATGCAGGCACGGTCAATCTCGCCATCCTGCTTAGACTTTGCCCCAGGAATGGTGAAAGTGATTTTTCATCCTCATCCTGATTATCTGCCTAAGGTTCCTTCCTCAACTGTACATCCTGTCACTCTTGAGACCTTCTGCCCTCCGCCATTCACAACGCCGGAGCAGGAGAGATCTCACAGACTGTGTCCAGTCCGTGCTCTTCAGGCCTACGTCCACCGTACTAGCCAGTGGCATAAGACAGAGCAACTGTTCGTCTGTTAATGGGGGCCGTAACAAAGGGGCGGCCGCCACCAAGCAGACCATGTCTCATTGGGTCAGGGATGCTATTGCTCTTGCCTATGAGGCGCGCGGTCAAGCTTCGCCAACCGGTCTTAAGGTGATGATACACAGGGCAACTTTTTGAGCAATGTTACTGTGCAATGTTGCCGTCAACGGGCAACCAGATGAGACACAGGGCCCACGACTGATCTAAATTATCCAGATATAAATTTATTGCCCATTTTCAATGGGAAAGTGCCCAAGCAACAATCACTCGGCAAGATTGCCCAGCAACACTGCTCAAAAAGTTGCCCTGTGTATCATCACCTTTAGGGCTCACTCCACCAGGGGGGTCGTCTCCTCTAGTGCTCTGGCAAAGGGTGCCCCCTTACAACTTGTTTGTGATGCGGCAGGCTGGTCCTCTCCGCACACATTCATAAGATTTTATAGTTTGGATGTTCATTCCACTCCGGGCTCTCACGTCCTTGAGTCGACATCACAAGCTAATGTCTGAGGCCTTCTTGCGTTTTTGTGAGCACACCTGCACAACTGTTAAGGGTCCAGACACCTTCAAGCACGGCGGCGTGGGTATTCTCATTCCCATTGCGCTGAGCAGCACAGCATTGATTGTAGCTTGTGAAAGGGAACGTTCTGGGTTCTTGACTGTAACCCTGTTCCCTGCAAAAGCGGAATGAGATGCTGCGCTACATTGCCGTGCTGAAGATGTCCTGGGACTGCTCTTCAGACAAAATATCCTGACGATGCACCTGTGGCTCATCTATTTATAGCCTCGTGTCGGGGGTGCGCGCTGATGACGTCATCGACCAGGCTATATTACTTCCGGGTCAATTCCATTGACGTGTTACACACAATATTCACAGCTAGTCACGATTAAAGACGTTCCCAATGTGCTAAGCAGCGCAGCATCTCGTTCCGCTTTTTCAGGGAACAGGGTTACAGTCAAGTAAAACACATTTCTTGAAAACCATCACTCACTTTATCAAAACCATAAACACAAAACCAAATTTTCAAGCCACATTCAGAGAACCTCTTATTCTTCTGGCAAAATCAAACAATTGCCTCAAAGCCATTTTATCTGTGCTCAAAATCAGACAATGCTTTCAGATCATACACACAGCAGGTCAATTTTATAAACACTTCAGATCATTCGTTAGACACTACATCAAAAAATGGAGAACACAGAGTCCAAAGCATGCAGTTACAAAAAAACGTGTATTGTAACAAAGTAAAAAAAAATTGCAATTACGTAAAAAGGTATAGTAATGACAACTTACAGTAGTTCAGCAACTTCAGCACTTGCATAATGTGAAAATACAGTGACCCAACTGCAAAAGCCAAAAAGGTTAAGAGTTTTGCAAAAAGAGTTCATGGTATTTGCAAACTGTGTTTTAACTATTTGAACTTGTTTAATGTTTTACAGAAAGAGTGATTTATTCGACAAATTGGTTTAGGCTATTGAGAATTTGTTTCAGAGAATGGGGTTTAGTGTTTTAGCAATTCAGAAAAACTGTATAAATGGCATTCCCTGAAATTTTCCAATACTTTGTTGAACTAGAAAACTGTTTTGCAACAGCTGGTCATACTCCAAACAACAGACAGTTTGGAGTCTACATCCCATCATCTTGAGGATCATATTTTCATTATTGCAACATTCTTAATGCTTATGAGTAATTGTGTTTATCAAAATGTTGCTGAAAACATTATGAACCATTATCAAAGGAATTAATGAATCTCTTAGAGAGATGTTGGCTGAAATAGCACTCCAGGTAGAAGCTGATATGCAAGTGCATGGTATGTACATTTGGAGAGTACATTCTGCATCACTTGTAGACAGGGGCTTCTGTGGGGGCTCCCTGTGAGGTGGAAGGCATGTTTCTTTCTGTATTTATGTTTGCCTGATAAGCAGGAACTTCCAGGCCGGAGTCAAGTAACCCGGAGGCAATCAGTCAAGGCAATCAGTCTTACCAGTATCATCACAGATACCAGTATTATTCCCAGTACATGCATTATTGTAGCTCATCATTACTTAGGATTGCTGCCAATTTGCTAGTTTCATTCCATATATTCAAGTTTCATTCCATATATTCAGAGTCCCATTATAAATAATTTCCCATTAAAATATTTAGACTCAGATCAATATTTTGTGTCTAATTATTTACTTACGTAGCAAGTAGCCTTGTAGTAAGTGGGATAATGTACATCCAGTCGGTTGTTATCTCAGAATATACATACATATACACAATATATATACGTACATACATACATACATACATACATGCACACACACATAAAGCACTTTAGAAATAAAGTTGACTTCCTGACTTGACTTGTATGCATATTCAGTGTGTACATATATATACAACAATGTAGATTGTTTTGCAGCAGATTCACTTGTAACAAATTCAAATTCTGCTGTAAAGCAGTTCTAACAAGCCAATAGTGTCATTATTCAGCTTGTCACTTCAGTGTTGATTCAGATCAGTTTAATAACTGTTTAATATACATATACAGTGTATTTGTGCACATACGTGTGACAAAATCCTGTACGGTCCACTGCACACTGAACAAGCACAATACACAAAATAGTAGAGTTTTACATTTTTCACATCTGTGTGCAGTTTGGCGTGTGTGTGGCTAATCATTTGAAAATATAAAAATAATCTATTAATAATCCCACAACCTAACCGCAAACACTCAAAAACGCTTAAATATAACCCAGTTTCAACACTTACCCTTCCAGTTCAATCCTATGCAAAGCATGCAAATGCACTGCTGAGTTTTAGTTCATGTTTTAGCTAAAGTCCCAACACTAATGGAAGAGTATTGAACACAATGAAGTTATTCATTGAAGTTATTATATTGTGACAAAATATTCAAAAATTGTGTTGTTTCAGCTCATTTTAAAACAGTAAAACAATACAAGTCAAGTCAAGCCAAGTCATCTTCATTTATATAGCGCTTTTAACAATGTAGACTGTTCCAAAGTGGCTTTACAGAGATACAAGGATAGTTTAAAGTAACAGAGATTGTTTTGGCTTTATAGCAGTTCTTGAATAAAGTTATTTTCCAGCTAAAGTTAATTTGATTGATTCACTTCTGTCGCAACGATCATTAGTTATTAACTTAGGGGGCACTAACACGACACCGTTTTAACAGGAAACTCTACACAAACTTAAACGCAAAACCTGTGAGAAACGCTGATGACGTGCACATGCGTATTACGAGTTCAGTCTATTGGTATGCGCGTTTGAATATACACTCACCTAAAGGATTATTAGGAACACCATACTAATACTGTGTTTGACCCCCTTTCGCCTTCAGAACTGCCTTAATTCTACGTGGCATTGATTCAACAAGGTGCTGAAAGCATTCTTTAGAAATGTTGGCCCATATTGATAGGATAGCATCTTGCAGTTGATGGAGATTTGTGGGATGCACATCCAGGGCACGAAGCTCCCGTTCCACCACATCCCAAAGATGCTCTATTGGGTTGAGATCTGGTGACTGTGGGGGCCATTTTAGTAAAGTGAACTCACTGTCATGTTCAAGAAACCAATTTGAAATGATTCGAGCTTTGTGACATGGTGCATTATCCTGCTGGAAGTAGCCATCAGAGGATGGGTACATGGTGGTCATAAAGGGATGGACATGGTCAGAAACAGTGCTCAGGTAGGCCGTGGCATTTAAACGATGCCCAATTGGCACTAAGGGGCCTAAAGTGTGCCAAGAAAACATCCCCCACACCATTACACCACCACCACCAGCCTGCACAGTGGTAACAAGGCATGATGGATCCATGTTCTCATTCTGTTTACGCCAAATTCTGACTCTACCATCTGAATGTCTCAACAGAAATCAAGACTCATCAGACCAGGCAACATTTTTCCAGTCTTCAACTGTCCAATTTTGGTGAGCTCGTGCAAATTGTAGCCTCTTTTTCCTATTTGTAGTGGAGATGAGTGGTACCCGGTGGGGTCTTCTGCTGTTGTAGCCCATCCGCCTCAAGGTTGTGCGTGTTGTGGCTTCACAAATGCTTTGCTGCATACCTTGGTTGTAACGAGTGGTTATTTCAGTCAAAGTTGCTCTTCTATCAGCTTGAATCAGTCGGCCCATTCTCCTCTGACCTCTAGCATCAACAAGGCATTTTCGCCCACAGGACTGCCGCATACTGGATGTTTTTCCCTTTTCACACCATTCTTTGTAAACCCTAGAAATGGTTGTGCGTGAAAATCCCAGTAACTGAGCAGATTGTGAAATACTTAGACCGGCCCGTCTGGCACCAACAACCATGCCACGCTCAAAATTGCTTAAATCACCTTTTTTTCCCATTCTGACATTCAGTTTGGAGTTCAGGAGATTGTCTTGACCAGGACCACACCCCTAAATGCATTAAAGCAACTGCCATGTGATTGGTTGATTAGATAATTGCATTAATGAGAAATTGAACAGGTGTTCCTAATAATCCTTTAGGTGAGTGTATGTGCGCAGGTTTGTAATTCCCTAAATACCAAGCCTTAAAAAACTACTTGTGAAGAAATATAGAGCTGAGTATCATTGGCATAACAGTGAAAGCTAATTCCATGCTTCCTAATGATATCTCCTAATGGTAGCATGTACAGAGTGAACAGCAGCGGTCCTAGTACTGAGACTTGTGGTACACCATACTGAACTTGTGATCGATGAGACATCTCTTCATTTACTGCTACAAACTGATAACGGTCAGATAAGTATGATTTAAACCATGCTAATGCAATTCCACTAATGCCAACATAATTTTCAATTCTATTTAAAAGAATGTTGTGGTCAATAGTGTCAAATGCAGCACTAAGATCGAGTAACACTAATACAGAGATACAACCACAATCGGATCATAAGAGCAAATCATTTGTGACTCTAATGAGAGCTGTCTCGGTACAAAAATGTGTGTCTTTGAGTCTGACTTCTTGTGTTGTGGTTATTATGTGCAAGAGTTCACATCCCAGCCACAAGTGCATTTGTCCATTAAAGCCAAAAGCTTTATTAGAGACAACCAAAATAAATTGTGTTTTCTTTCTTTTCCCTAGGGAAACCTGATGGAATATGACTAACTGAAGACTGAATCAGAAGCAATCGCTTTTAAAATGAGGATTATACTGGTGATCTCTTTTTTGGTCATTTTGTTTTTCATGCTTGTTGTAAAAAATGTTTTTTTACCATTTTTCCAAAACCAACCCGTCTCCCACAAATCCTTCATTCCTCCGGCTCCGAAAGCATTTGGCGTTCAAGTGAAGGACGGTCCTGAAGCATTAGGCGTTCAAGTGAAGGACGGTCCTGAAGCATTTGACGTTCAAGTGAAGGACAGTCCTGAAACATTTGGCGTTCAAGTGAAGGATGGTCCTGAAGCATGTGGCGTTCAAGTGAAGGACGGTCCTGGTATTAAAGTCGGGAACCTTCACACATATGTGACCGGCTCTTATATGGATCATCGTTTCAGAGATAAAGAGATAAAGATGATTGCCATCGTTCTCCGTGATGAGAAGGTGACGTACAGGTGTGTGATGTGCTGTGAAGGGAGGAACGTGACTTCACCTGCCAAATACAAAATTCACTCCGACCACTTTGGTTTTGAGTATGGCACTGCTACTATCACATGCCAAATCGATAGCTCGTGTTCGACACCGACGCATGTTGCGTTAACAGCCAGTGAGATCTCGAACAGCATAACATCCTTCCAAACCATTAGAAACAGAGACGTTCCAGCAGTCTTCCCGTATTCATTTACAGTCTGCATCTCTACCATGTTTGACTACAAGAATGTGCTGGGTTTAGTCCAGGCGATGGAGATGTTCAGACTGCTTGGTGCTCAAAGGGTGGTGATATATAAAACCAGCTGTGATTCAGACACACAGAAGGTTCTGGACTACTATGTGAAAAGCGGATTTGTGGAGATCATCCCATGGACGGTTAAAAAGCACATCAATGTGTCTAGTGGCTGGAGGAAGGATTTATCACCCGGTCAGCTGCATTACTACGGGCAAATTCCTGCACTTAATGACTGTGTTTATCGTTACATGTACCAAAGTCACTATGTGGCTCTACATGACATGGATGAGTTCATTCTGCCTCTCAAGGTGAAGACCTGGATGGATCTGTTGCCTGAGCTTGAGAACATGTACGGCACTAATGTGGGCTTTGAGTTTAATAATAATATATTCCCTTGCACCACAAAAGCTGATTATGAACAAAACAAATGGAAAAATGTACAGGGAATGAATATTTTAAATTGTATAGAGCAAGTTCCCATGAATAGTTTTGACAATTTCAAGATTATAGTGAATCCTCAGCTAGTTGAGAAGACTTCTGTACATGGCCTGCTGGAAACTGTGAAACCTCGACCCTACACAGTAAGAGTGAAGAACTCCATCGCTCACATGTACCACATAAAATTATACCCAACAAACACAAGCCTTATAAGAGATAATCGTCTGAATGACTATGCCGAAGATCTAATACCTGCTGTTTCTAATGTTCTGCTGGACTGTGGATTCATTGAGGACTAAATTGTCACGAATAATGTCACTGGTTTCATGTCTGTAAAAAAAAAAAGAATAAAGTAAGTTTAAAAAACAAAACAAGTGAACAGATGCTGTCTGGAGAAACCTGAACGGTCAGGAAAACCTGACAGTCTGCATGAGGTAAATATTTTTGCGTACTATCTAGTGGACCGTTCTTTTCAAGGTGCGCACATGCCAAATGCGATTGAAAATAAATTGGCCTTTACACATTCCTACAAGTTACACACTACTATGATAAAAGCAGTTCTCACCACATCAACTCTTGTGAAATAAGACACTTCAAATATTAGTATGGTCAAAAGACAGCACTGTTCCTTTAACACACAAGGAAGTCTTATCAGAGTGGAGCGTCAACACCTCATACAATCCTGCTATGAGCACTCGTTCTTTTGTGACTGATAAAGACAGCAACAGTTATTTGGGCATGGATATGCACAACTGAAAGCAAAGGTTTTATTTTTTTCCAACACAGTGCGAGTGAGCCAGATTAAAGCCTATTGTCTTTGTACAAAATACTACACTAGGCTTTGAAAGCACTGTTTTAGATATCAGACACTAATGCAACATTCTCTTGTGTCTTTTATTCTGAACTCAAACTCTCAGTGTGTGTGCCGATTTAATTGCAGGTATTGTGCACAGCAGGCCTGAATAACTTCTTTTGAGACTCGTGTCAAAAGGCAAAATAGGGAAGATGGAGGAGATTGCACAACGATGGCCTTTTCGCTATAAAAGAAGCTTAGAAAAGGACAATTATACCACATAAAGGCCTTCTGGAAACCTGGGACTGGTGTTGTGCTCCTTGGTGAGAAATGCTGGCCTGGTCAGAATAGAGATCATGCACATCTGTTGACTATATACAAATCTGAAGCAGTACAACTGTTTTCAACATTGATAATAATCATAAATGTTTCTTGAGCATCAAATCATCATAATGATTTCTGAAGGATCATGTGACACTGAAGACTGGAGTAATGATGCTGAAAATTCAGCTTTGATCACAGGAATAAATTACAATTTACTATATTTTCACATACAAAACAGTTTTAAATTGTTGCTGTTTTTATCCCATAAATGCAGCCTTGTTGAGAAGAAGAGACTCCTTTCAAAAACTCACCAACCCCAAACTTTTGAACAGTTGTGTATATATTTAATTTTAATTAGTTGTTATCATATAGGCAAACCTGTAAATTAAACTCTGGCACTAAATGTGAGCTGAGTGAAATTAACGAAGGCGCTTGTGAAACTGATCTCAGACAGAAGGGTAAAATCTGCTCGTTTTTGATCTTAGACAGGAAGGAATGTGAAACTCGCTGGTCTTCACAACTGTAAATGTGAGGTTTGACCAGGTCTCTCTTTCTCTCTCTCTCTCTCTCTGGAATTCTGGGAGTTTGCACGTGCGAAAGTGGTGTTGGGGGAGCGAAGATTGAGTGGTGGACTTTCACCTATTTTTCTCTTTTTCCCCTTTATCTTTTTTTCCCTTTTCAACTTGTTTCTGCATGGTTTGGAAAGTGTTTATTTTTCATTTATTGTTGCTGTTATGGCGAGTGTTTGTGCGGAGGGATGGTGTCTCAGGCCGTTCATAATAAATGACACGTTGGAGCGTGAGCTAGTTCGCTTTGGAAAAATTGTTAGTCCGTTTAAAATGATTTCTCTAGGGTGCAAACACCCGGCTCTAAAACATGTGATGTCGTTCAGGAGAAATGTCAACATGGTTTTAGATTCTCCGGAGAGAACGCTGGATATATCTTTTCGCGTTAAACATGAAGGGAAACCGTATATGGTTTATGCAACAACCGGTAATATGAATTGTTTTGAATGCGGTGATGTTGGGCATAAACGACATGCGTGCCCACATAAAGAACGCGAAGCTGAAGGCAATGTTTCGGGATCAGAAATTCATGTTACTTCTCAATTTGTGCTTACCCAAGGAGTTCGGGGTGAGATTGAGCGACTTCCTGAGGTAAGAGTTTCAGAAGTTAAAGGGGGGGTGAAATGCTATTTCATGCATACTGAGTTTTTTACACTGGTAAAGAGTTGGATTCCCATGCTAAACATGGACAAAGTTTCAAAAACTAAGTTGTACGTTTGAAGGAGTATTTTTGTTCCAAAAATACTCCTTCCGGTTTGTCACAAGTTTCGGAAAGTTTTTTTCGAGTATGGCTCTGTCTTACGTAAGATAGGGCGGAATTTCCTTATATGGGTCCTAAGGGCACTTCTCCGGTAAGATCGCGGCCGCGCGCACACTCGTAGACTAGAGCAAGAGAGTGAAAGCAGTTCGCCATCAAAGCGCCCGGCCCGGCTTTTGGGAAGTCAATGTCACCAAATAAGTGTGTTTTTGGTTGCCAGGGCAAGACAACCCTGCACAGATTCCCAAAGAACCCAGCGTTAAGGAACCCGTGGATGGAGTTTGTTTTCCTGAGCATAAACGGAGTTGTGTAACTGTTAGACTGTTTGTTCCCTGCATTTCGACAATGATTGTTTTATAAACAAAGCCCATATCGACGGATTTGCAGATCGTCTAATGCTTAAGGATCGAGCAGTCACAATGATAAAGGTTCGCGGTCGTGCGTTGGAACCGGACGGTGAGTAAAACTGTTTGTTGAACAAATGTCTCTGTGTGTTGTCACCATAGACTGTAAAAAAAGATGGACGACGCCCCTTCGCTCTCTTCCATTGATGAGAACTGAAGCCGCCAGTGTCCCGATATGGCGCTGACATATTGGAACTTGAGTCTGCGCAGTAGCGATCTCGGGACCAGACCTGCGCAGTCGTGAGCAGGAAGTAAAGCCGCGAAATCAACGCTCCGCCCTCACTCGCCTCAGGGAAAGTGCATTCTGCACACTTTTTTAAAAATTGATTGCAGTACGACAAGAGGCTTGTTAAAATAAAGTAAATACAATCTCCTCAGTCCTCCGACGATCCCGAAAAAATGTCCGTTGGTGCTTCAGTGACTACTTCGCTCGGAGAACTTGTCAATCATGACGTTACACCACCGCATCACGTAACTAACTAAAAAACAACTTATTTTTGAAACAGACACTTGAACTTACATCAGCGTGATAAAAATGACAGCAAATGAAAGAAACCACCTTTGGAAAAAGGTATTTGAAGTGTAATTTAATTGTTTAGTTGGTCTCACATCCCGTTGAATAACACGGGGAGGCGGGGCTTATGACCTATACTAGGACCAGTCACCGGGGGGCGATCGAGACGTTTTGGCTTCACTTTTCAGGGCTTGTGCGGCACGCTTGGTTGTCACTAGCTTGGCGCGTTAGCACAGCTAAGCTTCGCCCACAGGGCCCGCCCCCAGCCGCTCGTTTTTTCCGGAAAGACTCGGTACAGTCTATCTTTCTGTTAAAAATTTAATAAAACAAAAGACTTTTTGGAGATATGAAGGATGCAATATTACTCTATAGGTACTCAAGATTAACAGGAGATTGAGTGAAAATGAGCATTTCACCCCCCCTTTAAAGGAGACATATCATGCTTTTAAATTGTTCCTTTTTACATATAAATCATACATTTGTGGTCTATATAAAACGGAACTGCAATGCTTGGGTCTGAATTCCTCATTATTATAGCTCCACAGGCCCCTTTTTTACCCCTTTTCTGAGGTGCTTCTGAGATCAACTCGTTTTGGTGCGGTCTCTTTAAATACAATTGAGACACTTCATACCCCGCCCCCTCTCCAGGTTGCAGAGGTTCAACTCCACCCCGTTCGGCCATTTTTGTAGTCTGATAGCAGAGATAGGATTATCTTGCGGCACAGAAACTTTTTATTCACACGTTATTAACAAAATGTCAACAACGGAAGACTTGTCCAGCCAGCCTTACATGGTCGAGCCAGAGTTGGAGCCAGAGCGAAATGAAAATGAAGACGACGAACCTGCAGAACAACATCTTCATATGGATGTATCGCAATGGTGTGTACTGTATTTATACATGAAACTTTGGTCTTCCGACCTTTTACCACCGTGTCGATTTATTTTGATTAATATGTGCGAGGGAGAGAGAGCAAGACAGCGTCTAGTTTGGAGACGGTGAAGTCTTGTTTACACTTTCGCCGGGCTCCGAGAGAGAGTGCGAGCGCGCGCGAGACCGGGTCTCTCTCTCTGCTCGTTCTTTCAGTTAAACATGTGCCACAAGCACGGCAGTTCATCTACATTAGACGGTGTAATGAAGCGTGTGGGTTACTACATCCAACAACCGATCATTTTAACTTACCCTCTCGTAACTTCTGCATCCTTTAGCTTGGACTACAAAATTGCAGCGAGAAATAATAATGGCGGATTGCTCGAAGTATTGGGCTGGAAGTCAATGTCCTTATTTGGCAGTTCCGCTGCAAATACTGTGACGTGATAGTTCACGAAACGTCATAGATAACAGAAAAATCTGAACAGGTTGAAAAATATGACCAAAACAGAATATAAAGATATCAACGAAGCACCTGAAGAGAATAATTTCATCTTTTCTGTACTTCTAAACACTCCAAATATACAACAAATTGCATTTAAGGGCTAAAAAAGTGCATTTAGCATGATATGTCCCCTTTAATGTAAATGTTCCTGAGAATACTCAAACAAATAGCGAAGTGAGAACAACAGTGACCGTTTCTGATCTTACCCACACAGCTGGAGACTCCTGAGCTGGTAAGTCCCGCCCCTTCCGCTAACCCCACTGGACCTCTAGGTTGAAAAATCGTCAATGCAAGTGAATGGGAGAAAATAATTATTTTCTGGTCCCGTTTGAATTGTGCCATGAATGTGAACATATGTTGTCTGTGAATTTTTTATATAATTTTTCGTGTAAAGAATGCTACAATTTAGCGGGTAGAAGTTTGATACGGTTAGACTTTGTGTGAGAGCACTTTGTGGACTACAACTCTTCGCTGCTTTCGACGCATTTGAAACGTCACCAGCACTCGCACACGGACACTAGCTCACGGATCCCGCTAAACATGGCTGTGTCTTTGGTGCACTTCACCGCCTTCTTTCAGGGAGAGGACAAAATCGTTGAGGTTGGCGAAAACCACGGGTAAGTCAACTTTATGGGGTCACGTCACATAGGCGACATGTAGTCTTTCTCGTTATGTCTTTTCCACAACTGCTAGCCGAAGAATCATACCATATACTGTCAAACTCGTAACATGAAAAATTGTATAAAAAAATCACAGACAACATATGTTCACATTCATGGCACAATTCAAACGGGACCAGAAAGTAATTATTTTCTCCCATTCACTTGCATTGACGATTTTTCAACCTAGAGGTCCAGTGGGTTTAGCGGAAGGGGCGGGACTTAACAGCTCTATGCGGATCCGCGTTCAAGTCGCCAAACCCGCGTGACTGTCAAATTCGTTTTGGCAACGCCCAGAGGATCAGCTCCGCCTCCGGGAGGCTCCGTAAATTCTACTGTCAAACAGCGGGTCCTGAGCGGACCCATGTCGGAAGCTCGGACACGGACGCACCTTTTACTGCAACGGTTGGACTACAGCACGTCACCAAGAGCCAATATCAGTCGAGAATATTTTTGCTGTGACACGGTTGTGTTGAACCCTCTTTTGAGTAAGTATATTGATTTATTGATATATTGCGACATTCACAGTAAACATTGTTTTTTAAATCACTGTATACTAATGATTGTAATGACGTTGTTTGATATTAGGACAACTTTAGAATGTTCACTTAATGGTTTAGCGCTAGCTTCTAGCTAGCTGTGCATTATTAAGTTTGCATTTTGCCAATTTTGGTCTCATGTGTGTGTGTCTGCCATCCTCTTATATAATGAAAATTAAGTTTCGGCATTTTAATCACTGTTTGAGTCGGTTCAGACAACTAATGCCGCCTATTTGAACGTCAAACTCAAAAGTGCGGGCTTCTGCTAATGTTAGTTATACCGTCTAAGTTACATTGAAACCATACCTTGTGAACATAAACATTTCTTGTGTCGTCTGGGGTCTGATAAACAGTAACGTTAAGTTAAATTAATCAAATTCAGTGTCCACAATGCTATGTATTTTCCAATAAGCTGTACGTTAGCTGTCATATTTCACGGGACCCGTGAGTGCGGATTTCATGTCACGGCTTTCGTCGCTGTTTGTCACTTTCCCTATAGGCAAATATATTATATATATTATAATATATTATATACAATATACTGTTGTTATTTGGTTGCCATGACTTCGCGAGTGACGACGTCTTGTCACTGTTCTAGTTGCTCGAGGGAGCGGATGACATTTTGCTTGAGTTCAGTAACGTTAGAGCAGACAGCTCTGCAGAGTCGTGACTTTTCATAAACAGCTGAAGGAGCAGCGGTGCGACACCTAATGACTTTTATATTAATTACATTTATTCATATAGCAGACGCTTTTATTCAAAGCGACTTACAAATGAGAACAATAAAATCAGTTAAACTAACAGTAACAATATACAAGTGTTATGACCTTTCTCAATTAAATTTGTGTTCCGAGAGGTCTCGTATTACGGAAAAACTCCTTTTCTCGAGAATATTGAAGCCAATTTTTTTGTGACGCAGTAAAGTTGCATAGCAGACACATGAGTGTCTAGAGCGGTCATTGGCTGTGCTGCAGCAAATGCTGCACGAACCTATGGCGAGGCTGCTCAGACGCTTGAACCAATCAGGGCACTTTCCACCCTGGCACGTCAGAGACCGCCTAAATAGAGAGCCTAAGTCCCTCCCCTTCCGGTCGACAGCCATGGGACCTCAACGGCGAGAGACAACAAATATTTTGATCTCGTTTGAATTGTGCCCTGAATTACACATATGATGTTTTTCAATTTAAAATATACATTTTAAAGTCAAGAAAGTCGCAGTAATAAAACGTAACAGCACCGCTGCTGGAAAAATTTCTAGGGGAAACACTGCATATTACACAACATTGCAAAAAAAAAAAAAAAAAAGACTTTTCATTAAATGTTTAATAAAAGACAAATATGCTTAGTTCCTTAAGTTTTATTTCAATTGTTCTTTGTAAAGAAAAGCCAGTGGTCAAGTGCCTGCAACAACAGATATTAGACACATGCCTCATGCAACAAATAAAAAGGAAAAGTTGTCTATCCACTGCCCACCTGTAGGCCTCTGTCTCCTCTGTCTGTGCAGACTCTTCTGTAGGCCTTTCTGTAGATGTGGAATCCTGCAACTTATATTGCAGCCATAAAGCATACAAGTATAAATTAAGTAAAGTTATTTATGCACTTGCAGGTAGGCTAGTTCCTCCATATAACAGTAATGGGTTTATTCACTTTGCAATGCAATGGAAACAAATGGACATTACAAAGTCTTATACTTTCTTTCCACTTACTGCACATATTTCAGCCACCACTTTCTTGGGAACAGATACAAGTGTTGGTGTATTATGTAAAAGTGCACAAAAGAGGAAAACACAATGTCATTACAATGAACTACACTCAGGAAAAATGTGATCAATAACTCATGGCAAAATATTTTTACATTAACATAAGTTTATCAGTTTTCACTTTCACAAGTCAAAGCAATTCATCATTACTCAAGATTTAACAGTTGAAATGACTATACAGCCTTAATTTAATGCAGCAAAAATTATTTTACAGTGTAGGCTACTAAGATCTTTTCTATTTTTTTCTCAGCCTTTTTCTTGGTTGCTTTTATAAACAGAACACCATTTATTTAACAGTGCCTTTTATAAAAGAGACTATAATATAACTAAAAATTACCATTATGTAGAATATTTTTGTACTTCATTTTTATTTGTTCCCATGTTCTAGTATGGTGACTGACATTACAATGAACAAAGTAATTATGCAATTATTAAAATACAAAAATATAGGCTAAAGTGATAAAAACATCTAACATGGCCACTTCTAATGGATTTATATTGTCTGCTACTTTTTGCCAGCCCTCTCTTCTGGCTTTTGCAGACTTTGAGGTGTTCCCGGGCGTTTTGATTAAACATTAAAATTCCGAATAAACTTCGACTATTAGTTCTTGCTCTGCTGAGGAGAAAAACTGAGCCCGCTCTTTGGCCACGCTGAGCAGCCAATAGCAGCGTTGCTGATCAATGTTTCTACTATCGATACATATCCCCTTTTAACCAGCGCATGAACGCGCAATTATCTCAGATAACTCAATCCAGCGATACTAATCATATCCGGCAAGTGTGTTCGAAGAACCGAGTAAGCCAGATCATGACTCGCACGATGATATCATCTTGGATGTGTCATTTGATCTCGGATGTAATAAGCAACGTACGAAGAACGGGCCCCTGAACACAAAAAAAAACAAAACAAATAAAAGTACATCGACGGATCTTCTTCTGACTGTTCTCCAAAATATAATCAAATGTATATTTCTGCAAGCATGTTTAAACTGGTTAACTGTCTACGGCAGGCAAAGGCATTCGTTTTCAAGTCGAGTTCGCACGCCACTGCGCAACAATACACACAATACCGCGGGATGGCGGGTGTTCATAAACTGTGAACAATGGTAGCTTTATTTTATAAATTAATGTAGGCCTATATGTCCAAAAAACGGGTAATGTCATACTTTCTAGTATCGTGGCGTAATAATCTGTTTGGTTGTAAAATGTATTACCTGAGTGAAATGAAATCGAATATATCGTCCTGACTCCTGTGGAATCATTCATTCACAGACAGCTTACGAAGATGTTCAACTAATAAAGATCTTCATCGCTGGCAAAAATATGATGCATTTGAAGATTTGCTCTCACTTGACTGTACTGTAGGTCCACTGCCACTTCATCTAACGCTCTTGATGTGCTTAAATCTTCCTGTTACGACTCCGAGTCCAGTGTGAATTGAAATCGCTTCAGACGATTCAGTGCGTGCAGGAACTGAACAGAATCAGGAACTGAATCATTCAAACTGATTCGCGAACCGATTTAGACAGATCTGCCAACTGTTTGATGAAGTCTTTGAACAGAATCGACTCAAAAGAGTGATTCATTTGTGAATTGAGCATCGCTCAAGTCCAGAAAAAAAGATACAGCGCGCTTGGAATAAACTACGCATTTAACAACACATATTGCATTAAAATAAAGTAACGAGAGGAACGTCGCCCAATGTAACGAAGTAAAAGTACAGTTTTTTCATTAGAAATGTACTCGAGTTAAAGTAAAAAGTACCCACATTCAAATCTACTCTTAAAAGTACAATTTTTCTAAAAAAGTACTCAAGTAAATGTAACGAAGTAAATGTACTTCGTTACTACCCACCTCTGGATCCGACGTTGTGAACGGTGGAGGGCAGAAGGCAATACCCATCAGGGGCCAAACATGAAGGTTCCACAGGTCGGGCCGTGGATGAAATATCATCCCCTGCGCTTGAGACAGAAGGTCCCTCTGGCTAGAACTCCTGGGAGCAGAGAAACTGGAGGAAACGCTGACAGGCGCATTTTGGGCCATGTGTGTGCCATCCACACCCCGGGTGACTGGGTGAATCAGAGAGAAGTACAGGGGACATTGTGCTGTAGGTTGGGAGGCGAAGAGGTCCACCTCTGCTTCGTAAAATCTTGACCAGATCTGTTTCACTACCTCGGGGTGGAGTTTCCACTCTCCGGTCGGTAGTTTCTGTCTGGACAGTAAATCTGCTCCCACATTCAGGTGTCCAGGGATGTACACTGCTCTGAATGACAGGAACTTGTCCTGAGCCCAAAGAAAGATCTGCCTCGCTATCTTGTTCAGGTTGTACAAATGCAGACCTCCCTGATGATTTATGTAAGAGACTGCTGCTGTGTTGTCCACTTGCATTAGGACATGACAGTCTCTCAACTGATGGAGGAAGTATTTCAGGGCCAGAAATTCAGCCATCAACTCGGGAAGTTGATGTGCCATTCGAGCTGATGACCCTCCCATTCCCCATGAGCTGGACGACCACAAGACCGCTCCCCAGGCCAATAGGGAGGTGTCTGTCATTAGCAGTCTGCGACGACAAGGCGCCCCTAGAGTGGGACCCAAGGCGAGGAACCAGGGTCTGAGCCACATAGAGAGGGTATGAAGCCAGCGGTGCGTAACCCTTATTTGCCTTTGGGGATTGGCCCTTGGATGAAATCCCCTGGCTTTGAGCCACAACTGGGACGGTCTCATGTGCAACAGGCCCAAAGGGATCACCGTGGATGCTGAAGCCATGAGACCATTGATGAGACCACCTGAACATTCTCTGATACTGATGAACAGTGCAATCTTGGCCTAGCCTGACTTTGCTCAGGGTATGCTGAATGGTCTCGATTCGAGCGGGAGACGGTTGTGCCAGCATCATGATCGAATCCCATACGATCCCCAAGTAAGTCGTTCTCAAGAGAGAGAGCGTTTTTCTTGGCGTTAAGTCTCAATCCCAGAGAAACTAGATGAGGTAACACGATATTTCTGTGTTGAAGTGCCAGCTCTTGCGATTGTGCCCTGGAGTCGCAATGGAGTATGTGTATGTGCGGGGTGACAAGGCTAGGCCGAACGGAAGAAACCGAAATTGGAACACTTCGCTCCTGAAAGCGAACCTCAGGAACCTCCTGTGTTGTGGCAATATTTACATATGAAAGTATGAGTCCTTGAGATCGATCGTGACAAACCGATCGTGATGTTGAGTTTGCGACACGATCGTCTTGACAGTTAACATCTTGAACTTGAGCGCTTTGACTGTACGGTTTAACCCTCTGGGGACTAAGCACTTTTTGGTCCGTTTTCTCTATTTTTACATTTGGGCTTATAAACCATATTTAATGGAGATGGAACACCATGTGTTTGGTATCTATGGATTCAGAAGACCCTAATCTAACATAAGAATGCATCTAATGTGTTTATAAAGGAAGTATTAGTAAAAAATGTACAATAACCTAGAGAATTTCAAAAACGAAAATTTTATTTTAGTCAAATATTACTGAAAATCACACCTCACAAAACAATAGTGAACAGTTTTTGAACAAAAAATATATATTTCAAACCCTTTGCTTGACAGATATTTGTAATTGTTCAATCAAAAGTGTAAAGAACAATGAAATAATGAACTTTATATGCAGCATTTTTTCAAAAAGCTGTCAGCTTCGGATTTCTCCACGTCACTTTCCAGTAATTGTTCCAGAGCTTGTTCTGAGGTAAATCTTTTACTGCTTGCCATCATACAAGTGCTAAAACTATAAAATAATAATGCTATAATTGCTAATATGCTATAAATATTAAATATTGCTAATATATATAAATATTATAATCGTTCTGTCTCTCTCTCTCTCATATAAATCTCTGTGTGTAATACGCTGATCCGTTCGCTCTCTGTCTCTCTCCTTCTCCACTCGACGCGGCTGTTTGCATCATATCACTTACTATAGTCCCACCCCTTGCAAGGCTACAGAGTCCTCTGATTAGCTAGAATAAGTCATGGTAACCTTCTTCTGATTGGGTAAGAAAAATATTCCTCCCAGCGGCAATTTTTCCATTGGTCTTTGCGTGTGGAATATTCCTAACAACATCGATTTCATTGGCCTTATACGCAGTGGTATTACGCAACAAGGAAGTGTGTATACCATATACCATTGTTTTCAGCGGAATCTGAGGAAGACGGCAAAAAAGACCGCATCTCTCTATCATTAACAGTTTTTAAGATAATTACACATTTGTAAAAGGATGCCATTTTGGGCGGTAAGATCTAAGATTGGACGCAAACCCCCATCCTTTTTGGGAACGAGGAAGTATCTGCTGTATTAGCCTGACTCTCTCTCTCTGGAAGAGGAACATGTTCTATGGCTTCTCTGACCAGAAGAGATTGTAGCTCTTGTGACAGTACATGCGCCAGCTCTGGCTTCAAGGAAGTGGAGACCACGTCGTTGAAACGCGAAGGATGGCGAATAAATTGGATTCTGTATCCTATTTCTACTGTGCTTAGCACCCACGCAGAAATGCCTGGCAGAAGTTTCCAGGCTGCCAGACTCTCTGAAATGTTTTGATACTTCCCATTGAGGGGATGTTGGATGGTACAGAGGTTTCGTGGGGATATCGGGAAGGGGCGAGAAGATGTTTTGTGTGCCCCGTCCCGAGGGGAGCTATCCCCACAGGGCTGGGCGCAAAACCATCAGGACTTCATCTTTTTAGAGATGATGGTCCTGAGGTCTTGCCTTGGAGGCTGCTGAGTGCGACGAGCCGGTCCCCAATCTTTACGAGGGGGAGCACGCCTTGCCACACTCTGCATTAGTGCCTCTCTTCTTGAAGGACCAGGGAGGGACTGGGTAGCCGACTCCCCCTGAGTGTGGCGAGGAAGAAATTGCACGAAAGCTTCCTCGTGTTTTTTCACCTCCCAAAACCTGATGACAACCATGTTAACCAAGTCGCCAAACAGGCTGGAAGGTGAGACCACAGGTTTAGCCACAGGTGCCTCTACGTGCTAACCAAAGCAGACATAGAGCAGCCGATAGCACGGCCCGTTTGCTTGGTCGCACGGAGAGACAGATCCGTGGACAGATCCAGCAAAGAGAGAGAAAGAGAGAATTGAACAGCTTGTGAAGCACACATGCACAGAATGGTCTGAAGACAAAAGACCTGTTGATGCAGCTGTGGCTCATCTATTTATAGCCTTGCGGCGCGTGCACGTTCTGATGACGTCACAGCCCGAGGCTATAAAAGTTCCGGGTAAATTTCATTGATGTGTTGCACACATATTTACAGCTGGTCACGTTAAAGACGTTCCCAATGCGCTGATCAGCGCAGCATTGATTGTAGCGAAGGGAACTTGTAGGTGGAAATAAAAAATATATACATATATATACATACATATATATACATATATATACAGTACTGTGCAAAAGTCTTAGGCATGTTAATATCCCCCCCCCCCCAAAAAAAAGGTTTTAAGTCAGTTATTTATATATTTTGCTGTAGTGTGTCAGTAGGAAATATCAGTTTACATTTCCAAACATTCTTATTGCCATTAATTGTAATAATCCAGTGCCTAAGACTTTTGCACAGTACTGTGCATATATATATATATATATATATATATATATATATATATATATATATATATATAATTACATTCACATTTCTTCACATTTCTTCACATACTTCACATTTAGTCCATTCATTCCTGACAATTATGCCACGTTTTCATCAACATCGCATTGAATGTTTTCCCTTGCAATGCACCAATGGAAATACCTCCATTCTGTATTGTCTCACTTTACAGAGGTTGAATCCGGCTTCATCCACTTAAATGAATCTGTGATGTGCCCCTTCAGCCTCAAACCATATCAACAATGGCAGACTCCTGTTCAACACTAAAGATCTTTCCTCTGCCACCAGTGTGTGGTAGTGTGTGAATTCTATAAAGTAAAAGCAAAAAGCATTTCAAAATAGACATTATGACAGTCACATAAATGGGATTGATGAAACGTCTGCATTACTGTAGACACAGTTTGTTCTGCTAAAAGGGCAACAGTAAAGCTGAAATACACAGTGGTATACAGTAACATTGTGACTTACCTGTTCTCATTCCAAAAAAAGCCTTTCAATGGATGCCACAGTGCTCCGACTCAGAATGGGCTGGAACCTTTGTTCAGCCTCTCTAAAGGACAAGCCATGACTGATAACATGGTCAATAATTGTTGCTCAAATTGAATTTGAAACTTGAGCTCTAGTTTGTCCTCTTGCTGCGGCTCCTTCACCACGCATGCAAACTCCTCTTCCTCTGACTCCTCCTCCTCGGACCCATCTTCCTATGACTCATCTTCCTCAAACTCATCTTCCTATGACTCATCTTCCTCAAACTCATCTTCCTCAAACTCATCTTCCTCTGACTCATCTTCATATGACTCATCTTCCTCAAACTCCTCTTCCTCTGACTCCTCCTCCTCGGACTCATCTTCCTATGACTCATCTTCCTCAAACTCCTCTTCTTCGGACTCCTCTTCCTCGGACTCATCTTCCTATGACTCTTCGTCCTCGGACTCATCTTCATATGACTCATCTTCCTCAAACTCATCTTCCTCGGACTTCTCTTCCTCGTACTCATCTTCCTCTGACTCATCTTCCTCGTACTCATCTTCCTCTGACTCATCTTCCTCTGACTCATCTTCCTCTGACTCATCTTCCTCGGACTCCTCTTCCTCGGACTCATCTTCCTCGGACTCCTCTTCCTCGGACTCATCTTCCTCGGACACCTCTTCCTCAGACTTATTTCCCTCGGACTTCTCTTCCTTGGACTTCTCTTCCTCGGACTCCTCTTCCTCGGACTCATCTTTCTTGGACTTCTCTTCCTCGGACTCATCTTCCTCTGACTCATCTTCCTCGGACTTCTCTTCCTCGGACTCCTCTTCCTCGGACTCATCTCCCTCGGACTTCTCTTCCTCGGACTCATCTTCCTCGGACTCATCTCCCTCGGACTTCTCTTCCTCGGACTTCTCTTCCTTGGACTTCTCTTCCTCGGACTCATCTCCCTCGGACTTCTCTTCCTTGGACTTCTCTTCCTCGGACTCATCTTCCTCGGACTCCTCTTCCTCAGACTTATCTCCCTCAGAATCCTCTTCCTCGGGCCCCTCTGCCATGGCCCCTTGCTCTCCTTCCATGCCTTTGCTCTCTTTGATCCTTGCTTGCAAATATTATTCTCAGATAACAACCGGCTGGATGTACATTATCCCTTATGTATAAAGGATAATGTACATCCAGCTGGTTGTTATCTCAGAATATATACACAATATATATATATACATATGAAACAATCTATATTGTATATATATTGTATTGTATATATATATATGTGCATACAAGCTACAATATAGATAGTTTTGCAGCAGATTCACAATAGTAACAAATTCAAATTCTGCTATAAAGCAGCTCCAACAAGACAAAAGTGTAATTATTCAGCTCGTCACTTCAGTGTTGATTCAGATCAGTTCAATAACTGTAAAATTCATCAATTGTGCATACATACTCTATATACAGTGTATTTGTGCACATACGTGTGACAAACTCCTGCACGCTCCACTGCACACTGAACAAGCAAAAGACACAAGATAGTAGTGTTTTACATTTTCACATCTGTGTGCAGTTTGGCGTGTATGTGGCTAATCATTTGATAACATAAAAATAATCAATAAATAATCCCACAACCTAACCACAAACACTCAAATATACGCTTAAATATAACCCAGTTTCAACACTTACCCTCCTATTTCAATCCTATGCAAAGCATGCAAATGCACTGCTGAGTGTTAGTTCATGTTTCATGAGTCCCAACACTTATGGAAGTGTACTGAACTCATTAAATGAAATTAAATTGTGACAAAATATTCAATAACTGTGTTGCTTCAGCTCATTTTAAAACAGTAAAACAACTCAAAAATGTGTGTCTTTGAGTCTGACTTCTTGTGTTGTGGTTATTATGTGCAAGAGTTCACATCCCAGCCACAAGTGCATTTGTCCATTAAAGCCAAAAGCTTTATTAGAGACAACCATAAAATGTGTGTTTTCTTTCTTTTCCCTAGGGAAACCTGATGGAATATGACTAACTGAAGAGTGAATCAGAAGCAATCGCTTTTAAAATGAGGATTATACTGGTGATCTTTTTTTTGGTCATTTTGTTTTTCATGCTTTTACAGTTACCATTCCTCCAAAAACCCATCTACCACAAATCCTTCATTCCTCCGGCTCCAAAAGCATGTGGCGTTCAAGTGAAGGACGGTCCTAAAGCATGTGGCGTTCAAGTGAAGGACGGTCCTGAAGCATTTGACGTTCATGTGAAGGACGGTCCTAAAGCATTTGACGTTCAAGTGAAGGACGGTCCTGAAGCATTTGACGTTCATGTGAAGGACGGTCCTGAAGCATTTGACGTTCAAGTGAAGGACGGTCCTGAAGCATTTGACGTTCAAGTGAAGGACGGTCCTGAAGCATTTGACGTTCAAGTGAAGGACGGTCCTGAAGCATTTGACATTCAAGTAAAGAACGTTCCTGAAGCATGTGGCGTTCAAGTGAAGGACGGTCCTGGGATTAAAGTCGAGAACCTTCACACATATGTGACCGGCTCTTATATGGATCATCGTTTCGGAGAGAAAGAGATAAAGATGATTGCCATCGTTCTCCGTGATGAGAAGGTGACGTACAGGTGTGTGATGTGCTGCGAAGGGAGGAACGTGACTTCACCTGCCGAATACACAATTCACTACGACCACTTTGGTTTTGAGTATGGCACTGCTACTATCACATGCCAAATCGATAGCTCGTGTTCGACACCGACGCATGTTGCGTTAACAGCCAGTGAGATCTCGAACAGCATAACATCCTTCCAAACCATTAGAAACAGAGACATTCCAGCAGTCTTCCCGTATTCATTTACAGTCTGCATCTCTGTCATGTATGACTACAAGAATGTGCTGGGTTTAGTCCAGGCGATGGAGATGTTCAGACTGCTTGGTGCTCAAAGGGTGGTGATATATAAAACCAACTGTGATTCAGACACACAGAAGGTTCTGGACTACTATGTGAAAAGAGGATTTGTGGAGATCATCCCATGGACGATTAAAAAGCACGTCAATGTGTCTAGTGGCTGGAGGAAGGATTTATCACCCGGTCAGCTGCAATACTACGGGCAAATTCCTGCACTTAATGACTGTGTTTATCGTTACATGTACCAAAGTCACTATGTGGCTCTACATGACATGGATGAGTTCATTCTGCCTCTCAAGGTGAAGAACTGGATGGATCTGTTGCCTGAGCTTGAGAAAACGTACGGCACTAATGTGGGCTTTGAGTTTGAGAATAATATATTCCCTTGCACCGCAAAAGCTGATTATGAACAAAACAAATGGAAAAATGTACGGGGAACGAATATTTTAAAGTGTATAGAGCGAATTCCTAATAGTTACGACAATTACAAGATTATAGTGAGTCCTCGGCTAGTTCTGCAGGCTACTGTACATGGCCTGCTGCAAACTGTGAAACTTCGACCCTACACAGTAAGAGTGAAGAACTCCATCGCTCGCATGTACCACATGAAATTTTCATACCCAACAAACACAGACCTTATAAGAGATGATCGTCTAAATGACTATGCCAAAGATCTAATACCTGCTGTTTCTAAAGTTCTGCAGGCCTGTGGATTCATTAAGGACTAAATTATTGTTGTGAAGAACTTTCACTGGTTTCATGTCAGTAAAAAAAAAAAAAAGATTAATAAAGTATTTTAAAACAAAACAAAACAAATGAACAGATGCCGTCTGGAGAAACCTGAGTGGACACTCTGCATGAGGTAAATTTTGTTTGCGAACTAATGGACTGTTCTTTTCAAGGTCCACTGGATAATGTGCACGTGCCAAACGCGATCGAAACTAAATTGGGCTTTACACATTCCTACACATTCCTACAAGTTACACGCTACTATGATACGGAACAAACAATTCCCTTTTTTAAAATAGCCAATAGCCACATTTGACAGCTTATGACAGCCACAGTCTAATAGATTCCCCTTTTAGATTTAATATGAAACTGTAACTAAAGCAAAGTAGCGAACATAATTATATGCATAGGATGTGTATTATGAAAATTTTGTACTTTATGTTGGTACTTGACACCAGTGTTTCCTTGTCCACTCGTCAGTGCTGTTTCTAATGCCGAGTCTCTCTAACCATTTCTCCACCTAATCTCCTCCATATCGCTTTATATTACAGCATTCTGTGCAGAATCCAAAGGATCCGATACGTTTTCTGGTCTGCGCCGACTCAGTCATGTTTTTTACAAGGGATATTTCTCACAGTTGCTGCTTTATTTTTCATAATTACAACTTTATTTCTCACAATGAGAATTTAATTAAACTTTATTTTACAGTTACCTTTTTATATTTTACTCTGGCAGAAACAGATGGTTAATGTGCATCAAGTTGGTAAACTGACAAAAAATAAAAAATGCTGAAATTAAAGATTTCCTGCTCTTTTATGAAATGCTGCAAATTTAAGTGTGATGTGTAGTAATGTATGATTGTAAATTATTTTTGTGATCAGTGAAATATAGTGCAATAAGCCTTTACTTGAACATTACATGCATTTGTTAGTAGAACTAGTTTATAATGTTTTAATGTTATAATGTACAGTATTTTTTAGTGACACTGAATATACCCATATATATATATTTATGTATCATAAATAGCCTACTGCTAATCCCTGACTACAAAAAGTGAAAGTAAAAACTTCTAACACTGAACTAATGGCGCACTTCATGTGGACTTTCGGTCTCGTGGACTTAAATTGCGCTTGCTCGCTGAGTCTACGAGTCCGCAGGCCGTCCCATTCAGCATTTTAACGCTCTGAAGTGCGCTCAGCAGCGCCCCGTTTGTACCCTTGAAGCGGTCTTCTGCATAGATGCAGGCTCCACACACTTTAACTACCCAGGAATCCTTGCGAAAGGCCAATCAGACAGCGGATGGGAGGAGATTTCGCTCACGGACAATTGTTAACATGCTGAGAAGAAAATATTACGTTTTTTATGACCTAGATGTACATTTTACCAGTTGTTACCTACAGTTTATGCAAACATTATGGTCATCGACCAGTGGTTGATGTCTGAAACATAATAATAGCGTGTTGAATAATACGATCGCATTATGATTCATTAAATAAATAGAGCCGAACGTCAGGGCTTTACTAAGTCATTTGTAAACATAGAATCAATATTGAAACCTGTAAATTCATCTGAAACACATGCACATTTTCATTATATGTTAAAATTGTAATCTTAGTTAAAATGGAACATTATGTACAACTGTATACATCATTTAAATAAGCATGATGTATCTATTGTCTAATGCCCAGGTGGCATACACAATATCAAACTATAGAACTGTAAAATTAGGCTGTGTAGTGGACATGGAGATAAGATGTCGGAGCGCAAAAATGTGATTTCTCCTGTCCAACAACAACCAGACCGTTATTTCCAGCGTGACGATCGAGTCTGTCCCAAAAATACCTCTCAATGTGCCCTCATGGACTCGTGCCAAGGGCCCTATAGGTCTGCACTACATGACTACATCACTTCACCAAAGTGTGGACTCTGAGGAAGTCCACAAGTCCGGAGTGTGCCATTTGGGACAAGGCCTTTCAGAGACGATGAGAGCTGAATCTACTTCAGCGTGCTGATAACGGTAGGCAATTATTTTCTTAATATTTATCTTGTGGCTCATAAGTAGTGAAAAATGAGAAGAGACGTATTTTGTGTTCAAAAGTTGTTTTTGAAATGAGAAGTTAATCTACGTAATCGCGTAATGCCCTTCAGCCGTGTCTTAGGCACAGCACTGCCTCGAGTACCTTATTGCTACATAACATTCTTAAAAAGAAACATTATATATTTATTATGTTTCTCAGAGTCAGAGACCATAAAACCAGAGTAAATGTTAGCATTTTCAATGACATTCTCTGACTGTTGTTCACAGTATAGTGGTGAAGCACTACCTTTTTTTTTTTTTTGACCCCAAATATGAAAATACACTGGATAATGATCGCTTTTCTGACAATAAAAGAAGGCCTATAGGCTATTCAGTACTTATTTTACAATAAATTATAGTTCAAATCAGTTGATCATTAGCTTATTTAGGTTTGATGAGGACAGGGAGCAAACTTTTTTTTTTTTTTTGCTTGTCTTTGACAAATAGTTGAGTCATTGCTTATGTTGCACAACAGATCAGAGCAAAGACAGTTTGTTGAAAACTCGTGCCAGGTGTTTCTGGTTAAATTAAACCATTTCAGAAAGTCATATGTGAAGATCCTAAATGATTATGAACTGTGTTTTTATTTTTGAAGAATGTTTATCAGTTCTTCAACAATATTTTGATGATAATATTTTGATGATAATAATACATAATATAATATTTGATGATAACCGACATTCTTCAGAATATCTTCTTTTGTGATCAGAGGAAGAAAGAAATTCATACAGGTTCGAAACAACTTGAGGATGAGTAAATTCTGACAGAATTTTCAATTTTGGGTGAACTATCCCTTCAATGACAGATGAAGCTCAGCTTCTGGGGATGTCCCCGGAATGGACTGTTAACTAACATGAACAAACAATGAACAATTAGATTTTAACGTGTTTTTTTTTTTTTTTTTTACTGATGACCTACAGCCAATGATCACGTGTGAAAACACTTATACATAAATTGATCACTTAGAAATCAAAACTCTGTTTAGAAAAAGAGAGTAATAATTTTTACCCCCTTGAATTTCTGTTTATATATATATATTATCATGGCACATGAAACCGTTTGTTGAAAACGGATGTTTGTAGTGAAATTGACATATATATTTATGTATATGAGCCATTCTACAACCATCTCCGACAACCAAAAAACACATTTAAAAAGCATTTAAGTATTCAAATTTTAGATGTTTACTAAGATCCTTCTATTATCTATTGAATCCCACAATAATATTTTAAATATAAGTAAGCTTAATATATATAAAATCGTGAAAATGATATTGAAATATATTTTTTTCAGTTTTTTCCATTGTTGTTTTTAAAAATATCTTTTTGATTTCTTTTAAAAAGTAAAGTTATATTTTATTTTTAAATCATGAAAATGTATGTAAAAAAAAAAAATGTGTCCCACATTTTCATGTCACTACCAAAACAGTGTGTGTTTTAGTCTATTGGCTGAGACTGATTTTAACCACACCCCTATATTTTTGATCAAGAAATATTATTGTGTGCCTCTCTCTCATAGCATCTCTTTCATTATAGGTAGGTACAATAATTTTGAGGGAAATGGGTTAAAAAGACTGAAAATCTATGTGTAACTTTAAGGAACGTCACTACCAAACACCTTTTTTCTGCAATTAAGCAAACTTTTTTGAGTGTAATTCCATAAATTTTAGTTTTTATGTGTGTGCAACTGTTCAGAACTGTGCTAGGTAACCATGTGCTGGTTATCATCTTTGAACTAGGCTCAAAAGTATCTTAAATTGTCACTACCGAAATAGTCATGACTGAAACATGCCATCATTGTTTTGGTAATGACAGAAGGGAACACATAATCATTTATTTTAGGGGAAATAAACAAAACTGTTGTACAGTTATGCAAATCATTAGTATCTTAGTATGTTTTAGTACACTGTTAAAAAAAACTGTGAAATTTATGGTAAAAAAACAACTGTGGTTGCCAGTATTTTACCATAAAAAATATGGTGGCAACCTTTTATGTTTTACAGGACTTAAATTTACGGGCAAAAAAAAAAAACCACAATGTAAAAAAAACCTAGTAGTAGCCTTACTTTGAACTTGAATTTACGGCAAAAAAAAAAAAACATCAGCAGGACTTAAATGTGCGGTGAAGAGAAGAGACGAGCAGAAACACAACAACTACAACTGACTTCAGCCACAGCCTTAGATGAAATCAACTGAAGATAAAAAACATTAAATCTCTAGATCTCATCAGAGGATTAAGCAACTCCACAAACAGCGTTACCAGCTTCACTTATTACTAACCAGAATGACTTTATTTCTGTCAGATGTCTACAGTTCTGTTTGAGAATTAACAGAGGTTTAGATGTTGATGATTTATTGCTTGATTTGAAGTCACCATGATGGTGATCAGTGTTTGCTTTAGTTGGGCTCCTGACCCTTGACTTTCTAACATTAGTTTTTCTCTGGCTGCTGTAACTCTGTGTTTATAAGACACGTTGGTTATGGCAAGAAAATCAGAGAGAAAATGAATCAGGTAATGTTGGTTATGTGTTGATGATGACAATCACCATGTAGTAAACTGATTCACTAAGCTCATATAGAGTCTTAACTTTGATTATATGGGTCATTAATTTTACATTACTGATTGTAGTAGCCCTATGATTCTACAGCATGTGATCCATCATTGTTGTGATAATATAAAGTATTTTAAAAACATTGTGCTCAATAAAGGTTTGAACTACTGTATCTTACAGACACACACAGACATCAAGAATCAGCATATGAATCTCAACAACGGTGAAAATACAGTGACCCAACTGCAAAGCCAAAAAGGTTACAGTAAAAAACTCTAAATGTGAAGCATGTTACAGTAAAGTACACTTAGAAGAGTTGTGCAACTGCAAAATCAAGATCAGTGAGAGAGATTTTATTCTGCTTCAGCATTATGTCTTCATGTTAGGTTCAGACTGAGGATTTTGTCCACATCACAGACAATGTCATCTCTGCAGGCAAAGGGAAAAACACTAAAGCAGATCCAGCCTTGACAACATTCTCCACACCTCGTCCTCGTCCTCTTCCTCCTCATCCACCACCTCTTACACATACCCTTCCTCCTCTCCCTCTTACAGGTATATTGTTTCCATCCATTATAGGTTTCAACATTCAGTGCCACATTTTGAGTCAGTTTTGGCATTCTGAACTGACTATTATGTACAGTTGGTTTGGTCACATCATTAGAAATAAGTGTGAACAATTTTGAGTTGTTGTGTGTAAATGATGACAACTGTGTTGTAGTTGTGTTTAACTTTTGCCTGCCTGTGTTTAGTGTTTTGATACATAAGTGCATCACGGTGCGAAATGTGTTTTAGTGAGAGAGAATGTGTTCAGAGTTTTGCAAAAAGAGTTTGTGAGATTTGCAAACAGTGTTTTAACTACCTGAACTTGTTTAATGTTTTACAGAAAGAGTGATTTATTCAACAAATTTGTTTAAGCTTTTGAGAATTTGGTTCAGAGAATGGGGTTTAGCGTTTTAGCAATTCAGAAAAACTGTAAATGCCACATTCATTTACCGATTACCTATCGTACACTTATACATAAATTGATCGCTTAGAAACCAAAACTCAAACAAGTGTTTTGAGAAAGAAATTATTTCTGGTAATACTGTAAATAATATTATATATATATATATATATATATATATATATACATTCATACACACACACACACACACACACACACATCGCTTTAGAAATAAAGTTGACCTTCTGACTTGTCTTGTATATACACATATACAGAGCCGGACAGTAACTGAGTACATTTACTTGAGTACAGTACTTAAGTACAATTTTGCGGGATCTGTACTTTACTCGAGTATCATTTTTGGGGAGTACTCATGACTTTACTCAAGTACATTTGAGAGGCAAATATTGTACTCTTTACTCCACTACATTTCTATCCATAACTGTGAGTACCCAAAAAAAATTGAAAAAAAGGAAAAAAGAAACATCTCGGAAACCCTCTCAAATGTGATTGGATTGTGCAGGCGCCACTGATTGGGACAGCCTATCAGCAATCACCTTCAGCTTTCCGCCAAAGTCAACTCCATGGTCAGATTTAGATAAGAGACGAAACCATGGACGAAACAATGGATGAAGACGCAGCAGGTCCATCCCGGGAGCGATATTTTTTTTCCCAGGATGGTAGGGGAAGACTCATGAATATTCATTAGGGAAGTCATCCCTGATTGGTCTTAACCCCAGTGACGGGTAGGTTTAGGGGCGGGGTTATGGAGGTCATAAGACCCCCAGTGACGGGTAGGTTTAGGGGTGGGGTTAGGGGTAGGTCATCAGACCAATCAGGGATGACTTCCCTAATGAATATTCATGAGTCTGCCCCTACCATCCTGGGAAAAAAAAAATATCGCATCCCGCGAACGTGCCAAGCCGTGGCCCCACCTCGCCAGACTATTACAATTTTCTGAACAAGTTAATGATAGTTTTCGCTTCAAGTGTTTGCTGTGTTTACCAATGTAAGCACTATGGCAGTAGTAATGCAATATTTAGAAAATGTACTCTTGTACTCAAGTACTTTTAAAAACAAGTACTTTAGTACTTTTACTTAAGTAGACATCTGACTGTAGTACTTTTACTTGTACTTGAGTAAAATTTAGCAAGGGGTATCTGTACTTTTACTCAAGTAATGTAGCTGTGTACTCTGTCCGCCTCTGCACATATACAATATAGATTGTTAATATAGGAAGTACTTCAGGGCCAGAAATTCAGCCATCAACCCGAGGCAGTTGATGTGCCATTCGAGCTGATGACCCTCCCATTCCCCTTGGGCTGGACGACCACAAGACCGCTTCCCAGGCCAACAGGGAGGCGCCCCAAGAGTGGGACCCAAGGCGAGGAACCAGGGTCTGAGCCACATAGAGAGGGTATAAAGCCACTAACCCTTATTTGCCTTTGGGGATTGGCCCTTGGATGAAATCCCCTGGCTTTGAGCCACAACTGGGACAATCTCATGTGCAACAGGCCCAAAGGGATCACCGTGGATGCTGAAGCCATGAGACCTAACATTCTCTGATACTGACGAACAGTGCAATCTTGGCCTAGCCTGACTTTGCTCAGGGTATGCTGAATGGTCTCAATTCAAGCGGGAGACAGTTGTGCCAGCATCATGATCGAATCCCATACGATCCCCAAGTAATTAGTTCTCTGGGCAGGAGAGAGAACGTTTTTCTTGGCGTTAAGTCTCAACCCCAGAGAAACTAGATGAGGTAACACGATATTTCTGTGTTGAAGTTCCAGCTCTTGCGACTGAGCTAGTATTAGCCAGTCGTCTATGTAATTCTAAATGCGAATGCACTGGAGTTGCAATGACGTATGTGTATGTGCGGGGTGACAAGGCTAGGCCGAACAGAAGAACCCGAAATTGGAACACTTCGCCCCTGAAAGCGAACCTCAGGAACCTCCTGTGTTGTGGCAATATTTACATATGAAAGTATGAGTCCTTGAGATCGATCATGACGAACCAATCGTGATGTTGAATTTGCGACACGATCGTCTTGACAGTTAACATCTTGAACTTGAGCGCTTTGACTGTACGGTTCCTCTGGAAGAGGAACATGTTCTATGGCTTCTCTGACCAGAAGAGATTGTAGCTCTTGTGACAGTACATGCGCCAGCTCTGGCTTCACGGAAGTGGAGACCACGTCGTTGAAACGCGGAGGATGGCGAATAAATTGGATTCTGTATCCTATTTCTACTGTGCTTAGCACCCACGCAGAAATGCCTGGCAGAAGTTTCCAGGCTGCCAGACTCTCTGAAATGTTTTGATACTTCCCATTGAGGGGATGTTGGATGGTACAGAGGTTTCGTGGGAATATCGGGAAGGGGCGAGAAAATGTTTTGTGCGCCCCGTCCCAACGGGGGCTATCCCCACAGAGCTGGGCGCAAGACCATCAGGACTTCATCTTTTTAGAGATGATGATCCTGAGGTCTTGCCTTGGAGGCTGCTGAGTGAGACGAGCCGGTCTGCAATCTTTACGAGGGGGAGCACGGCACCAATGGAAATACCTCCATTCTGTATTGTCTCACTTTACAGAGTTTGAAGCCGGCTTCATCCAGTTAAATTAATCTGTGATGTGCCCCTTCAGCCTCAAACCATATCAACAATGGCAGACTCCTGTTCAACACTAAAGATCTTTCCTCTGCCACCAGTGTGTGGTAGTGTGTGAATTCTATAAAGTAATAGCAAAAAGCATTTCAAAATAGACATTATGACAGTCACATAAATGGGATTGATGAAACGTCTGCATTACTGTAGACACAGTTTGTTCTGCTAAAAGGGCAACAGTAAAGCTGAAATACACAGTGGTATACAGTAACATTGTGACTTACCTGTTCTCATTCCAAAAAAAGCCTTTCAATGGATGCCACAGTGCTCCGACTCAGAATGGGCTGGAACCTTTGTTCAGCCTCTCTAAAGGACAAGCCATGACTGATAACATGGTCAATAATTGTTGCTCAAATTGAATTTGAAACTTGAGCTCTAGTTTGTCCTCTTGCTGCGGCTCCTTCACCACGCATGCAAACTCCTCTACCTCTGACTCCTCCTCCTCGGACTCATCTTCCTATGACTCATCTTCCTATTACTCATCTTCCTCGGACTTCTCTTCCTCGGACTCATCTTCCTCTGACTCATCTTCCTCGGACTCCTCTTCCTCGGACTTCTCTTCCTCGGACTCCTCCTACTCGGACTTCTCTTCCTCGGACTTCTCTTCCTCGGACTCATCTTTCTCGGACTCCTCTTCCTCGGACTCATCTTCCTCGGACTCCTCTTCCTCTGACTCATCTTCCTCAGACTTCTCTTCCTCGGACTTCTCTCCCTCGGACTTCTCTTCCTCGGACTCCTCTTCCTCGGACTCATCTCCCTCGGACTCCTCTTCCTCTGACTCATCTTCCTCATCGACTCATCTTCCTCGGACTTCTCTTCCTCGGACTCATCTTCCTCGGACTCCTCTTCCTCGGACTCATCTCCCTCGGACTTCTCTTCCTTGGACTCCTCTTCCTCGGACTCCTCTTCCTCGGACTTCTCTCACTTGAACTTCTCTTCCTCGGACTCATCTCCCTCGGACTTCTCTTCCTCGGACTCATCTTCCTCGGACTTCTCTTCCTCGGACTCATCTTCCTCGGACTCCTCTTCCTCGGACTCATCTCCCTCGGACTCCTCTTCCTCGGATTCATCTCCCTCGGACTTCTCTTCCTCGGACTCCTCTTCCTCGGGCCCCTCTGCCATGGCTCCTTGCTCTCCTTCCATGCCTTTGGTCTCTTTGATCCTTGCTTGCAAATATTATTCTCAGATAACAACCGGCTGGATGTACATTATCCCTTATGTATAAAGGATAATGTGCATCCAGCCGGTTGTTATCTCAGAATATATACATACATATACACAATATCTATACATACATACATACAGGTGCTGGTCATAAAATTAGAATATCGTCAAAAAGTTGATTTATTTCAAGAATTCAACTTAACATGTGAAACTAATATATTATATAGACACATTACATGCAAAGTGAGATATTTCAAGCCTTTATTTGTTATAATTTTGATGATTATTGCTTACAGCTTATGAAACCCACAAAATCAAAATCTCAGAAAATTAGAATATTACATGAAATCACACAGTAATTACACAGTGATACCATGGTCATTGAACCAGGTTTTGGTTATTTTGGCAGTGTGGGCAGGTGCAAATCCTGCTGGAAAATGAAGTCAGCATCTCCATAAAGCTTGTCTGCTGAAGGAAGCATGAAGTGCTCTGGAAATGTCCTGGTAGACGGCTGCGTTGAGTGGACAGCACAGTGGACCAACACCAGCCGATGACATGGCTCCCCAAACCAACACAGACTGTGGAAACTTCACACTGGACTTCAAGCATCTTGGATTGTGTGCCTCTCCATTCTTCCTCCAGACTCTGGGACCTTGGTTTCCAAATGATATGCAAAATTTGCTCTCATCAGAAAAGAGGACTTTGGTCCACTGTGCTTTATTAAATCCAGAGTCAACGCAGCCGTCTACCAGGACATTTCCAGAGCACTTCATGCTTCCTTCATTTTCCAGCAGGATTTGCACCTGCCCACACTGCCAAAAGAACCAAAACCTGGTTCAATGACCATGGTATCACTGTGTAATTACTGTGTGATTTCATGTAATATTCTAATTTTCTGGGATTTTGATTTCGTGGGTTTCATAAGCTGTAAGCCATAATCATCAAAATTATAACAAATAAAGGCTTGAAATATCTCACTTTGCATGTAATGAGTCTATATAATATATTAGTTTCACCTGTTAAGTTGAATTCTTGAAATAAATCAGCTTTTTGATGATATTCTAATTTTATGACCAGCACCTGTATACACACACACACACACACACACACACACACACACAAAGCACTTAATCAGCAATAAAGTTTACTATAAAGCAATATAGACAAGATAGTAGTGTTATACATTTTCACATCTGAGTGCAGTTTGGCGTGTATGTGGCTAATCATTTCATAACATAAAAATAATCTATTATTAATCCCACAACCTAACCGCAAACACTCAAAAACACTTAAATATAACCCAGTTTCAACACTTACCCTCCTAGTTCAATCCTATGCAAAGCATGCAAATGCACTGCTGAGTGTTAGTTCATGTTTCATGAGTCCCAACACTTATGGAAGTGTACTGAACTCAATGAAATTAAATTGTGACAAAATATTCAATAATTGTGTTGCTTCAGCTCATTTTAAAAAAAGTAAAACAATACAAAAATGTGTGTCTTTGAGTCTGACTTCTTGTGTTGTGGTTATTATGTGCAAGAGTTCACATCCCAGCCACAAGTGCATTTGTCCATTAAAGCCAAAAGCTTTATTAGAGACAACCATAAAATGTGTGTTTTCTTTCTTTTCCCTAGGGAAACCTGATGGAATATGACTAACTGAAGAGTGAATCAGAAGCAATCGCTTTTAAAATGAGGATTATACTGGTGATCTTTTTTTTGGTCATTTCAAAAGCATTTGACGTTCAAGTGAAGGACGGTCCTGAAGCATTTGGCGTTCAAGTTAAGGATGGTCCTGAAGCATGTGGTGTTCAAGTGAAGGACGGTCCTGGGATTAAAGTCGGGAACCTTCACACATATGTGACCGGCTCTTATATGGATCATCGTTTCGGAGATAAAGAGATAAAGATGATTGCCATCGTTCTCCGTGATGAGAAGGTGACGTACAGGTGTGTGATGTGCTGTGAAGGGAGGAACGTGACTTCACCTGCCGAATACACAATTCACTCCGACCACTTTGGTTTTGAGTACGGCACTGCTACTATCACATGCCAAATCGATAGCTCGTGTTCGACACCGACGCATGTTGCGTTAACAGCCAGTGAGATCTCGAACAGCATAACATCCTTCCAACCCATTAGAAACAGAGACGTTCCAGCAGTCTTCCCGTATTCATTTACAGTCTGCATCTCTGTCATGTATGACTACAAGAATGTGCTGGGTTTAGTCCAGGCGATGGAGATGTTCAGACTGCTTGGTGCTCAAAGGGTGGTGATATATAAAACCAGCTGTGATTCAGACACACAGAAGGTTCTGGACTACTATGTGAAAAGAGGATTTGTGGAGATCATCCCATGGACGATTAAAAAGCACATCAATGTGTCTAGTGGCTGGAGGAAGAATTTATCACCCGGTCAGCTGCAATACTACGGGAAAATTCCTGCACTTAATGACTGTGTTTATCGTTACATGTACCAAAGTCACTATGTGGCTCTACATGACATGGATGAGTTCATTCTGCCTCTCAAGGTGAAGAACTGGACGGATCTGTTGCCTGAGCTTGAGAAGACGTACGGCACTAATGTGGGCTTTGAGTTTGATAATAATATATTCCCTTGCACCGCAAAAGCTGATTATGAACAAAACAAATGGGAAAATGTACAGGGAACGAATATTTTAAAGTGTATAGAGCGAATTCCTAATAGTTACGACAATTACAAGATTATAGTGAGTCCTCGGCTAGTTCTGCAGGCTACTGTACATGGCCTGCTGGAAACTGTGAAACTTCGACCCTACACAGTAAGAGTGAAGAACTCCATCGCTCGCATGTACCACATGAAATTTTCATACCCAACAAAAACAGACCTTGTAAGAGATGATCGTCTAAATGACTATGCCAAAGATCTAATACCTGCTGTTTCTAAAGTTCTGCAGGACTGTGGATTCATTAAGGACTAAATTATTGTTGTGAAGAACTTTCACTGGTTTCATGTCAGTAAAAAAAAAAAAAAAAAGATTAATAAAGTATTTTAAAACAAAACAAAACAAATGAACAGATGCCGTCTGGAGAAACCTGAGTGGACACTCTGCATGAGGTCAATTTTGTTTGCGAACTAATAGACCGTTCTTTTCAAGGTCCACTGGATAATGCGCACGTGCCAAATGCGATCGAAACTAAATTGGGCTTTACAAATGGAAAAATGGAGGTATTACTTGGAAGGAAAATTCTTCACGGTCGTTACTGATCTCTACTGAACACAGATTAACAGGGTGAAATTTTTAACTAAAAGATATCCGCATTCTTTCCCCGGTAGATTAATCATGTTACATTAAGACAACTGGTTTGTGTTAGACCTTTTCTGAAATGTTATGTTTAAATAGGCAATGCAGCCTTTAAAAAAGTTAGGTAAATATAAACTCGCGCAATAAACATTGGATAAAGCCAGCTTCAGAAGTCCTCTTTCGTTTTGCTGACAGTGGGGATTTTTGGATACCTCTTTTTTTTTTTATCTCCATAATTCATTCATTGATGAATTCAATAAATAATTTCTTTGTCTTTTCTCATTCAAGGACTGTTTGGCGATCCTAACAAAACTTTTCAGGGTAACATGCTGACATTAATATCCCAACTGCTTATGTTTCAACACATCAGTGTTATCACCCTTTACCACTGGTTTCTGTTGCGGTATCACACTGTGAAGACACAGGGCGGTTATGATCAGGCTAACGGTGTGACAGATTAACGTCAAACTAGTATGCTTGAAATTTAAGTTCAATTGATTAAAATAGTTTTGTTTTTTCACATTTATTCATTATTAAAATAACTTCTATAACCCACAGTAATATTCAAACTAGCTTTGCATTCAAAACTCCTGAGAGCATGTTTATTTCATGTACAATTTATGAAAGAAAAAACTGCAATTGACCCTGAAATGTATGAAGCAAGTTTGTTATGTAAAAACCTGCATTAAGCATGAAGGCTGTCTGACCTTAAGACTCTCTGCATCTGTTAGAGTGGCAACAAGAAAGAGCGCTTTACTAGTTTAGAAGCAATCCACACACACACACACACACACACACACGGTTTGTGGTTACCATGACAGGAAATCTGCACAGTCACAGCATCTGGACAACACCCTTTGTTTGCAAAGAAAGACATTGACATTAAAAAAATAAAATACAATTACACTGTACATTATACAAAACAAAACCCAACAAAAACTCCTAGAAATGTACAAACCAAAAACATACAAAAGACAGCTGGGCAATTACAGTTCAGATAATTCATATTGTGCTATGATGAGGCTGCACAACACGTGTCCATTGGTTTATTATTACATGTGTGCAAATAGGCGTATGTCTCTACAGACGAGGAGCTTTTGTTCGTGACCGTTCCTCTACGGTTCCTCTTATCTGACCAGGTGGAAGGTCAGCCAGTACATGAACACGGGCTGTGCTGCAGCGATGGCCATGGTCAGGTACATTCGCAGCTGGTTTTTGGCTCCTCGCACTAACCGTCCCTCCGCGGCGGCCTCAGACAGGATCTTTAACCGTAGAGTCCGAATCTGTCAGCGAAACAGAAGGAAGATCAGGAGGCGTTACAGAACCTTCACAGGTCAGATCCTAAATGAGACTGTAACCAGGGTTCCCACACCTTGGTTAACTTCAAATTCAAGGACTTTGGGACACATTTGTTGTGTCCAACAACAAACGCTGAGGTACCATTGTAGTAGTTTCATGCGCAAGTTTTTACTGTACTAGACTAACTGAGACTTGTTACAGCACTCGTATACTGTTGCCCTCTTGCTGGTCTGATTGCTTCTATCGTTCTCCTCAGTTGTAAGTCACTTTGGATAAAAGCGTCTGCTAAATGATTAAATGTAAATGTAATGCATTTGATAGAGGTCTCTTCTGCTCACAGAGTCTGCATTTCTTTGTTTAAACAAAGCTAAAGTTATGAAACATTATTACAACTTAAACAGCTGTTTTCTATGTGAATATAGAGTAAAGTGTAATTTATTCCTGTGATCAAAGCTGAATGTTCAGCATCATTACTCCAGTCTTCAGTGTCACATGATCCTTCAGAAATCACTCTAATATGATGATTTGATGCTCAAGAAACATTTATGATTATTATCAATGTTGAAAACAGTTCATATTTTTGTAGAAATATTTCAGGATTCTGTGAAGCACAGAAAGTTAAAAAAATTGTTGAATTTTTTAAAAAAAAATTGTAATGTTATAAATGTCTTTACTCTAAATGTTGATCAATTTAATGGATCCTTGCTGAACAAAAGTATTACTTTCTTAAAAAAAAAATCAGGTTGCAGGCAACATGTGAATGTGTTTTGATCAGGCTAATAAAAATGTCATGCTTTTTTTTAAATTTCCAATTTGCCAAAAACATCAAATAATGCACATTTTTTGACAGCTTTTCTGAACTAAAACCAAGAAACAGAAACACGACCACTGGCCGTTTGAACTTCAGCAAAGTAATAAATATAAGGCTTTACTATAAAATACAGCAGCATATGAAGCCATCTCTCAATACACACCGTAAAGACAAAGATAGAGACGCAGCACCACAGCAGTGTGAGGTAATATCCCGTCCGGCCAAACAAAAGTCCTGCCACGACTCCCACGATCATCCTGAGGAAACACACCGCAGGAATTTACACAGAAAATCTACATTCTTTGCTATATATTCAAAGTAATGCACTGTACAGCCATACAAAGTCAATATGCTTTTCTTTTAAAAGCACACAGATGATAAAGCTGGCAATTAATGAGTTTTAGAGTAAACTAGACTAGTTATATCCAGTATTAGGACAATACTGGGAAACTATACACATTTATATACAATTAAATATTAAATGCAAACTAATTTCATTTCACTTTATTTTTCAGTTTCATTTCAATTTGTAGTTAAAATATTTTTTTTTTTAAAGGATATGTACTTGTGCAGCAAATTTTACTCAATAGCACCACCTAGAGTCCAAAATGCAAGCCGAATTGGTTTGACCGCAGATACGTGATAGATGATGATATTGTGGTGAATCTAGGGTAAACAAAGAACCAATGTCCTCACCCAACATATTTGTATCCAGAAAAGGCCACCAGGTCGATGGTGGTGAGGTCAGTGTTAACGGTTACCAGGTAAAGACTGAGGAGCACGGCCAAAACCTCGATAATGAGCCACACCAGGGCCGAGCTGGCCTGAATGCCCAAAATCTCTGGAGAAAACCTGAAAACAAGAACAGAGAAGCAAAATCAGGTCGGGGGAAAAAAAAAACAAGTCATGACAAAAAAACAGAACAATGAGTAACAGGAGGTCAAGAGCAGTCAGGAAGATTGCACAAGTTCCCCTTCCCTCTGAAACTCCTGCGTCATCAAAACAGTTCCTCTCGTGACAACAGATCTGATAAATGAAGCTTCAGGTCCATACTGTGACTTTTTGATCATCTGGACCGGGAATGATACATATTTAAAGCCTCCATGAAATCAAAAATATATATAATATTGCAGTGTTCAATATAAATTATTTATCCACACATTGTTTTTTTGTTGTTGTTTTTTTTTGTGCCTCGTAATCTTGAATCAGAATATCTTCCCAGCATCTCTTCTCTTCTCTGATGATGAGGGCGGGGCAACCTGTCACTCACATGAGATCCACCAATAGCATCCAATCAACTCCTCATGGAAAAAAAAATCAAGCCCCGCCCTCTATTTGTACTCGTTCACTGGGATATACAGCACAATATGCAACAAACATCAATTTGAAAATGTAAATATAATATTGTAATAACAAATAATTATTTTATAAATGAATTATTATAAGGCGATATGGAAAAACTAAAAACTTATCAGCTAAAATGTAATCAGTGAGCTAAAAGTTCCTGTTAATGAAATTCTTGTTAAGGGCTCAAGGGGTAAATCTTAGCCAGTATAATATTCACATGTTTAATGTTTAATCTGTCCACTAACAGCCTTGGCATAAGCATTCCATTCCCACACTGTTGAATTCTCCCAGTATCAGAGCAAAACTGGCTCTTACCGGTTCTGTGTGCCCAGAGCCAGTCCTGCAACCAGGACATACGTAATGAAACCCATCACTGCGGAGCCAGAGCCAAACAAACACATACAGATGCATTTAGTGAACATTTCCATGACGGTACACTTTCCCATGAATATATAATAAGATCCTTTGAATTTTTAAATAGCTCATCAATAAATAAAGTTCATGAATTGAAAGATATTATTATTATTATTATTATTATAGAATATGGCCTGGAGTCATACCGGGAATGTACAGATCAGGGGCGTTGATATCAAACCGTGGTGCAACTGGTGTGTCCTGCTGATAGCTCACCTCCCAGTTCTGCAGAGAGAGGACAGGACAGTAACACTCATTCAGAAAATGAAAACCAAACAATACTTCTGTCATCACATTCAGTCGCACATACAAGTTTGGAACAACTTGAGGATGAGGAAGTATTGACAAGTTTCATTTTTGTGAACTATCCCTTTAAGAGGAAAAAAAAAAACACTATCTAGAGCCCTACCCCAGTAGGGGTGTGCCGGTTTCAGAATTGGTGATGACGGTTATGACGTGAGTCAAATGTGACGGTTTGTAACATAACCGTCGTCAGGTGTGGTGGTGGGGGGGGGGGGGGGGTTGCGACGTTCATCTGTTATAGGACAACTTAGTTTGAATAAAATTAATATTTGTGTAGTGTTCAATGTTGTTATCAATAGAGATACGCGGATGGGGTATTATTTCATCCGCAACCGCATCACAAAACTCATCATCCGCACCAACGTTTTTTGACCACATTTCAAAGCCGCACCCGCCCGCCATCCGCTGATTGTTTTGCGGTCTAGTGACGATGCAATGCTCTGCTGATGCGAGCCGCAAGAAAGCCCTTGTCTGTTCTAGAAAGGATGCAGCAAAGATATTTAATGCTAATGTATGAGGCATAGTACGCTGAGTTTCATTCATTTACGATGAGATGCGCTCTAATTCACAATGCAATGCAAGTGAACGCGGCGCACCGGCGCCTCCATGTCACGGTTATTATATTAGGTCTATATTTGCTTTTTATTTATTAAATACATGCAATTGGTTGCTGAAACATTTATTAAAATTAAGATACAATTTGTACAAAACAGAATTCGCTTTAAAGAAAGGCTTTCTACAAAGCAAAACTCAATGAAGTGGTAAAAATCATGTCTGATGATTTACAAAACAAAACTTCTTTAACCCTCTGGGGTCTGAGCTGTTTTCTGGGCCCTGGAGGTGTTCTGACATGCTCTGACATTTGTGGTTATTTCTGTTACTTGTGACATTTTCATGGCTAAAGTCTGATTACACTGTATTCAGCACAAACTCTGCTACAATAATATATCAGCAGCATGTGTGTAAAAGTTTGTTGTTTTAAGATAATGACATTTATGCGTGGTTTGTGAAAATACAAAAAAAAAATCTCACTGAAATAAGGCCATGAAACCCATACTGATTATTTCTTCACAAGACTTTTGAAAATTGTATGACGTAGCCTAGAATATTTGCTCTAAAACTATGTGAAAATCACCCTGACTGCTCATTCAGAGAAGACAATATATTGATTTAAAATTTTTACGACGTGTTTTGTGTGAGAAAGCTTTATGCGGAGGTCATTAATATGTACGTTTTTCACACCTGAGAAAGACAAAGACCCTCCCCTAACGGCCCTATCAGGCCCTGTCATTCTGAGCAACCTTTCACAAAGAATGAGGAGATTTAAGTGGTAAAAACCATGTCTCCCGATTGCAAATGTTCATTGCTAATGTTTATTATTGCAAATGTTTTTCATTTGTTTAATAAATCTCATAATGATGGCACATCACTATATCATAGCTTTTATTTCTATCTCAAATGATTGTCGGTTGGTCAGGTACTTGGCAAAGAATCAAATACAGTTGGAAACGACGTAGACCATTAATAACACAGATTGTTAACAATTGTTTTTAATTAGTATTTAAACATTCTCTATGATAAAAAATGTTTGTAAAAAATATTTGAATAACACGGTTTTGGCGGTTATAGAGTTGTAATGACGGTGTTCAACTATAACCGTCGGTCTCACGGTTATATACTAACCGTCACACCCCTATACCCTAGTAACTGTCAATCTCCAAAAATGAAAAGACAGGCAACTTCATATATACATAAATATATATTTATGACGGCACCAATAGTATTTTTTATTTCCTACTATGGAAGTCTATGGCTACTGTCAACTGTTTGGTTACCAACATTCTTTAAAATGTCTTCTTATGTGTTCAACAGAAGAAAGAAACACAATTTTCATTTTTGGGTGAACTATCCCTTTAAGAGAAAAGAAAAAACAGTATCTAGAGCCCTATTCGGACGGTAACTGTTTCTCATGTTGACGTCTGTAAAAATGAATTTGCATCATCGCACCTCAGTGATAAAACTGGCCCGTCGCATGATTGTCTGCTGTAAATAAAATGTAATGTGCTTGGAATAATACGGATAAATTCATATTTCATTTAATAATATAAAAATAATGTCCTATTTATTATGTGGTTATTTAAATCTCCTCTTAAAAAATTGGAAGCTAGACACGCTTGAAATGTTTGTTTTTTTTGTTTTTTTTCAAACCATTTTTATCTCAAAATGATGGATGACGTTTTAAAAATATGGAAATTAGCAGAAATAATTTAATGCAGCTTCTTATTTACATTAGGTAAACAAAGCTGCTTGGTTTATATTTTAATGTAATTGTATAGGCCCTAACACAATTTAAAACTGTATTGCTGTAACGGCCCATTTCAAAAGTTTACGTGCTCTTTTCCTTTTTCTCAATGCAATGAAGTATTGTTCTTGCAAATACTTCCCAGCATTTCAGTAATAAAAGGGTACATCTTTCAAATGCATGCAAATTATGTGAAGCGCAACAGTTATGGTGTTACGCAGTGGTCAAAAGGGATTAAAACGGTGAATTTTGAATTCAGAAATGTGGATTCAGACGGCAATTAAATTACCTCACGACCTTAGTAACAGTAGGTAATTCAGCTGAGGATTTTTACGATGGTGGTGGAAGAAAAACACTGACATTCTAGATCCGGACGGCAATTAAATCACTGACTAGCCCCTGTAAATGTTGAAAATACCTATTAGAAACAATTACTGTCCGAATAAGGCTTAGGTCTGTTAATGTGGTGGTGGTCTTACTTCATGCATGTAGGGAAAAACCAGCAGTCCAAGCTTCTTGCCAACATAAACTGTGTCCACTGCAAAATAGTACTTTAACTTAGAGATGGGGATGAATCGATCCAGCTGTGGACCAAAAAGAGAAACAAGTTATTTAATCCACTACAATAAAATAACAGTTATTCATAATGCAGAATGCGATATTAATCAGAGCTGCAGGGTTGATTCTGATCCCACAACACATTAGAACAAGACGGGCCTTGTTTCAACACAGCGATGAACATCACATGCTCTTCTACACCACAACAAACACACATCCTAGCTCATATATGATCAAATGCACATCGCACAGCTCAGGATCATTTATACTCGTCTGACAGCGGTCACATACGTTCTTGTCCATCATCTCTTTGCCGTGGGAGGCGAGACTGCTGCCGTAGGCCATGGCGAGGTTAGACATGGGGTCCGACAGAAAGGCCTGTCCTGGATACGCATCAGGCCCTTTCCCCACATCGCCGTGGCCGTGTTTGTTCACCCCTGAACTAGTGTCATCAAATAACGGACTGGGGTCACTGGGGTCCCCTGAGGGGCCTCGCATCCGGATCTTCGGCTCTACAACACAAGAATCATATCAAAGTCAGCTATCATCCACATGACATAAACAAATGACTGTAAATGTCCATAGCACACAGTCCCAAGTAACGTTAGTCAGGCAGGCTTATTATGGTTTATCCACTTAGCTTAAAGGGTGAGTTCAAATGATCTGACATATAGAATTCAGATTTTTGATCTATTTTAATGTGTGTAAACAAGCAAATAAAGGCGGAGGTACAGCGAGAAAACAGAGCAAGAATAAAGATTCTAGTAAATTAAAAGAAGAAACATGATGCCTGAATTTGCTTTTGCTGTGAATACACACCTATTTAACAAACAAAAAAAGCACACAACTGGCCAGATAATATTTAACTAATAATGAAATGTGTGTCTTGTAGGCTATAGCAATTCAAAACTAATCACAAATTATCACGTACGTAACTTACGCTGTCTGGACCCACTCTGGTTTAAAAACTCCATCTCTCCCCCAAAATAAGGTGTCTTTACTTAAATAGTAAGGTAATAAAAGACAAATATAAACATTTATCAACACATTTAGACGTCTAAGCGAGAAGCTGCCGGTAGTGAAACTAAAATTAGCATCGCAAAAATAGCAGGAGAAATCCAGCAAACATCACTTCCGGGTCAAGTATACGGATTACCTCAGGATTGGACCGTAGTGCGATGACGTCATAACTATCGCAGTCTGTTATAAGTCTTTTTATTTATATTTGGCTTTAGTTATATTGTTCTCGCGTTAATTGTATGTGTGTATATATATTCGTTTTTATAAATAATAATTTATAAATAAAATATTTCGAATAATTGTATGGAGGCTCAGCCGCACAAATATTTCACGGCGTTTTGATTGTATTGGAGACATTGGTATACTAGAAAGTATAAACGTTTACAGATAATAATTTCATGGACAGAAGGCTGACATACAAGAGTACGCTTGCATCAAAATTTCCTCTGCGATGACAAAAAAAACAAAAAACAAAACAAAACCGTGTGATTGGTCTAGCTTAACCAGCGCTGTGAAAAGTAACAAATATCACGTGATTAAGCCGTCGATAACATGAGCGATTTGGGGAAAAATGAAAAATCACGCTATTTTTGAGGAGGAGAGAAGAAGTCTTGTCCATTGTGTGCTTCAGTGTTTATTTAATAGTTTTTTTTAGTTTGTTTCAGATCAGTTAAGTTAGGAAAACCATCACATCCACCACACCAACATCCAAACAGCAACGGAAGATATTGTAATTGATATAGGCTATACAAGATTTGAATACAACTTTGCGATCCTCACAACGATTATGCAAACGATTTTATTTAAATGTTTTAATTATTACAATACAACAAAGAATGTCCAGCATTTGTGATTAAAAACAATCATCATTTAGAATGTGCAACAAAAATGCAATATTTACATAGCAATAACCTGAAAAAGACAATCTGCAAAATCTCATGATTGCTAGGTGGATATACTTTAATCTTTCGGTTTTATTTATTTATTTTAATTAATTTCACAATTCTTATGAGGAAAAAATGATGGGTAACACTTTACAATAAAGTTTCATAACATTAGTTAATTTATGAACTAACACGAGCTATGAACTATCGATACAATTTTTACAGTATTAATCTTTGTTAACATTAATTAATAAAAATACAGCTGTCCATTGTTTGTTTACGTTAGTTCACTGTGCATTAACTAATGTTAACAAACACAACATTTGATTTTAATAACGTATTAGTAAATGTTGAAATGAACATTAACTAAGATTGATGAATGCAGTTCATTATTAGTTCTTGTTAACTAATGAAACCTTATTGTAAAGTGTTGTCAAAATATAAAAAAAGTTAATACATTTATATCTCTTGTGTGAGATGGTCAACAACTCACCGCAGTGTAGTGCATGATTCAGTGTGGAAAAAAATATTATTAAAATGTGTGTTTGATTGATGAGTATAACTTGTGAGTGCAGTTTACTTATTCAATCATATTTTTGTTCTATCTCTCCATCCATATAGTCTAATACAGTGGTTCTCAACTCCAGTCCTCGGGACCCGCTGCTCTGCACATTTTGTATGTCTCCCTTATTTAACACACCTGAACCAGATCATCAGCTCGTCAGGAGAGACTCCATGAACTGAACTGAGTGTGTCAGATAAGAGAGACATACAAAATGTGCAAAACAACGGGTCCCAAGGACTGAAGTTGAGAACCACTGGTCTAATATGATATTTCATTTGTGTCTTTATTCAAAAACAAAACACTGATTCTCTTCTAGTTGCAATGGGGGAATTTCCAGTTCGTCATAATTTTATAGTAGGTCATTTTAAATGATAATATATATATATTTGTTCTGTCAAATGGACAGTTTCTCTGTAAACAGTTGTATTTTTGGTCTGTGGCATCACTGTCTTTCACTCCACTGCATGTTCATAATGGCCACACACCACCCCAACATCCTCGTCATGGGAACAGTTGTTTTTGCCCAGTTTGGCGTGTTTGCAGTGTAACAGAGTCCGTTCCGTCCCTTCGCACTCGACGTCGTCCAGCAGGATCCTGACTCCGCTGGCTCCCGCTCCGAGCTCTGCTCTCTTCGCCACGCGCTCGACCACGGGGAATCCCAGCTGCCGGCAGACGACCGCCGCGGCCTGCGTGTTAAACATGTCGTCGCACACCGTTCCCCATTCGCCACGCACGAAGATCTCGACCCGGCCGCGGTCCTTCCACCCGTCGGCGCTGACCAGCCTCACTGTCCCGGATCGACGCCGACCCCTGCGCTCGCCTTTCCTCCGGGGTTTCCCTCGACCTCGTTTCCCAGGTCTGCCTGTTTGGGTCTTTGCGGTGGGTTTGGGTGCCGGGGTCCAGTACGAGGGCCTGGAAGGGGTGTTGGGTTTGGGTGCCGGGGTCCAGTACGAGGGCCTGGCGGTGGGTTTGGGTGCCGGGGTCCAGTACGAGGGCCTGGCAGGGGTGTTGGGTTTGGGTGCCGGGGTCCAGTACGAGGGCCTGGCGGTGGGTTTGGGTGCTGGGGTCCAGTACGAGGGCCTGGCGGTGGGTTTGGGTGCCGGGGTCCAGTACGAGGGCCTGGCGGTGGGTTTGGGTGCCGGGGTCCAGTACGAGGGCCTGGCGGGGGTCAGTGGCCGAGGGGTCGTGTGGAGAGCGCGTGGACGAGGCGTAGAGTGGCGGACTGTGGTCGCTGGAGGCGTCCTGCGAGTTGTCGTTTGTGGTGCTCGCGGCCGTGAGGTTGAACTGGGTTTGGTCGGCTTTGGTTTGGGAATGGCAGTCGTTGAGGGTTTTTTGTTAATCACGAACTCTGTGGAACAAATCAAACAGAGAGTCAAAAAACTAGCAGAACAATCACCCTTTCTAGTGATTGCAATTGCGATTGCTGTGATGTTCGTAGGGCTGCATGATTTGGCCAGATTTTTGTGATTATCAATATTGTTCTAAAAAATATATATTTTGTATGATAATAAGGCAAGGCAAGGCAAGTTTATTTATATTGCACATTTCATACACTATGGCAATTCAAAGTGCTTTACACAGAATGTAATTAAATAATCACAAAATAAAAGCAAGGAAAATTAAAACAGTTCTAAAAGGAATTACAAGAGTAAAAAGATGATACATAGATACACTTCTCATCTGGCACAACACCGGTGTATCATATTTTTCACAACTGCTTGTTTTACTGTGAGATTTTCCCATGTTGATTGTACTATGTCTGTGGTGTTCTTTCAGCGCGCCTAAGTAATCTATTGGACGTCTCCAATAGATTAGATTTTTCCCTTAAATCAGACGGGAAGAGCTCTAGGGAAGGAATCAAAGGACCTTGGTCCCCGACCTCGAGTTTCACATTAAACTCACTACTCTACCATAGACTACCACAGACTCATCTTTCAATTTCACAATTAACATTTCAGAGTAATTTATGTTTGTAATAATATTAATAATTCACAATAAGGCTCCATTAATTAATGTTAGTTAATGCATTAACTTAGAGTTCATGTCAGCTCAGCTCCATTAAATAATATTCACAGATACAACTTATGATTTTAATAATGCATTTTTAAATGTTTACATTAACATTGACAAAGATTAATAGATGCTTTAGTATTATTTTTGATTGTTAGACAACGTTAACTAATGTAGTTAACTAATGTGAACTAATAGAACCTTATTGTAAAGTGTTGCCATAATAATTGTATTATTATTATTATTATTATTACTAAATAAAAATATAGAAATTATAATATAATTATATAGAATATGAAAATTAATAATAGAAATTTTAGAAAAATAGAACATTTTTAGAATTTTAGAAAAATAATATAATTGTATTTAACATTACAACTGTAAAATTACATTACTTATGTTTAATTCCTTTACTTTTAAATGTTAAACTATCAAACGTTTATTTTGACTGTAAACAGCAGGGAGCTGTTAATCTTTTGTTGATAAACATCTCATTTTCATCTAGTATATGAATGCATTATTTTCTAATTTTTAGAATATGAAGATGGTTGGCACATGTTGTGTTTCCAAATGCACGGTAAAATGACTCAAACTCAGAGCAGATTCAGATGGAGTTCACGAGGAGCAGCATTTACTGTGAACCGAGACGCTGAAAACACCGGCAAATCAAGAGTTGCTCACGTGTAAATAAACACAGTGCTGCGCTTCAGTCTGAAACACGCAGCGCATTCATTTCATTCAATCGCAGTCTTCGCCATTTGATAATCCACATGCACTAAGCCATATCACAATTTTGGTAGTATTTTTCTTAATCGTGCAGCCCTACTCAAATCTCACGCCTTCAATGGGAAGAAGGAGTGCTTGTTTACCTTCTTTAGGACTGAAATGAATCAGTTTGCCCTTGATGTTGACTGGAGTGGGCTTAAAGCTGCACTTGCCTGGAGGGGCCCTCCTAAATAGTGAAGAAAATGTCCAACTGTTAATTTCACAGCTTTTAACAGTAAGTACAAACATACCTTACACCCAGAGCCTAAAACTAGCTTTTTGCCACACCTGCCAATGGCCGGTGACTTAAAGGAGAACTCTGGTCAATTTTAACATTTTTTTGTAAATTTGGAGTGCTGTCAGTACAGAGAACAACGACAAAAATCGGTGTTGCCTACACCGTGTTATCCTCTTTTTAAAATTTGCACCCTGTTGACTTCAATGGGGCAAGTTTTAAACCTGCTTTTAGCCTCTTAACATCCTTGATGTGTCATTACAAGTGCACAGGTCATGTGAGTGATTCCTTCGTAGTGAACGCGGGTGAATCTGACTGCAGTAGATGTGAAAGATATGAATAAAAATGATGTTAATTCAGCCAGCGCTCATACCTGTGTTTATTTCCTGTTTTCGGTCTAAGTCCACGCGCGTGATCATAGGTAACTAACTAACTGCGCAAACTCGACAATCGACTACTGTGGACTTCAGCTGAAAACAGGATGTAAATACAGGTATGAGCGCTGGCTGAATTAACATCACTTTTATTAATATCTTTCACATCTACTGCAGTCAGATTCACCCGTGTTCACTCTAAAGGAATCACTCAACATGGCTGTGCACTTGTAATGACACATCAAGGATGTTAAGAGGCTAAAAGCAGGTTTAAAACTTGCCCCATTGAAGTCAACAGGGTGCAAATTTTAAAAAGAGGATAACACGGTGTAGGCAACACTGATTTTTGTCGTTGTTCTCTGTACTGACAACACTCCAAATTTACAAAAAAATGAGCTCAATGTTAAAATTGACCGGAGTTCTCCTTTAAGAAGATTTACCAGCCACAAACATTTTTCATTAAACTGTTCTCTGTTCCAATTTCGATACCAAAGCTAAAACTACAATGCTAACTAAACATTATTAAAGACAAGTAACAGTAGTTTTCAGGTAGAGACATTGAATAAAGTAATCAAATGTAAACTAACACTGCATAGTCTTCATAAATAAACATAGATTAATAAACAAAAGTTATTCAGTCAAGATCAGTCAATGATTTTGTTTCTTTGCCTTTTGTTGTTTGATTAATATTAAAAATACAGACAGCAGTATAAATATCAGGCTGCTGTCACTTTAAGACTAATGCACGGATCCAATACACTGATACTGTTATACATCTTCCTCTACTGTTTACATTTACAGTGCTATGCCTAAGTTTAGACACCCATGCTAAAGTTGAATAAAAAGAGGAATAAAAAATCATCTTTTGGAAATTGAACTTAATGCCTTAATTAAAAAAAATAGGAAAAATCCAACCTTTAAGGACACCAATTTTCTTTGTGAATGAATAATGTATTGTAAATAAATAAATGTTATTCCTTAAAATACAGGATGCATAAGTCTGGACACCCCTATGTTAAATTCCCATAGAGGCAGGCAGATGTTTATTTTTAAAGGCCAGTTACTTCATGGATCCAGGAGACTATGCATCCTGATAAAGTTCCCTTGGCCTTTGGAATTAAAATAGCCCCACATCATCACATGGCCTTCACTACCTAGAGATTGGCATGGAGTACTTTCCATAAGATCATCTCTCAATGCAAATCAAACCAGCTATTAGGCTAACTGAAATAAAACCATGCCAATCTCTAGGTATGGTGAAGGCTATGTGATGATGAGGGGCTATTTTAATTCCAAAGGCCAAGGGAACTTTATCAGGATGCATAGTATCCTGGATCCATGAAGTAACTGGCCTTTAAAAATAAAAATCTGCCTGCCTCTATGGGAATTTAACATAGGGGTGTCCAGACTTATGCACCCTGTATTTTAAGGAAGAACATTTATTTATTTACGATACATTATTCATTCACAAAGAAAATTGGTGTCCTTAAAGGTTGGATTTTTCCTAATTTTTTTAATTAAGGCATTAAGTTCAATTTCCAAAAGATGATTTTTTATTCCTCTTTTTAGTCAACTTTAGCATTAGTGTCTAAACTTATGCATAGCACTGTATTTAAGCCATAACCGGTTATGTTTACTTGGATACTCGCAGAGATGGGCATTTTTGACACATTTTTTGTGAATTTGTCCATTCAAGAGCATGAAGACGTGAAAGAGAGCTCAATTCAGTATTTGCTTCAGATGTTTGCGCACACAAAACTTTCCATACAGCTTAAACTCTTGTGACGATGCAGCGCTGGCCTGTTAATTGTCCCGAGCGATCTTCATGTTTGTTTTACTGTTATGTTTTCACAAAATTGCATTGTTAGAATTCATTAAAAATATTACCGGCCAACTGGCACATTTCATACACTCGCCAACACCTGTTTTATTATTCGCATTTGGCGCTTGGCGCTTGCTAATTTTAGGCCCTGCTTACACACATAATCGAACAACAACAGAAAGAAAAAACTTTAACTATTGCTCATCAGAGAGAATAAATGACAGGATTTTTATTTTGAGTAAGCTATTCCTTTAATATTGCCCCTAAAAAGCGCTATCACTATATTTTCATTTATTAATTTATTTTGATATATTCTAAGAGGCGTTTTGGTATAATCAATATAGACAATCAGATTAGGCAGGGGAGGAGGTTGTTTTTTCTACTACAGCTCTGCATTACCATCATACCATCATGTAAAGTTTTATTAAGTGGATGTTAACAAAACTGAACCCCGTCTACAGTCTGCACTCAAAAAATGAATTTTTGCCTCTTGTTAAATTTAATTAATTAAAATAAGCAAAAGTAACACAATTGTTTAATATTTTGTCACAACTTAATTTAATTGTGTTCAATCAACCTAATATATTTAAAACTGAAGTTTACTTAAATTGTGTGAAAACTACATGAATCATTTTTGTTGACAGCTAACTGGGCAGTGGATCTGTAGTTCCCAGCATGCTTTGCAAGGGACTGCATTAGGAGGGTACATTTAGGGATAAACGTGTTATTTTATGTGTTTTTCTGTAAATGGAAAGATGTTGTTAGTTAATGTTAGTGTTTAATATTCAGTTATGTTAGAAACTTAGAGGACTTTCTGTAATGTGTTTGAATTTTGTGGTTACCATTATGCAGAAGAGTGGTGTAGTGGCAATTTTTTCATTAAACAATCATCTTTGCATAAGAGACAGTCTGGAATCAAATGATCATTAAAATTAATTTATTTCCCTGCAAGGAAAGGCCCAGTTGACACACACAGAGGTAGACAGTATAGTCTGTGGTTCACGTGAGACGACGAGAGGGAGGGCAGAGGAGTCTTTATACTGCTTTCAAGGTCTTCTGCTTACAGGCCCTTATCTAAACAAGGAGAGGCTTCCCTGCTAGTTTTCTGATACTGCTAAGTTTGTTCTTACAAACTCGGAACTGATGTTTTGCTTTCAAAAGATAAGCTTGTGATTGGCTGAAACAGTTTGCTTATCTGAGACTGAGTGTGTTGTGGCTGAAACGGCAGTCTGACCCAGAAAATGTGAGTTCCTCTATACCACTAACCAGAAACCGCATTCATTGTATGGCTTGTTTTTCATTATGACAAGTGTCTGCAACTATGCCAGGGGACAATACCCTGAAGAGAAGAAAATTATAGATTAAGAGCTAATGGGAATGGGCTTTCAAGAGCCAGCTGAGACCATGAGGTGATAGTCATTATTTTTTGTGGAGACAGTAACAAAAATGTATTTATTTCAGGAACATGATGCTGGTTGCCTTATGGGCAAGGGAAAAAGGAAAAATTATAGAAGTGTTGATATTGAAATAATATGCCTGTAAGATAGTTTTAACTCCTGAAGGTTGTTAGACATGTTGGTGGCTAAAGATGAAGACAGCTTTTGTAGATTCAAGAAAAGTCTGGATAACAAAGGTGAATGGTCAAAGGTTATTGTAATGAATTTATTATTAGATTTTGTCTAAGTTACAGTCTTAGGAGGCTGTTGAAAAGATTATTTGTTTATAGTGAGAGAGACTGCTGAGTGGAGGAAGGGATGGTACTCTGTCTGTCTTTCTGTTATCGGCCTGCTAAAGCAAGCTGAAGCAAAATAATGATAATGAACCAAAACAACCCAGCTGACTTTTCTAAGAGAAAATGAATAATGAACAGCTTTGAAACTGGTTAAGAGACCATGTAAAATTAGATAAAAGCTACAGGAAAATGAGAAGTTTAAAATCTTTTTTAAAATTTAAATATATGTTTAGAGTAAACACCAAAGGATATGAATATGAGAATATGAGCGGTTCATAGTCAGGAATGTGTGTGTTGGATGGTGACAGCATTGTACTGTATGTTTTATGAGTGTTGATTCATGTTTGGTATGGGTTAGTTTAGGGGAGCTATTCTGTCCCCATAGTGTGTATGTTGTGTCATTAACCTCTGGATGGAGTTTTATCATTACAGATGGGTTGAGGCAAATAACAAATTTGAAAGAAGCAAAAATCTGATGAAAAGACAAGACAGAACACGGGGCAAGTTTTAAGTTGATTAGTCATCAAGCTCTGTCTGGCAGTAATTACTTTTGTCATTTATGGTGTTGATTTGAATTACTTTCTGGATCAGTTTAAGTATTTATGTAAATTGGAATCGTTGTGATAAATGAAAATGTTATAGATTTGATGGCAACAACAAAGTGACACATTGGCTAAGTCAATATCAAATTATCCAGAGAGCCCCTCACATTTATGAATATTGTGAAGTGAACAAAGGAGGAGAATGTTGTTTGACTGACACTGACCAAGTCTGTACACCACGACCTGACTTGATAGAAACAATTGATGACTTTGACATTGAAAAATGTTTGTAGATGACTGACTTAAGAGACTAAATAACAGGCCTGAAAAACCGTGAGACTCAGGGCCGGTGCCCTTCAAATTATTAGATAAGAAGATGAGATTGTGGCTTACGTAATGTTTTGTTTCAGAGGCAGAGAAAGATGTCTGGGGGGAAATTTGGCTGAAGGACAATGTTTGGGTTAGTGTTTACCCAAACACCATTAAGGTAAATTGATTGAATCATGCATCAAAAGGGGGATGGTAACAATTGCCATACCAAGGGGTTCAAATTTGATGAATGCAATCGCAGTGGGACGATAAATGTTGGGAGGACACTGGGTTTAACTGGGTAAAAGCCCTGTAAGAAGTCATTCTTCTCCCTAACAAAATTGCTGTCTGTAAGTGTGCTAATAACAAGGACTGTTTCAACAGGAAACGCTAGGGCAGATGCGGCAGTGAAGGCAGCACAGCAGACAAAAGAAACTATGTGTACTTTACTATCTGACAATAACCTCGACATTTGTTTTTCTTTACAGAGCATGCAGACTTTTGATACAGGGCAGAATGAAAGGCCACACCTTGCGCAGCGCATAACTTCAAATTTTCCTTTTGCAGAATGTCAGGATGGATTGTGTCAAACAGAACTGATTCTGTTCCAAATATATAAATATTGTTTTGTTAACATGAGCAAAGTGGGTTGAGTGTTTTTTTTTTTTTTTTCAGGTTTTTCAGTGCTATTCAGTGAGCAAAATTATCTGGTGACAATATGTTTCAGGCTGTTGACTCCACAGGTCACACCAAAAGGGACGACCAGCTAGACAAGCGGTCAATAACAAAATAGCTAGGGCCTGCATTCACAGGTGACAGCAGGCAGGAAATGGTTAATTCCAGTGGAGGTGCGGTCGGGATCTAAGGAAAAATCTTGTAAGGATCGGAAAATGTTCGGAGAGTGTGAGACCTGGGTCCACGCCTCTCACCTTAGACTACACCAACCAACCTCAGCAACCCCATGCACCGACGCGGAGGGCAGTGAGGGATCAAGGAACGTGCTGATAACGTACCTCCCTTGCCAGCGAGGGAAAGCCCATTGCAACGACTCGCAAAGAGTCACCCTGGTGAAGACGGAATGTCCATGGGGCAAACGAGATGATCAACACACCTGGAGGAGGATCTGGACCAACTAATGGTTTAAGTTTAGCAGAATAATTTGTTTTGTGACGATTTTGATGATTTTATTTTATTAAATCAAACTAGGGCTTAGTATTGATATCTAATGATTTGATTGGTGCAAATGTTTTCAGGAAAAGTAGAAAATCTATTCAATGATGTGAAGTACAATCATAAGCAAAAAGACAGTCGGTCTGTAATGGAAAAGTCTGAGTTAATTTTTAACAACCACATTGGATAGAATGGATACAATCATCAAGACTCTTCTGGTTAGATTTTATTAAATAGGGTATTAAATAGAGCTTACTAAGTAAAACCATTGCCCGATTGAATTAAAAGTTAACTAAATATGGTTAGGAAAATGGTTAGGAAAATGGTTAGGAAATATGTAGATGGGTGTGAATTAATGGAAAAGGCAAAATGTATGAGTTATGATTGTATGTGTTATTCTGATAATTTTGTTATTCATGGGTGAATACGAGTACTGGAATGTCTGTTCAACTGGCGAAAATGATAAAATTAGGCATATGGTGGAAGTAGCGGAAGCTACAGTAACTTGGTAAATGGGGGGGTGTTTTTCATTTTCTTACTTTCTTATTCTTTCTTTCTAAGGACGATGATAATGTGTAAAGAGGGTTAAAAGCAGCAGTCATCCGTGTCACGAGGTGGCGTACAAGGACAGGGTTTGAGACAAACACTGTGAGACAAAGGGGGAGACAGCTGAAAAGGGAACCTCTGACCCCTTGGGATCAGAGGTGGTCCCATTTGGGACTTCTGAGTTTGTAGGAATAAACTCAGAAGAATTAGATCACTAGAAAACCTGTCCTTCTATAGATAAGAGCCGGCCTCTAAGAGACCTTGGAAAGGCTCTGTTTCTTCCTCCCTCGTTGTCGCACTTGTTCCACAGACTGTACTTGTGACTTCTGTGTGGCAACTGGGCCTTCTTGCAAGAATAAAATACTTTTAATGATCATTTGATTTCAGAGTGTCTCTTACGCAGTGATGATTGTTTAATGAGAATTTTTGCCACAACAGTGGCGACTGTGTTTAGTTTAGGGCTGTGGGCACTCGTATACACTATACATGCATTAAACCTCATTCGCAGACCTGCGTAAGTAATATTCAATATTTCTCTGTGAAAGGTGGTTTTAATTAAATTGAACACTAGTAGCTTCTATCATTGGAAATAACTGTAGAGTCAAAATAGCTAAAATTATAATGTTGGCGATTTTAGGCAGGGCAAAAATTAAATGTAGTCAACCTGACAAAACTTTATCTAGCAGGAATGACTAAATGAATTTAAGTTCATACAACAAGATTACAACAAATCATTTCAAACAAATTAGATTTTGTTGGAAAAATGTAATTCATTTTCGTGGAAAAGTTTTCCTTAATGTAATCAAGTTTGTTCAACAGTTTATTTTTTTGAGTGTGTCAGTATCAATACAGTGTGTGTACCTCGAGGGATCCACTATCTTATACACCACTCCGGCTCGGGCTGTGGCACTCGCCGCTCCTGTCGCGAGGAAGTACAGCTCACCTGAAACACAGACACACTCTTAGGAGGAAAAACGGTTCAATGGGGTTCTAGAAGCCTCAATTTTAAAGAGCCCTTTATGCCAAAAAGGTTCTATATAAGGAGAAGTGTCTTAAATGACTGCATAATACTTCCATGTTTAATGGTTTATTTGATTTTTTCTACTAATGAAGTATGTTTACGAGCTGTCTAATTTATAAACTTGAATTAAAAGAACAATAATTTATTAAAACTAAATCTATAAAAGGATCCCATGATGGGAACCCCTTTAAGGTTCTATAGAGTACAGGTCTCACCCCCTTTTTTAGTGGCGCTGGTTTCCGAAAGTATTTTTTCCATTCATTTTTCCCATAGGGATTTTATAAAAGTCTTCTTTAAAGAGTTATAAGCCATGAACCAAGCCAACCAGGGACGAGGTGAATCACAACTTTGATTTGAAGAAAAACATTATTAAAGATCGTAACAAAATGACAAAGGTACACGACTGTGTACTTAATGGCTTTAGTGATTTAAAATCATTTACAAATGTTGATTTTATATATAGCAAAATATGGATATGTACTATATACAAACATTTTGAATGTGGAGAGATCGACTCATTATACTCATTTACTTTCGTTATTGTTTATATTCTTTGTTTAAATGTCGTCTTATGTTTTTGGAGTTTGATTTATTAAAACCCATTATACGCTTGATTGTCTCTGTCTGCTGCTCACCGAACAAAGTCTCTTAAATGTGTGACCTTTAGCTACAAGCTTTATATTGATGAGTAGCCTACTTTAGGAAGTAATCTTATAGAATAGAAAGTTATTCTTCATGACCAGAAGAATGACCTTTCTCAAGAGTTTATAATCCTTCTTGAGAGTTGATAAGAAGATCGTACGGTCGGTTTGGTGGACGAGCGGATTATTCGATGTGAAATTAATTCTGTTAAAGGTTATTCTGAAATTTGATCTATAGCCTGTCTGTATATTCATAACTGATTATAATTCGTTAGGGTTAATTATCTATATATAGAGATTCAAATACATGGGCCATGTATTCCCTTTTTGGGTGATTTAAAATGTGTAGGTAATAATTGATCATAACCAGTATGATTAATTATTAATTATATATTCCCTTTATTTGAGCTAATTCGCCACATGACTGTATATTGGAGAAAATGTAAAGCTGTTGAAGACCCTAAAAATAGTCACACACAGATCTGCTCTCAAGTTACCTGCCTCATCTTCGCCAAATGATATGATATACTTGTAGTAGCTGTTTATAAGTTTAGGGAAACTGCACGTTTTGTCAGAGCCCATACAAATCTCCTTATAGTTCCATTTTCCCGTCTCCGTGTTTTCCTTTAGGGACATCAGGCGCCTAGGATGCATACAATGGGAGAAGTCTGATATATTCAGTGCATAGTAATCATACAAACAGTGAAATAAATCAGCCATTATGGGAAAGTAGCATGCATTAGTCTATATTCTTGTTTATATTTTATTATATTGGACTATAATTCAAGTACTAGAGAAAACATACGTACCCACTCATAAAATCCCCAAAGATATACAGACCATTCAGATTGGGCATCTGGCAGCCTCTGTAGATGTAGCCGCCAGTTACAGACTTGCCGATTTTATGTGGGTAAGCAAATATCGGAAGAATATCGTCTATGGGAAAGGTAAAATAAAGATATTTTCATCTCATATACTCGTCAAAACTCAACTGGAACCAACAGCAGTTTGTGAAACTGGAGCTGTATTCATAAAAATCTTTAACATAAATGAAGAAAGGATAACTTTAAAAGAAAGTAGTTTTCAAATATTTTCTTCAGAAGAGATTTTTTTTATGAGAATAAAATGACAGGCTTTTATGTTGTTTGTCTGATTATATACTAGCCTACAGGTTTAGAGATTAGCTTGTCCAATACAACAAATTCGTTACTTCAACATTTGTAAAGTGCATAAAATGTATTAAATTACTGTAAACATCAGAATTGTCTGGGTTACCTTGTAAATTGACTTAAAGAAACAAAAACTAAAGAAAGCAATAATGGTTGCACTTTATTCTACAGTACGTGTACTTACAGTGTACTTAACTCAGAAAGTATAGGTTTATGGGTAGATTCAGGGTTAGTATTACCTAGTTATTACTCAATTATTGTAATAATTGTAATAAGTAAATACAGTATAAAGGGAACAGGACTGTAAAATAAAGTGCTACCGTAATAATAATATTTGAAGCAACTCAATAAATTCATTAAATATATTTCTTTTTGACGTTCACAACATAGACGCCCAAAATTGAAAATGATATCCTGTCATTACAAACTCGTAAGACTATAGAGATCATTAGAAATCTAAATGAGCGGTTAAGTCCATATTTTCTGAAGAGACACGATTGCTTTAAATGATGAACAGATTTAATTTAGGCTTTTATTCACATATAAACATTCATCCATCAACTCACACATCAGTTGTGGTAAATGCAAGCTCAAGCATGAGCCAATGAGGCTCATTCTCGTGTTGCGCGGCACGTTTGAGCTTCTCTTTCTGTTCGAGGCATTAAAAATGCCGGTAACACTTCATTTTACAGTGTCCTTGTTGCATGTTAAATGTTCTTACCATAGTAATAACATTAAATTATGCATAATTACATGCAACTAACCCTCAACCAAACCCTAATCCTACCCTAACCCTATAATGTAGTTGCTTAATATTACTCAGTACTAAAATATATAATTACACTGTGACAATGACACCTTAAAATAAAGTGTAACCAAAATGCCTTATATCCTATGCATTTTTTTTCTAATGTTTGCATAGTAAAATAAAGCCTGTAACTGTAGTTTGCCTTTTTTGCCAAATAATTTAGTCAGATATGTGTGCACCCCAATGCCCGCATAACCAGGCTCATACACCAGGCTTCTGTCATTGCATTGTATTTAAATAAATATATAAAATATTATCCTTATTTTGATGGTTTAATTGAACTTGTAGGGTCATTGAAAATTGAAAGGTTTGCTTACTGAGTGACGAGTTGGAGCATAGTTTGTTGTCGTAACAGGAGAAGCCTTCTTTTGCCCTCCATCCATAGTTCCCTCCATTTTCGATCAGATCCACTTCCTCATATTTATTCTGCCCAACATCCCCGCAGAACATTCTGCCTCGGCCCTGGCCGCTGCCTGGATCGCCCCTGTCGACTGAACATCTCCACATGTTTCTCACACCGTAGGCGTAGATCTCCGGCCTCGAGCCGCTCTCTCCTACAAAAGGATTGTCTGATGGGATACTGTAGGGGGCGCCATGATCGTTGTTGTCTATGTCGATTCGCAGGGCTTTGCCTAGAAGAGTGGACCTGTAACATCACAGAGTTTGTTTTTACTTGAGAGAAGTAAAATATAAAAAGGGTTTGTATAAGATTAAAGTAATAGAAGTAACTGATCCCCATAAGATTGCACTCGTAAGACTATAGTCTTAAACATTTGCAACGTCTGCTGATCCTTTTCTCTCTCTTACCCGCATCCTTGCTAAACTCATGCTAGGCCTCTCACATCCCACAATGCCGTATGTCAATATTGACACTGGCGTGGGCTTGACCTGTCCGTAAAGAGGCTCATTTTCCCTCCTGTGAAAAGAACTAAAGCTTCTCCTGGCTTAGATCTGTCCTTCATTCAATGTATCTTTTTTTCTGCTTTGTTATTTTCATCTAATTATTAGATTAGTTATTTATTGGATTAGATTTATAGATTATTATGTTAATACCAATCAACTTCAGACCAGGGTCATTATTTATTACTAAAACTAAAACCATTAAAAAATAATTTGGCCTTTTTGTATAGGCCTAATTATATTGTATATTCAATTTTCAATTCATCATATACAGGTGCTGGTCATAAAATTAGAATATCATCAAAAAGTTGATTTATTTCAAGAATTCAACTTAACAGGTGATACTAATATATTATATAGACTCATTACATGCAAAGTTAGATATTTCAAGCCTTTATTTGTCATAAGCTTACAGCTTTATTAGAAAATTAGAATATTACATGAAATCACACAGTAATTACACAGTGATACCATGGTCATTGAACCAGGTTTTGGTTCTTTTGGCAGTGTGGGCAGGTGCAAATCCTGCTGGAAAATGAAGTCAGCATCTCCATGAAGCTTGTCTGCTGAAGGAAGCATGAAGTGCTCTGGAAATGTCCTGGTAGACGGCTGCGTTGAGTGGACAGCACAGTGGACCAACACCAGCCGATGACATGGCTCCCCAAACCAACACAGACTGTGGAAACTTCACACTGGACTTCAAGCATCTTGGATTGTGTGCCTCTCCATTCTTCCTCCAGACTCTGGGACCTTGGTTTCCAAATGAGAAGCAAAATTTGCTCTCATCAGAAAAGAGGACTTTGGTCCACTGTGCTTTATTAAATCCAGAGTCAACGCAGCCGTCTACCAGGACATTTCCAGAGCACTTCATGCTTCCTTCATTTTCCAGCAGGATTTGCACCTGCCCACACTGCCAAAAGAACCAAAACCTGGTTCAATGACCATGGTATCACTGTGTAATTACTGTGTGATTTCATGTAATATTCTAATTTTCTGGGATTTTGATTTCGTGGGTTTCGTAAACTGTAAGCCATAATCATCAAAATTATAACAAATAAAGGCTTGAAATATCTCACTTTGCATGTAATGAGTCTATATAATATATTAGTTTCACCTGTTAAGTTGAATTCTTGAAATAAATCAACTTTTTGATGATATTCTAATTTTATGACCAGCACCTGTATATGTATATTCATATATGTATATATATACAGTACCAGTCAAAAGTTTGGAAACATTACTATTTTTAATGTTTTTGAAAGAATTCTCTTATGCTCATCAAGCCTGCAGTTAAAAACAAAAACACACACACACAAAAAAAACAGTAATATTATGAAATATTATTACAATTTAAAATAATGGTTCTCTTTTTTAATATACTTTAAGATGTAATTTATTTTTGTGATGCAAAGCTGAATTTTCATCAGCAAGTACTCCAGTCTTTGGTGTCTTATGATCCTTCAGAAATCATTCTAATATGATGATTTGATACTCAGTTATTATCAATGATGGAAACAGTTGTGCTGTTTAATATATATTTTTTGGAATACTTTTTTCAGGATTCATTGATGAGTAAAACGTTAACAGCATTTATTCATAAAAACAGCATTTATTCAAAATAAAAACATTTCTAACAATATAAATCGTTACCATCACCTTTTATCAATTTAACGCATCCTTGTTGAATTAAAGTACTAATTTCTTAAAAAAAAAATAGTTATTGTTCCCAAACTTTTGAACGGTAGTGTATATTGTTACAAAAGATTTCTATTCTAAATAAATACAGTTCTTTTTAACTTTTTATTCATCAAATAATCCTGAAAAAAGTATCTCAGGTTATAAAAAAAATATTAAGCAGCACAACTGTTTCCAACATTGATCATAAATCATCATATTAGAATGATTTCTGAAGGATCATAAGACACCAAAGACTGGAGTACTTGCTGATGAAAATTCAGCTTTGCATCACAAAAATAAATTACATTTTAAAGTATATTAAAAAAGAGAACCATTATTTTAAATTGTAATAATATTTCATAATATTACTGTTTTTTTTTTTTGTTTGTTTTTTTTTAACTGCAGGCTTGATGAGCATAAGAGACTTCTTTCAAAAACATTAAAAATAGTAATGTTTCCAAACTTTTGACTGGTACTATATATATATATATATATAAGGAAAATTGAAACTTCTTTTATTTCAGCTGGTTGCCAAGGAAACATTTTTCAACTTGATGTACTAAAATAACTAAAACTGAAATAAAAATGAATAAAAACTGTATAAACATTTTTTAAATGAAAATTACAAAAGCACACACCATATATAAACTTTTAGCTTAAATGAAAATGAAAATAGAATATTAATATAAAATAACAATCAATAAATATAAATAAAAAAACAAACAAAAAAAATATGAATAAAAACTATAACAGTATATTGGGGATACAAACATAATACTGCAACATATATAAATAAATAAATTCATAAATAAATATATAGATGTAAAACTTGCAAGAGGCATCTGTTCAGACATAGCACATCATAAACAATAAAACAAATGTTTAATCCATAAATTTGCAGTGTTATAAGGGTTGTCAAAGTGAAAGTGTTAATGCAAATGATTAGTATATTGATCACATGCATTGTGATTATAGTAAATGCAGGCTTTGCAAAGAGGCTTTTATAAAAAAATATATATATATATATAGAGAAATGTACTGCTTTACTCGCTTTATTTACAGCCATTCAAAAGTAGCCAAGTACTGACATGCATTCAAAAGTAACCAGAAATCAGAGCCCTTTTTTTATTTTACTTATTAAGTTACTGTGATTGCTGATAGTGTTTTATTCTACAAATAAATGAAACCTGCTTCTACAGGCTTGTATACAGTAAAAGCTCAGAGGCAATAATCTAGATCTTCTCACCACAGAAGGTTGATATGAAGCTGAAGACTAAGCTTTTCAATAATGTGTGTGGTACAGAAGACCATCAGTAACTATACGCAACTCTGCAATTCAACATGTACAATATAGTACAAGCCAGTATATACTTCTCTTTTAGTCATCGACAGCAGGACTCCAAGACTTCAGTGGCTACGACAGGTTTCTCTATAAGACTGAAAGGCTTGCTGTGTGATTATACAACTGTGAGTTTCACCGTGCCACTCTCTGTATTCGGCAGGCACTGCCAGGTCTGCTCATGTCACATGGGGAAAGGAGGGTGGCAGGCCAATGCTAATATTTTGAGGCTGTCTGGCTAAATGCATAACTCAACTGGGGCACATGTACGCCAAACTTCTAGATTTAAACTGCTTAAATTAGGCTTTTGTGCTCCGAAAATGACAAAAACACCATTAAAGTCATCCATACGGCTTATGATCCACACTGTATTCCACAGAGGATTTACTTGAACGGACCACTTTTATGGTGCAACCTAGTGTTGGGTATCAACCGCAAGAAGACTGCAAAAAGCACACAGTTTTGTTTGGTCGACGTGGTCATTTTCTAGCACACAAATAATTGCAGTCTTAGATAATTTTATTATATAATATATATATATTTGATTAACGATTTGTCCAATTTGATTAATGAGTTAATAAACGTAGTAACCTGTTACCTTAAAGAGCCGTTTCTACTTGAATTAACAATTAAAATTATTATGTTAGGATAAATTAATCTATGTAGGTGGATTTAGAAAACATTCTATAACATTAAGGCAAGTTTAAGGCAAATAAAGATAAATTGAAGATTACTCACTTGTTTTGAGAATTCCCAAACTTTCCGAAAGGGTCTCCTGCTTTGCCACCATCTCCTATGAATACGTACAGATAGCCATCCAACCCAAACAGCAGCTGACCTCCATTGTGGTTTGATGCAGGCTCATCAACTTCTAGAAGTGTCCTGTCAACCAGAATAAGCATCACGGTGACTGACGAAAGTGGGTGAGAATCACACATCTAAACGAAAGATCTTGGATAGAAAGTCCTGCATTTCAGAATCTGTTTTTTAACCCTGTAAATCCTAATGATACATGAATCTCTAAAGCCTCTAAATTACCAACATCACAACTTTGCTGAAAAACATGTTGTACGCAATCTACTGCATGCCTTCTGTCATCTGATGGTTTAGACTTTATTAGCCAATGAAAGGCCTTTTAGTATAATTCCACCTTTAGGTCCTGGTTCATGTGTCTTTTTGCTATGAAATCTTTACAGATTTTTATAAGTTACTTGTTGTGAAACGAATGGTTTGTGGATACCCTTTGTTGACTGTGATTGTCTCCACATCAGAGAAGATCTGAATAGTAGGGTTGGGTATCGTTTGAATTTGAACGATTCCGATTCCGATTCCAATTCCTTGTTTCGATTCCGGTTCCTAACTATTCTCGATTCCGATTCTTTTAAGAGGCAGGGTCAAAAAAGTTTAGATAAATTTTAATTCTATGAACTTTTTACTTTTTATGAACTCTACTATTTCTCACAGGGCTGTTTTCAACTACAATATAAATATCAAATCTATTTTAAACATTATTTTTTAGGATATTTTAAATGAGCTAGCTAACCAACGGTCTTTCTGAAGGAAATAGTCTGACCTTCTCCATCAATTGCTATTTTCACAGCTAAAATGGGCTATCAGGTAAAATAGGCTAAATAAGGTTGTTTACACTCATGTAAATGTGTTTTCATAAATTTTTTTTTTTTTTTTTTTTTTTTTTACGTTCGCCGGCATCGCGCGCAGTTTTCAAACGGACGAGCAGAGGACGAGAGAATATGGTTGTAACTTGCAAGATACTGAAGAATAAGAAAACATAAGTACGTTTTTAAGGTTTAACGTCAGGGTTGTTTGCTCTGAATACATTTTATGAGACGCTGTGAGTTACTGTAATAAGGGAACTCACACAGCGTCTCATAAAATGTATCGGTTCGCAGTTTAGCATAACAATCCATGCTTACACCTGTGCTAGTAATACACGCATTTACCATGCCGTGTGTACGATACAGTTTACAAATGTTTAACTAATGTGGGGAAGTAGGCTACAGCTGTAGTGTTCAGCGAGTTAACATTTGGCAGTTTGAAATCGATTAGGTGGTTACTTCAGTTCAGAATAGGGCTAGAAATGATCAAATTGGTAACTTAGACAGCGGTTTCTTCTTCCGGTCGGCGGACTGTGAATCGAAACTAGGAATCGAAATTTAAACTTTTGAACGATTCCGGGAAAATCGCAAAGCTAGTCCCGGTTCAAATCGATACTCGATACCCAAGCCTACTGAATAGCTACACCACTATCACTGCCTACAAAACTAATTGTTGTTTCCGCAAGTATCTGTCTGCCATCATCATTTCTGAAACACGTGAGGATGAATGACGAAAGAATATGTGCCAATTATAGCCTATGTATCAAAAAGGTATTTCAAACAACAACAACACATAATGCATTTCTCCAACCTTTAAGCTTGAACCACTGCATATGATAAATAATGTAAATTATCAAAGATTATTAAATTTAAAAAAAATTTGAATCAAAACTATTTAACAAAGTTTGATGAGATAAACTTTGAAAATGGCTTGAGAAAGCCTAGCCAGAAAATGTATAATAAGAACACACACAGACAGATAGACAGACAGATAGATAGATAGATAGATAGATAGATAGATAGATAGATAGATAGATAGATAGATAGATAGATAGATAGATAGATAGATAGTTAAACAAACAGATAGATAGATAGATCTCCTCACCTTTCTGAGGAGTGATCCAGCATATTCATATCTGAATCGGACACGAGGAACTCACTGATGCGAATCTTCTCCTGCTTCTTCACAGACACAGAGTAGTAGACGTAGGCCTTTTTCACCTTGGTGAACTGAGGATGCAGGGCAATGCAGAGGAACCCTCGCTCATCTCCTGCCCAAGGTGATGTTAGAACCGCCCTGGTCAGATTCAGGAAGGGCCTGTCGATTCTAGAGCCATTCGGCAAGTAAACCCACACGTAACCCAGCTGCTCGGCAACAAAGAAGCGGTGAGTACCGTCATTCGCATGTACCATCGCAACAGGATTGCGAAGACCATTCGCAACTTCTTCCAGGCACAACTGTATGCAGCCTTGCGGATCCGCCTTCACGTCTCCCAGGTTGGCGTTGAGCTTGTCGTCAGAGAGGACGTTTGGGTAACAGTACTCGGGATCTTTCAGCTCAAGGTATTTGCAGAACTTGCTTCGGTCTTCTTCAATGGCAGAGGTTTCATTGTAGTTGGTCAGAAGGCTGAGAGTGTACCGGCAGTGGAGCCAGTAATCCCCACAGTAGTTTCCACAGAGTCCGGGAAGCTCCCGCATCGGGGTGTTGGCGTCTTCTGCATCGTACAGATGTGCTGCATACGGGGAGCATTCCTGAAACAAGCAAATCAACGCATCAACATTTACACGATTATTATCTAACAGTTTCTCAAAGACATGTCAAGATTACTTCAGGACACTGAGTCTAAGATTCGGCTTTTAAGCAGCTTCAAGGGCCCGTTGCGAAAACATTAGCAGAATTTTGATTGTAAAGAAGGTCCATTGTTTCATGTTGGTTGCAGATGGATTTTTTTCTTAGATTTTTTAACAAATATATATATATATACTGTATGTATATAGCGCAAGTCTTTTATAAAATTCTCAATTCTCGCATCTTATTCCAGATCAGAAGTTTGCTTGTTCAAATCACGTCAAGGTCAAACAATCCCTAGTTTGACCATAAGTATTTTTTTAATTTAAGGAATCCTTACTGTTAGACCCTATAACTAGTTCAGCAAATTCCCAGAAGTGCAGGACCTTGTGGCGCAACGGTAGCGCGTCTGACTCCAGATCAGAAGGTTGCGTGTTCAAATCACGTCGAGGTCAAACACTCATTAATCTGACTGCAAGCATTTTATAAAATTCATGAATCCTTACTGCTAGACCATATAACTAGCTCAGCAAATTCCCAGAAGTGCAGGGAAAATTCCCAGATGTGCAGGGCCTTGTGGCGCAATGGTAGCGCGTCTGACTCCAGATCAGAAGGTTGCGTGTTCAAATCACGTCGAGGTCAAACACTCATTAATCTGACTGCAAGCATTTTATAAAATTCATGAATCCTTACTGCTAGACCATATAACTAGCTCAGCAAATTCCCAGAAGTGCAGGGAAAATTCCCAGATGTGCAGGGCCTTGTGGCGCAATGGTAGCGCGTCTGACTCCAGATCAGAAGGTTGCGTGTTCAAATCACGTCGAGGTCAAACACTCATTAATCTGACTGCAAGCATTTTATAAAATTCATGAATCCTTACTGCTAGACCATATAACTAGCTCAGCAAATTCCCAGAAGTGCAGGGAAAATTCCCAGATGTGCAGGGCCTTGTGGCGCAATGGTAGCGCGTCTGACTCCAGATCAGAAGGTTGCGTGTTCAAATCACGTCGAGGTCAAACAATCACTAATCTGACAGCAAGCATTTTATAAAATTCAAGGTTGCAGATGGATTTTTTTCTTAGATTTTTTAACAAATATATATATATATACTGTATGTATATAGCGCAAGTCTTTTATAAAATTCTCAATTCTCGCATCTTATTCCAGATCAGAAGTTTGCTTGTTCAAATCACGTCGAGGTCAAACAATCCCTAGTTTGACCATAAGTATTTTTTTAATTTAAGGAATCCTTACTGTTAGACCCTATAACTAGTTCAGCAAATTCCCAGAAGTGCAGGACCTCGTGGCGCAACGGTAGCGCGTCTGACTCCAGATCAGAAGGTTGCGTGTTCAAATCACGTCGAGGTCAAACACTCATTAATCTGACTGCAAGCATTTTATAAAATTCATGAATCCTTACTGCTAGACCATATAACTAGCTCAGCAAATTCCCAGAAGTGCAGGGAAAATTCCCAGATGTGCAGGGCCTTGTGGCGCAATGGTAGCGCGTCTGACTCCAGATCAGAAGGTTGCGTGTTCAAATCACGTTGAGGTCAAACAAGCACTAATCTGACCATAGTTCTTTTTTTTATTTAGGGGATCCTTATATACGTGTGTGTTTGTGTAATTATGGTTTTCCCTCTTTATGATATCAGGACAGTCATAGTACACTCTTAAAAATAAAGATTCCAATATATATATATTGCTCTTACATGGATACCATAGAAGAATGATTTTGGGATCCTCAAACCTTTCAGTAAACGGTTGTTAAAAAGCCATTTTTTGTGAAGAACATTTTAATAATTAACCTTTTCCCACCTTCTTCATAGAACCATAAATGCCAAAAAGAACCTTTATTTTGAATATTAATAAATTTTGAATATGTTTTGAATAAAGAACCTTAATTTTTTAAATGCATGAGTTGCATTTTTTTAAATAAATTGATAGATCCATAAAAAAAATTGCGTCCTGTCATTGGCCCATAAACACTGACTTGCTGCCATCATCAATAAACCTTCAGTTAACCCTATAAATGCTCAAGCAGCTAATTCATCCGAAATGTATTTGCTGTGTAAGCCTTTTCATTCCCATCCTCCTCATAGTCTGGCAAACGTGGCAGTCTTGCACGTCTTCTCTGCTGTCGGGATCCCGGGATTCAATCCAGCAGCTGGTGATGATGATGTGAGCTATAAATACAGTGACTTTTGGACATTTTGGACTATCCAAGCCTTCATTATGCCTTAGCCACAACACCACACCCATCAGAGGACTGAGCCAGCCTTGGCAATGAGACTGCCAGCTCGGGACTGGAAATCATCTGAGATTACTACAATGACATTAAACAAACAATGAACCAGAAAGTGGTTTGGATCGATGGGGTATCTCGCTCGTAACACATTGCAGACTTTGTAACGTAGCCGAGATGTAGATGAATAATCTTTCAAGTCTCTCTAATGATGTTTGGTAGCAATTCAAACAAAATATAAACCTATTTTATGTATTGTGGGTTATGTGGTATAAATGAGTCCAGCATTTCCTAAACAACACACATGGTTATGTAATATCCTGCAAGCATGGAGAAAAAACTCAGAGAAACTCATGATTTCTGAGGACATGTGGTAAAATATCACCCTCAAATGACTAATAACAGACTTATTCATCTGATTTTACTTCATAGATATCATATAAGATTAGTTGAGGTGTTACATTGAATGTTTAAACTGCATGCGAGGTTATAGTAAACGCTTCAGAGTACAATACCAAGTGTCTACTTTTTTTAAATGCCGAAAAAAGCACCAATTCCCACTCTCGCTTTTCTTCAGATGTACTATCCATACATTCTGATCCTATTGTGAGTTTTTGTCCAGTCATTGCGTTCCTCTTTTTCTGTCCCTCAAATAATTCTGTTTATAAGGTTCTGTAATTATGAGACTCTGTTGGAGATCACAATCTCTGTTGTTATCAAACCGCTGATGGATTTGGTTCAACAGATGGTCTCAGCAGGGTTTCACTCATCAACACATTTGCCCCACTGCACCTCGAATCCATTAGCTTACATGCTTGTGCCATTCACTCTTTAGGCAATTATAAGTTTACAGCTTTCCCTTAAAGCTTTTCTCTGTTGAAACAGAATAAGGAATGCCGTATGAAACAAACATTTGTACTGTATCTGGTCTGTGATAACATCATAAACCTCAAGAGGGTGTCCAAAAGTGTGGCCTAAAGAACATGGCATGTCTGAGAATAAGACTACTGATTGCATATTCATTATTTTGGAAAATTCTACTATTTATGCAATAAAACGAGCAACCTCTGAATTGCAGCCAATATCAGCAACGTTATTGAGAGTGTGATATTGATGTTCAACAAACAGTAGCGCCGTTATGTTCCTGAATGAATCAGAATTTTTACACGAATCGGCTGAGTGAACAGTTCAATGACTCTCTCATAAAGACAGTGGCTGCATCCGAAATTGCATACTTCCCTACTATATAGTAGGTGAAAAACTGTTTGTAAAAAAATAGTTACGCCAGTCATTTGGTGTTGCAAGCAGTTGTCCATGAGGGGCTGCCACTTTTACATTCGTTTTGTGTTTATTTATATATTAAAGTGTTAAACGTTTGCCGGTTCCCGCCTCCTTCTTCCCTGGATTACTAACCTCATTACATCTGGAAAGCACAAACAAGCTGATATAAACAGTGAAAAGTCCCAGTGCTGTTGAAATATCGGCACTTGGAATGCTGTTCGACCAATCAGGGGTGTGTTTCCCATACAATGACGTAACTCACTGCTCAACTACCATAGTACGATGCATCGTTGAAGAAATCAACTAGCTCTAGTCACGACTGTTTCCCGAAACTGTTTTGTCGCAAATTGGTCGTTCAACCACATTGGTTTATGACGTCACGCACGTGGTGGAGTTATAACTTCTTTTAATGAATCTGTTTGAGATCGAATTAACGCTAGATGGTTTGCTATAAATGACATCTGAGGACTATTTCTCATTTTTCTCAATTATTTTGCTTTATTTCGAGATTCAATCATAGTCTCGTTCTTACATAGTAGAGCACGTTCACACATGTGCACTCTTCAGAAACGGTGCTTTAAATCTCTTGACAAACTAAAAGACGTAAATGACATTTGTATATTCTAAATAAAAGACACAGGTTGTACTGAATGTCAGCTTGCTTATTTTGCTCAAGATGAGGATTTATTGAGTCCACATGTCATGCAAACTAGAAACTCTGCTTCTAACCACAGGTCGAGATCTGTCGTTCCAACTACACAACTCTGCGATGCTGTTTGCGAATGTTCGTTAGAACGATGGTTTCGGGAAACACAGACTTGTTGAACTGCTGATAACGACGGAACTTGCGAACATAGTTGGCTAACGATGCTTTTGGGAAACACACTCCTGATCGGTTCAAAACTGATGTATCATGAATATTTAGTAGCCTTTCCTACTCTTGTTCTTTCTTTCTCTATATATATTTAATGTCATTGTTGCCCTGACCTTTGCACAGGAATATGATACATCCTATGCCTAGTGAGAGGAAGCATATATTTCCCTTCCCTGCAGGTTGGAGAACACAAGCAGCTCCCTGTATCTGGGATAAATGTTCCAACAAAGGCAATCATTGAGCTCAGCTTCACCACTAAGTAGTCAAATAAATCAGGTGTTCCCTTTGCCAATCTAAATCCCACTGCAATCTCAAAACCATATTTTCAAATATCATAATTTAATCCCAGCAGCCTTGAAGTGTCAATGATGTAAGTAGGTGACTAACATTCAGACACTAGTTTTGGTTGGTGTGTCCTGAATGCCAACACTCAGATAAAGACACATATCAACTGTGAGATTTCAGTTTTGGTTGACTTTGACTGATCATGTGTGGGTTTATTTTTAAGACTGAAGAGTAAAATTCACATGAAATTTTCATAGATATCTCACATTTTACACTGATGTCATCATTCCTACAAATAGCTCAGTCATTACTAATGCAGAAGTCATCCAGCCGTTTGAAAGCAAAGTCAAAACACAAATGATGTAACTCACGCAATGATGTAACTTCCTCTGTATATAAACACTGATGAATGAGACAAAATCTCATCACTTACATCAAAACTGCATGAATAATTCAATTCATTATTAACATTTGTCCTTAATTATCAAGTTATTTATTCAAAATTAATATAATAACGTAATTTATACAACAATCCTGTCTTATACGTCTCTATATTCTACAGAGAATTTAAAGGGCTAAAGTTAAAATATCCACATGCTGTAATTTAATTAAAGTCAGAATTACGCTGACCTGAGACTCACCTGGCAAAGAATACTGCGGATGTACTTCCCACAGGCCATGAATCCCGAATGATCGAAGTAGTCCATGATCTGGTAGAAGCGCTGGGAAATTTGGTTATCCCTGTCTAAGTCACAGCATCCAAATTTGGCATATTCCTTGCAGAAGAGCAGGGGCTCGGGAGGCTGGAATGGAGGCTTGTAGTCCAGGCACTGCGGGTGGGCATTTCCCTGCGGAGAGATCAGGATCAGGAGCACCAGCAGACTCAAGCATTGAGCTCTCCACACTGTCATTCCTCTCATTGCACAGGCGAAAACTCACACGTGTCTGCGTACAAAGGTGGCTTGTGCTGAGTTTGAGAAACACCAATGGTGTGGTGGAGTTTCTCCGTCAGTTAGCGGTTGCCGGCGGTCTGTATCCCGCAAACATGTGCAAATGCACACACACACAAACACACATGGACAGCCGGAATACTGCTACACAAGGCCCACTCATTCAACAGCCATGCTACACACACATACACATCTTTACAAACACACACTTCTCTATTCCCTCCCTCTTTCCACCCTGTCTCCTCCTCTGCCTTTCCCTCTTTTCCCTCGCTTTCTCTCATTCTTCGGCAGATGCATTCCTTCTTCTTGCGGCTGGCCTGAAGGCTCGCAGCCTCCCTCCCCCGAATGAACCCATGCCTCTTTCTCTTTCAAAGCATGGTAGTCCTTTCATTTCGCTAAGTAATTGTCCTATAAATCCGGTGCATGTGACTCTTTGATTGGCTGTGTGAATCTTCAACCAAGCTTCTCAACCACCCATGTTATACTTTGTGTTAAAAGACATTTTTAGTATGATGCAACATCGCTTTCTGTGTGTTCATAGGGTTCATGAGGTTTGTCTTTACAGGATTCGGGTCTCCAGCCTTCTGATTTTAACGGCTCTTTTGCAAACACACTGTCTGATTTGATTTTGCATCCTAACAGAAACTGCTACTCACTGACCCAGTGACCTATTTGGAATCGCTTACATAAACTTGTAGTGAACTTCAAATCTTTGAAGTGTATTTAAAAAAATAAATAAAAAAAACTGTGCTTGAAGATAATATAAAATAATTGAAAAAAGTCCACTTAAGTGTATTTAAGTGTTAAGACTTTCTTAGTACACTTTAAATAAGTGCACTTTGTAATAAGGACGTTTTGAAGCCTACATAATACAATAAATATAAAACTACATATAAAGAAGTCTTACATAATTGGGTCAAAAAAGCATATGATGTCTTAAAATACTGTATAATAGGCAGCTTGGTATGAAACAGAGGCCATGTTCGGCGGCTCTGTTGAAAACCTCTGCACAGATTTTCTCTCTGCCTGCACTAAATATATATATGTTACCCAGATGAAATGCGAATGTGTCTCTCATCTGTTTTTGATTCCCATGTCAGACAGCCATGAGGAGCATCTGTTCTCTCACGTATAAGCACAGATCAAGAGCTCGAGGTTCCTTCACTGCATCAGCAGTGGTTACATAAATCACAAAATGACCGTTGAAGACCGTTGTATTCTGGTGTACGACAAATGTTTAGTTAGTTTAATTGTGATTTTTTCTTTTCTGTTGGTGGTTTTGATTCTTTATCTGACTGACAGTGGAAAAACTAGACCTTGAAGTTAATCTGTCACATCCTCGAAAAGTCCAGAAATCACTCTTTTTGTTTCAGTTCAGATTATATCATGCCTTGTTTTGAGCTGTTGATGTTCAGTCTGAGAATTTTGGCACGGTAAACCCAGTTTTTTGTTTCATATTATCAGATTGCTCTGAATATGATATTAGATTTGTCTTTTGGAAATTAAAGTATTGCATGCTTACACTTTTTAAAATAAAGAATCAAAAAAGGGGGTCTTGCAATATTGTATAGAAGAACCATTTTTGGTTCCCCAAAGAACCTTCCAGTGAAAAGAACCATTTTTTCTACAACATTTTAATAATCTAAAGAACTTTTTCTACTATAAATAACCTTTTGTGGAGTGGAAAGATTCCATAAATGTTCATCTTTGAACCATCGATGCCAATACATTTTTAAGAGTATATGTAACTAATAAAATAGAAGACTATATCTTTTTAATCCTGTTGTTCCAGTTGCTTTGAATGTCTTTGCCAATGAATGTCTGCCAAGGACTTAATAATCTTGGACTCTTGCTAGAAGAGCATAACAAAGTTTTGATGCATATCTCACTGTGTCTGTGAGAGGCAAATGAGCATTCGTGGAAGGAAGTCCAGTAAACTGAGCCTGGTGATTCAGCGCCACACCATGTGGAGTCCTTCTGGGAAACTACGTCTTATGGGTAACTTAATCACTGCTGTCAACGTGACCTACACTCCCTAACACAGCAGATAGAGAAGATGAACGTGGCAGCGGTGTGTTTTGGCCAACACTTAAAGAGCAGCGCTTCAAAGAATGACTTCCTGAATAATACGACTTTTAAGAGCTGCTCAGCTTCGCATTTGTGTCCTTATATCTGGAGTATGTTCATTGTCTGGTCATGAAAAGCTTTTTATAGTTTCAAATGGGTTTTATCTTTGAAGCCACTCCTGTGATGTTATGCCAGCATTCACTTTCTGTAAGCTATACTTAAGACAGGCCTAGAGTAATAAAAATCACATACATATTTTAATAAGCAAACAATGCCACAACTTTTGAGAAAACAAGGCTCCCAATAAAACAACTTATTTACCGTTGCTCTGCAATATTTCGAGAAGAATCAAATCATTCAAATAGAAATCCACGTTATAAGGAGCTTCGCGTGAGGATGAAAAAAGTATATTTTTCCCGCCTAGTTTGCATCTATTCAAGTTGGTCACATGAATTCGCTGCACCGACCAACAGAAAAGCTGTTAGGTTTACATCGCTACTGTAAGCCCGTCTAGATCGGTCCAAAGGCGGCATCCGATAGAGTGGGTGAAGGTCTCTGCGTGTTACTGTCGATCACCAAACATAGGTAATTGCTATATACCTGAGATCGGTCGCATTCACGCTTACACGATCAAAGACACTTTGGTATAGCCCCTGTGATTGCATACACTTGAAATAAAAGTAACGTTTACTTCAGTAGAGGTATGGCCACTACTACAGATATAAGTCAACCAACTTTTCTTGTCTTATAATAGCTTTGGATTGGCCATGCCGTGGTTTCCCATGTACACGTATCTAAACATTAAATTAAAACAGAGGTAAGACAGACCCAAAATTAGATTGGTCAAGCAGCACTTTTGCTGCCCTAAACGGAAATTCACTTTGCAAAACACGTACACTTGAATTAGTGCAAATATAAGTCATCACTAATCTGACACAAAACTTGCGGTAACATACAAATCCGTTTAATCTTCTTGGGAAAACAATTTCAGTCAGTCAGAATAAAATCAAATGTAACAATTTATTATGTCAGGTAAATGTATCATGCCAATTTCATAATCAGTTCAAAGATAATAAATACAAAACATCAAATGCTCTGGAATAAAGAGAGAAGATGTGAACTTGACATTATTAAATACATGATGTGGAGTGCCTGCATACACTCAGCATCACGGGCTAATCTGAGTTACAAATCACCACGAGCCTCTTCAGCATCTCCCTAAATACTCAGACCAAGACAGAAACCTCTTTTCAGATGTAAACATGAGTTCACAGTGGGAATTTGCATTAATCACCATCCCAGACTTACTGGGGACAGGGGTTGATTTACATGCGGGCACACCCACAGCAATTAACAAGATATCTCTAAACTCTCCACACCTTATTAGCTTTCTGGTTTACTTCTGTGGGAATGAGACCTTTGTACCAGTCGCACTGAGACATTTCAAATGATACCAAACATGTATAGTACTGTATGATAATTGTTCATATTAAACCATATAGATGTTTGGATGAATTCAGGCAGGGATGTGTGAAGGGAATGATGTGTTTGGGAGGTGATCAACTCAAGTGTGATCGTGTCTTGAATGGGGATTGTAATATAGCAAGAGAGTTCAAATGTTAATTTTCGTTTGTTTTCTCAGAGTAGCCCTCTCTTCCAGTTCTTCCAGTCTTACACTACACTATTGGCAATATACAACTCTTTTTGTACGCGAAATGTCACTAATGTAATTGCACCTTAAATGTTCCAGTCTGTGGGCGGCATGAACTTGAACGATATCATAGAGATTAAAAGGCCCTGTAGAATGAGACAGACCAACTGTTGAGTCACTCTCTATGTTATGACCAGGAGTTCAGATGGTCCTTGAGGATGGTGAATAAACAAAATATAGTGCATAATAAAAGGCTGGAGATAAAAGGGTTTTGAGGTCATGATGACACAAAGGCAATGAGTTAGAATGGAAAAGAATCCAGCTATTGGTTCAAATAAGTTCCGTACTCAGATCGTTCCAAACATTCTAAAAATAATCTTTATGCATTTTTTTTTTTTCAAAGAATGAATGAAAACTCAATTAATGACAGTACAAAAAATAAATCCAAACTTTTTATGTTTTTTTTTTTTGGGGGGGGGGGGGGGGGGGCACTGACAAAACACATTTAAATAGAAATAAGTGGGTAAATAATCTCCTTCTACCCATCAATAACAGGTTAACTTGTTTTGAAAACGAGATAAACATAGTAATCCTCACAATAATCCTAAATCACATTCAAATTAGAATTGGCTTCTGGCTCTATATTTAGTAGCCGTGTGGAAAGACAGATTCTGTGATTACACAACTCTGTGATTAGAGACAGCAGAAATGACTGTAGTTTAATTGCACTGCACACAATCAGAGAAGATTGCATCCTTCCGTTGATCCGTTACCAGATGACCGGGTCTGGTCCAGCATTTTACTCGAACTGTTGTGGGTAAATTAGAAGACAAATTTGAGAGGACAAAGTGGTTTGGCTGGTCACAGCACGGTCCGGTTAATCCCTGCTGACGAAACCATTGTAGTTTCTTCTGGGGCAAATGGAAATGTCTCGCTTTTCTTAGATCTTCTTTGGAGGGCAATGAATGCATCTATGTGTGAGAGGGAAAAAGACTGTGTGGCAGAGAGAGCAAGTGTTGCATAACTGAATGCTTCTTATCAGTGATCTCTGGCTTGTTTGTAGTGCGTAATTACGTTTTCGTGGCCATTATATGCAGAGACAGCGATTTTGTAGCAGATGGTCAAGCCTACCAGAAAAGCCAGACACGGACACAGACAGGTCACTCCAGGTCAAAGGTGCAGTAAACACAGCACAGTATGCATTTGTTCCCAACGAACACTAGACTACTCAGTGTGTTTCAAATGTATAGAAAAACATCATCACTTTTTAGTATTTAGACACTTGATATGAATAAACAAACTGGTTCTTGTAGATACTGTAAAAAAAGACAAAAGCAGCCTTGATAAAACTTCCTTAAATAGTTTTTTTTTAAGCTTTTACTACAGGTTCAAAAAATAAAAATGACAAATAAATAAGCTTGTTTGGTGGTGTACAATATTAAATGGAAAAAAAGTACTGTACTGTGAGTATAACGTATTATACAAACATTGGAAGAAAATACATGGAGGAATCCATTCTTTTTACACATTTTGTATGTACAGTATAGACAATGATACTTGCATAAAAATAACAGCAGAGGAGAGATATTTGCCAACATGCTAGTATCACTCACATCGAAACACTGGATTCAGAAGTGGCTGGATTCGTAAAAGGAAATCACATTTGTCACTTTTATGTTTTATCGTCATACAAGCAAAAATGGCATGAGTTAAAAGGGTACAATTATCAAGATTTTTAAAGTGTGCATCATGTGGTATAATAATGCGCTATAATGCTATTAGTTAAGGTAAAACTAATGATAGAGGAGGTGACAGTTCAGATCACTTTGAATCCAGGTAAAGTGAGACACATTCTGACACTTCATGGCTGTTGTTTATAAGGTGACAGAAGTAATTTTCAATATGTTTTTTTAGTAATTTATATAAAGATAGATGAGCTCAACTGTCCCCCGTTTTCCATGTTCTTCTCACACATTTAACAGTGCAATCTGTGATGACTTTAACTGGATTTTTGCATGTGTAACAATGCTGTATTGTTGTGCTGGCATCAGGTATATGACAAAGATCGTCCGGTGTTACTCATTCATTCACAAATGTCAATACCAATAAGGAGCAATGAATATACATATAATGTGTGAACAGCTGATGTTTGAATGAAAATCATAATGAAACTCACTCTCTTCTACTGACCAGCATAAATAGTGCATCTTCTCCATTCATATACAATTTCATTTACTATGCATTTATTTTTTATTAACATCTAAATGCATATAAAAAAAAAATCAACTATTAGATGCATATTATTATTATTAAAACTATATTTTGTGTCAATGACAGTCCTAAAAAAAATATAAAGTTGTCTTTTTTTAAATTGGTTGTTTACTCAGAAGAGATTCTCAATCAAACTGTCTCCAACACATGCAAATAACTCAAAAGTAATGTTTAACCCACATATGCATATTGTTATTCAACTGTAAAACAAACAAGCAAAAAAAAAAAATTTACAGATATTCAGAGCATGTTGAAATTATGAATCTGCTTTGTTTCTCCAACAGGAATTCACTTGATAATCAGACAAGCTCCTTCACTTCTGAGCGTCTATAAAGCAGGTTCCCATTGTGCCGTTGCATCAAAGTGTCTCAAAGCATCTTATTATTGTGAGAATATGCTTTAATACAAGCAACCTTTAGGCTGCAACATGTTCCTTTCAATCTGAAAGACAAGAGGAGACGTGTTAAAGGGTCAGGAGAGACCACACACATCTCCTTGCAAATACAGCCTTGGATATATGATGCATAATAATAGTGTCAAGATGTTTTGAATCATGGGCGAAAATCAAACAACAAACGCATGCATTGGACTCCAGATCTCTCATCTTGGCCTTGCTCTTTAAAATCATGTTTTTGGATGTGGATATCTTTCCTTTATTGCAGAATGGATTCAAGGCCAGTTCAATGGTTGAAAGCAAAAATGCAAGAGATCATTTCCATGGTCATTATCACAAAATACAGACACATGACTGTACATTATCTGACTTATTACACAGCTACTTATCAATGGACATGAAATTGCATTTTAATAATATCATTATTCATTATTACACAATTATTCAAATATACACTATTGGTCAAAAGTTTGGAATCGTGATTTTTTTAAAGTTTTTGGAAGCTATTACTCTCACAAAGGCTGCATTTATTTAATCAGAAATACAGTATAAACAGTACTATTATTAAGATTTAAAACAGCTGTTCTCTGTGTGAATATATAGTAAAGTGTAATTTATTCCTGTGATCAAAGCTGAATTTTCAGCATCATTACTCCAGTCTTCAGTGTCATTATGTGATGCAATTGACCAGTCAGAATCCCAGCAAACTGTGTATTAATGTTGCATATCTTTATATATAAAAAAAAAAAAAATCCTTAAAAAAAAAGTTCCTTTCCTTTTCCCTTAATCCTCCCTTGTCTGGCTTATGCTACTCTGAGCAATGCCTGCACTTCGTATTTTGAGCACTTCTTGCATTGTTTTTGCCTCTTCACGATGACTCGCTTAATTTAGTCCTAATTTGTAAGTCGCTTTGGATAAAAGCGTCCGCTAAACGACTAAATGTAAATGTAAATCCATTCCCCGTCCATCCTTTGGTCTGTACATGAATGTAACATGCTCCGCACGTGATCCTCATGCTGTGAGTCCAAGCCAAGCACTTGATGTCTCTGAAAGCAGAATCCGTCTGGTTCTGCCTGAGGTCAATGCAGAAGAGCCGGCTGTAAATGAAGCTTAAAATTGACTATCGCGGATTTAAAGAAAACTCACCTCCAAAATGAGACCGATCATTCCCACTGTGTCCACACCGGAGCGCACGGATGGGCAGCATTATGTTCCCTAAGGCACATTGCGGTGTAGTTGAGTGTGTGATGGACGCCTGCGTCTCCATTGACCCCGGGTTCAAGCACACTAATGGTGTTTAGGCTGTGCCACATTTCTGAGATCAAACTATGGCCAGAAAAACACCACAGCCCTGTTCCCAAACTCCTGAAGGAAAACACAGGCAGAGGGTTTCAACCCTTCAGCCGGCTTCACCACAGAGCAAAGCGGAGCGATGGATATCTGTAAAGATTTATAGACTGGCTTCAACACATAACTTCAAAAGTTTTGAATGCTTTTTTAAAGACGTCTCTTCTGCTCACCAAAGCTGCATTGATCTGATCAGTAAAAACAGTAATATTGTGAAATATTAAAATTTCAAATATCTGTTTTCGAAGTGAATATACTGTAAAATATAATTTATTCCAGTGATCAAAGCTGAATTTTCAGCATCATTACTAATTACAGCATAATTCTAATATTTACATTTAATCATTTAGCAAACAGTTATGAATATGCTGATGCTCAAGAAACATTTATTATTATGATCAATGTTGAAAACAGTTGTGCTGCTTCATATTTCGGTGGAAACTGATTTTCTTTGATGAATAGAAAGTAAAAATCCTGTGTAACATTAAATGTCTTTACTGTCACTTTTTGACACATGTCTACATATAAAGACAATATTGTGCAATAAAGGGTTAGGACTGTCAGAGAACACTATCTATATCATCTCTGAATTAAAGCCCTAAAATGAGCTCACCCATAACTTCGACTCGGGCGAAATAACACGGAGCGACTGCATGCTAAACCTCTGAACCTGAACCTCCTCCAACACAGTTTGATTAATCGTGCTGGAACAAAAGTCTCAGTTCAGAGATCCAGCAGAGCATTAGTAACTGTGTGACCAGAATAAAGACTTCTGGGTGTTGAAAAATGAGCTCTGATTGAATTAATGAGGTGGCATATCTGTATCTGTAACTCATGGAAGATGAGATTCAGCATCATTCATGCACTTACATTATCTTACACATTCTCACACACTAAACTATGAACTCGGATTGAAGCTGACAGGGCTAATGTTTTTAACAAAAGAGACTGCATTAAAACAATTAAATAAGTGGGTTTGAGTGGCTCCGCGCAGGGAATCGGTTGGTATTATAGTAGGACAGAAACTCGAAGAAAATTTACAGACGATTGAAATGTGATGTGTTTTGTTGTTAAAACGCTTATCCTATCCAAGCTTAACGTGCAGACACTATCAATAAGCCATTTTCTGAAAAATGGGAGGGAAACACAATGCCACATTGATTTCAATGCCACTTTCAACCAAAGAGTCTAAAGGGACGTTTACACGACAATGATGTACTAAATACAGAAAGGTTTTCCTTTTGTGTTTCTGACAAGTTTCACGTGTACGATCACATTGCTCACATCAGTCCTAGATTGTGGGCCAAAAGAGTGTTGACTCCATTGGTAGAGGTAGAAATAAAGAGGAATGGGCAAAATGACAGAAGCAGTGTGAACTAATGCCAGTTAATGCATAGACTCGTCTGACAACCACCATCTGTCTAATTTAGCATGCACCAACCCTCAGAAACATGCACACTTATTCGAGTCCCATCCATGCATGTCCCAGGGATTTACTTTATCATGTTGATCAACAACTGGACAGTTGACAGATGTTACGCAATGCTGGCTTATATAACCAAGCAAACTGTAGCCAACCTATTTTATGAATAAAACTAACAAAACAAATCTATTGAAGAATAAGTGCTGTCATTAATTTAAAATAAAAATAAAATAAAAAAGATCATTCAGCTGCCTTAAAGTTCGCTCAAATGCATCTTTGGAGAAAGGAGACAGAAGGTTGTTGCTTGCATACTAAATACTGTGCTAAGGTGCAAACGGGTGACGGATAAGGAGTTCAGGCTGTGTTCTTGAACACTACTGGGTCTAAAAGGCACAGGCGCACACCACTGCTACCACCACAATGTTGGAAACGGTTGCAATGACAGCCACCCACAGCCAGATGGTGTCGGTGGAGTACTTGGCCTCCTTTACCGGCTCGGCTGGTTTGGCGTTGAGGTTAGAGGTGGAAGTCTGAAGGGACGCGTTGCCATTATGTGGAGTATCCATTAAGGCCCCGCTGACGGCTGGAAAATGCTGTGAGAAAAGGGAGAAAACATGGAGCATGCAATTATTCTCAGTTCTTAAGTCAACATGACATGCTAAAATGACCCCGTTTAATTTTTTTAGGGCTTCTATCATGCCGTTTTCCATGTTTAGAATTTCTTTAGTGTGTAATGTTGCTGTTTGAGCACAAAGTCCCTCCAGCGGGAGTTCTTCTCTATATCAGTGACAGTGTTTCTGAACTCCTGAAACACCTCCATTGTAGTCTTGAGTTTCTTCCGGGAACAAACGTCACAATATTCCTCATTTAAATAATTCATACGCAGAATAAAGGGGCGGTTATGGTGAGGGGCAGGACATTTCCCCAGACTCACTCGAAGTGCTTGACCAATCACAACACACTGATCCAGCCGACCAATCAGAGCACAGTGTGCTTTTCAGAAGGAGGGGCTTCATAGACACAGGAACTAAACAGAGCATTACTGACAGACTGGGAAGAGAGGAGCTGCAACAATGGAGAATATGGGAAAAACAACATGGGCATAATGGGCCCCGTTCCTGGTGCATGATTTAATGGTGAATGTTAAGTAAAAAAAGAAAAGAAAAAAGAAAAAAAAAAGAAGAAAAACATTCACAATCCAATCAGATTCCAATAAATAAAATAAAGTCCTACTCTCAAAGTAGTAAATTAAAATAAGACAGATAATGGAAATAAAATAGTTGGCAAACGGCATTTTATACAGACTTTAATAGTTATGAAGTGCCTTGGATAGCGTTAACAAAAACTTGTTCCTGCTATGACCTGTTTGATAGTAAAGGTTCCTTGTGTAGTTCTTTACACAATACACATTGTTTCAATGCAGAAAAGCATGATGTTAATGTTTTTAAAATTGTCATGTTTTATAGTCGAATTAGTAGATTACAATTGGGTGATGATATAGTTTGCATTCTGCAATGTCAAAAGCAATCAAGCAGTTGAGATTTGCTATATCGCTCCTCACATAGTCTGTATGTTTGCAAATAAAGTATATACATACTTACATATCTAACTTTAGAGCTGTGCAATAATATAATTACATTTTAGGATTTACTATAGAGTTTATATTGCTTTCTGTGAGTATACTGTATGCAAAAAGCTGCATGAAATATATATCCAACATTTATATAGAGAGCTGTGCAATAATATGGTTTACATTTCGGTATGATTATAAACAATCACATAGCCGAGATTTGCTGTGTAGTATTTATTGCTTTACTCACGTGTATTGTATGTATGAAGGTAATGTAGGCTACAGTTGTATTCGCAATGATTCAACCCCCATTGCAAATCAGGTTTATTGGCAAAATGTACAGAATTTCAGCTGTTTGCAATGAACATATCAAACAAAAATAATTGAAATGGCTCAACACAACAAATGTTTCAAGTGGTTTCCCCAAATTTAACTGAAAATACAACTTTTAATGTCTCAAAATGATTCAACCCCTTCACAACAAGCATGTTTAGCGCACTTAGTAGAACAACCTTTTGCTGTTATGAGCTGCTGCAAACGAGATGTATAACCAGACAGCTTCTGCCAGCGTTTCTGAGGAATCTTAGCCCATTTCTCATGAGCAATGGCCTCCAGTTCAGTGATATTCTTGGGTTTGCGTGCCACAACCACCGCCTTCAAATCCCACCAGAGATTTTCTATGGGTTTCAAGTCAGGTGACTGAGATGGCCACTGTAGACTCTTCCAGGACGACTTCTACAACCAGCCCTTGGTGGGATTTGAGGTATGCTTGGGATCATTGTCCTGTTGGAAGGTCCAATGACGCCCAAGCTTCAGCTTCCTCACTGATGGCATGATGTTTTCTCCTAGGATTTCCTGATACTTCAATGAATCCATCTAGTTTTCCACACGCTTCAGGTTTCCAGTGCCAGTGCATCCCCGAGCCCCATCACGCTGAACTGTAGACAGTGTTCTTTTCAGTATATGCTTCATTCTTCTTCCTCCAGACATACCACTGATCCATAGGGCCGAAAAGTTCCAGTTTTGTTTCATCGCTCCACAGAACAGAATCCCAAATCTTCTCAAAACTTTTCTTGAGCTTTTGGGTCAGTAGTGGTGTACGTCTTGGAGTTTAGTACGTGCCTTACTGTGCAAGCTGAAACCTCAGTGCCTGTTGCCACCAAGTCTTGCTGCAAGTCTTCTGCAGTCACTCAAGGGTTTTTCTGAACCTGCCTTCTCAGAAATCTGGTTGCAGCCGTTGGTAGCTTCCTTTTTCTGTCCCGTCCAGGTAGTGAAACCACTTTAACTTTGAACATGCAAACTATTCTTCCAACTGTGTCTCTAGGAACATTGTCTCCTGTTCCTTGTTTGTGAAGGGCAATGATGTCTTCTCTTAACCTTTTGGACCATTCTTTTGACTTTGACTAACGTATTTCTAACATGCAGTCAAACGTGACACTCTACAAACCTAGCAAGTTCCGATATTTCATGTGTTCTAGCTCAAGCACACCTGGTGCAACTAATGAACCCCTTGAATAGTTGCATCAGGTGTGCTTGAGACATCACCTGTTTTGCAGATGTGTGCTGTTGTGAGGGATTTTATTCAGGGGGTTGAATAATTTTGAGACTGTAGAAGTCATTAAAATGTGCATTTTCAGTTGAATTTGGAGAAACCACTTGAAACATTTGTTGTGTTGAGCCATTTCAATTACTCTTGTTTGATTTGTTCATTGGAAACAGCTGAAAGTCTGTAAATTTTTCCAATAAACCTATTTTGCAATGGGGGTTAAATAATTCTAACTTTATGTGCTATCTTTCATTTTTAACTTTAAATGTATCGCAGGGCGATAACATTATGCATTTTGGAGATTTGCTTTACGGTACATGCACGCTTCACGTGACTGTCCTGTGATAGTAGCATCTGGTTTAAAAAAGCATCTCTATTTATCATGCAATTTTCTGATTGCTCCCATCTGGCATATGATGTCACCAGTCGGGAGGTGTACAGGTGCATTCTGGGTAGTGACGGTCATTATGTTCTGTTGCTCTTCATCACCTCATTGCTGCTCTAGCTCCATTCATCAGATCCAGACTCACTCATCGCTCTTGTTCTGACCTGATAGCAGCTGTTTGAAGGTTGGAGAAGAACTCACACAGTTAGTGTGAAAGTTAATCTGCTGCATTGTGGATAAAAGCATGAGCGAACATGTAGAATCCCTCTTATTCTTAATTCAAATTAATGATGTGTCACTTTGAAACAAATTTCAAGTGATATTTGGTTTTCTCTCATTATCTTATTAAGATTACTGAATACGCTTCATTACTGCTACTCAAGTTTTGATATGATTAAATTAAGAGCCAAAGATATTCAAAGTTCGAATCAAGTCAATAGAATATTCCAGCTAACAGGGAGCATTTGCAAAGTTAGGAACAAACGTTCTTCCAATAACGTTAACAGAACATTCGTTCAAAGTCATCTGGTATTTAATGATATTCTCAAAATGTTAGCACAAAAACATTATTTATGCATCATTTGCTTTCCTGAAAAGTTTTAGTTGTTAGTAGTTTTGTTGTTGAGTTTTAGTCACCCATTTTTTTTAAACGTCATACTTGTTAATTTTGAATGTTCTTTAAAAATGTTACCATACTGTTTTTCAAAATGATCAAATGGAAAGTCCCCTTAAAGGTACACTGTGTAGTTTTTGAAGTATGTTATTATCTAAAATCAATGTCCTCATTGGTGTAAAATGACCTCTGCCAATGATCTGACTTATCCTCATAAGCGAAGAATTTCTTATCTTTATTTACATTGGACGGGTAAGTCCAAGGAGGGTTCCATGTCGTTCCGCCATTTTGAAAAACTATAATAGCAGAGAGGGACAAAAAGCACTAGCCTACCTCAACGTGTTTTCGTTCAGAGCCAGCGTCATGTGACTGAAACCAGCTGGAACGGACACGGAGATAAGTGCGAGGCGCTTGTCACTCCCCCGGGAAATTTGAAAGGCTGCACTGCACGGTACTTCATAATGCAGGATCATACTTATGCCGAGCCACAGGACAAGGAATCCTCGTCGCCAAAAAAGCAAAAAATTTAACTTAAAAGGAAACGTGACCAGCGAATTTAAAAAAAAACGAGGGTAAATATCGGGAATATCCCAGGTGGAAAGAGCTAATGAAAGAGAAAGACTTTGAAAGGGACGCTGAAGTTGCCTGCTTTCTTCTCGACAGGTAAGTCAATGATACGGTGTAAATTACAAGCTTTTTTCATTGCTTGGTTGTGTAATTCATTAATAGGCAGCATAACAGTAGAACATGTACAGTTAAACTCAATGAAGTGCTATTGGAAAACATGTTGTCATAGCTTCTCGGTACATAACGGCTACCGTAGTTGCAACACATTTGAAAAAGTGAGGCGCTAGAGAGCACTATTCGTTTGAATGGAAAATACAATTTCACCACTAGATGGGAGAAAAACCTACACAGTGTACCTTTAACATTCATATAACCAATAAAAAAAGTTTTATAAATCTTTCTTTTTTTCAATCTGACGTTTTGTGTTGTTTGCTACAACTAAAGGATGTCAGCAGTGTTAAGCAGTGATGTCCTCTAATGAGGCGTCCTCGCATGTATCCATGTTTTAGTTCAGCAGAGATTGTAGCAGCTGACAGATATATCTGCATGCTCATATATAAAGTAAGAACAGCCATGCTTTAAGCCTCTGTCATATAAATTCTGTGTCATGCTTCACAAATATACTGGCTGCCCTCTGAGTTCACCAGCGGGAATACACACGTCATTTAACCCACAGCTCTCACAGCAAAGCCATAAAAGAAATATAGAATTTGAACCATTCAGTCCGTTATTGTAAGCCTCTGGAGTTTACAGTAAAGATCTAAACCAAATCAAATCAAACTCTAATGCTGGGTGCAATCCAGAAATATTAGCCTAAGTTTAAATTAAATATGATTAAAAAGTATATATATACATATATATATATATATATATATATATATATAAATTATTTTTTTTATTTTTTTCAAAATTTCAACAAAGGTTACAAAGTTCTGAAATCAAAGACAATTCTGTTTATAGGCAAAAGCTAATGCTCAAACTAAAAGGACCACAATCAACTGATGAGAATAATTTATGACAGATTTTTGCACAGTTTGCTTTAAAATCAGCATGAGTCTCGTAATATGTATATCTTTAATAAATAATCAGGCCTTTTTAAATGAGACTGGTTGCCTTCCAAAGTTCCTTGTTTTTGACCTCGTCGCAGGACTCAAGCTGAGGAAGCTTTCCAGTGAAATGACTTAATTATTTCCAGCCCACTGCAAACCAAACTGAAGATGCATGAAGCAAAACATATAAAGTAAAATGGCCAACATTTGTGCAAAGCACTAGGTAAAATGGCATTATAATCAAATGAGGTGAACCAACTGTGAACATTTTGCTCCTGAAGTCATGTGCATAATCAGGCGTCCCACTGCCACATGTTCGCACATTTGGATATTAAAAGGTCAACAGGCACATATGCGACCCACGCAAGAACTCATGTTCACTAATGTGTGCTGTCTTGACCAATGCTGACCTCACTAACAAGTATGAGCTCTAATAGAAATAATATATATTAAAAAAATAAGATCATAAAATATAAAAAATTGTTCTAGCGTTCCCATTTAGTTATAGAAACATCGTTTCTGATCAATCTCCAAAACGTCCAGTTTTTAAATGTAAAAAAAAAAAAAAAGAAAACATTCAATTTTGAATGTTCTCTAAACATTCTAAAACACATATTAGCATTTGAAAAACATTTAAAAAAAACATTCCACGAACGATGTATAGATAAACGTTTTGAGAACATTATTAAAGACCAGAAAACTTTTAACAAATGTTATATTAATGTTACGTGATGAACGTTTGTGCATAACTTCCCAGTTAGCTGGGAATCTCAAAAGTTATGAAAGTAAATAAATAATAAAATGTTAATTTGGGAACATGCTGCTTAAATCTGAATCCGTTTTTTACAGCTGCTATAATAATAAATTTACCTGAATAAAACAACTTAATCCCAATTTGACCATCAAACGTTTTCCATTCAGCTTTAAATCACACATCAAGACACTGATGGACAAACACAGAAGTCATGAGATTGTCTAAGCAAATGTACAATTCATGAACCTGTTCCTATCAGAGCAATTTAGGCAGTATAATATGTTAGATGGATGGAAAGATTGAGAGGCACGATGAAGAAAAGACGATTAGATGTTCAATGATGTAGAAGGGGAAGAAGAAAAGAAACATAAAGAGAAAACTGAATGAGTACCTCTAGCTTTCTGCTCCAGAGATGACTGACGGATAAATGTCTTTATAGCAGTCACACCACACTTCAACCGGATTCACGTGTGTGTGTGTGTGTGTGTGTGTGTGTGTGTGTGTGTGTGTGTGTGTGTGTGTGTAAAAGAGAGAGAGAGAGAGTAATCTTGCTGTGGAGGATTAGAGTCGGTCTGAAATGATCTGCTTCTACTCTCTCAGCAAATCAGACAATTCATATATTATTCAGATACTGGCAATTCCAAATATTCCTGCTGCTGTTCATCACTCCATCAGTCCTCCTGTTTTCTCGAGTGTCCGAGAACATTCAAGCGCTTGGATGTGATCAGCAATGCATACAAATGTGTGTGTTTCAATCTAAACGTAAAGCCTTTGAAATGATTTATCAGATTTGGTCTTTAGCATGCAAACCATGAAGAACGGCCAAATCCAGGATCATGGATAATGATGGAGAACATCTGGCCATGATCAGCACTGACCTCCCTTATCTCTTAAAACTCGGATTTACATGTAACATTTTTCTATGAAATCAGTGTTTATTTTAGTATTTATAATATATAGTTTTTGTTAATATTTAGAATTAGCTTCTTTTTTTTTTCAATTTAATTTTAGTTAAATTTTTCTTTAAAACTTCCTTCAAATTTTGTATCAGTTTTTGCTTTTTTTGTGCTTTTTTTTCTATTTAGCTTTGATTGATATATATTTAAGATTATTTCACTTATTTACAAAGGCAACATTTTTAATTCCCATTTGAGTTTTTTAAGGTTGAGTTTTTCCATCTTAACCTTTTACACAACGATTTACTAAAAATGGAAAGGTTTTTCCAATGACTGGGTTGTCAAAATGATCCCTGTTCACGCAGATCCACGAAAACTATAAAAATACTGATGCACTCCACAAAAAGTATCAATTTATTTATTTATTGAGATGAATCATTTTTCTGCAACCCTTTATCTGTTTATTAACTCAGATCTCCTGAGAAGCTCATCAAATGTCATCCATCTTTCTATGGCACAACCAGAGTATTTCCATTAAGACCACAATGCACTCAGACTGCAAGAGGGAATAAGCAAAACATGAAAAATCAATCCGTCTTCAGCTGTTCTGACATTCACATTACAGAAAATATTAGCCTTGAGTAAATCATGCAGATCTTGTGCTGCCCAGACATTTGACTGGTGCACAACATCATTAAACTCTAGATAATTCACCCAAAAATGCAAATTCTGTCATCATTTATGTTCTTAAGTCATACAGGTTTGTGAGGACATGAAAATGAGTAATAGCATCGTGAAATCAAATGCATTGTTCTCACACTTTCCTCTTTTATGTCTGTGACAACCGTCGAGTAGGAAATTCTCACTTTCAGTAACATTTCTTTTCAGTTTCAAACAGATCTTCTTAATAATCTTAAATCCTGTTCTACTTGGTCGAAAACCCTGAAGAAACTCTTGTGATATAGCTAAGGATATTTACTTTTATGGATTCAGCAGACAATTCATAGTTTTCAGTCACGTGACCAGCGTGGCGCAAAACGTCCACAGAACTGCAGCACAGGTTTGTTTTAAGCCATTCATATTTAAATCACCTCTTAAAAGAAGAAAAATAAAAATATCTGAACAAAATTAAAGTTTTGGGCACTTGTGATCCATTCAAGTTCAAGTGTTTTTATTTATGAAACATTTCAGTCTGGTTTTCGAAAATGTCATTCCACAGAGACCGCACTGGTTAAAGTTCTTAATGATATTTTAATTTCATGTGACTCTGCTTCTTGATCTAACAGCTGCTTTTGACACTATTGATCATACTGTTCTTGTTGATCGTCTTAAACACTATGTTGGTGTAAGAGGTACAGCTCTAAAATGGTTAAGATCATATCTAACAAATAGGAGCTTCTCAGTCAAGATGGGCGAACATTATTCGAGTAAAGCACATTTGTTTTGTGGAGTTCCTCAGGGCTCTATTCTGGCTCCATTGTTATTTTCCCTGTATATGCATCCTCTCGGGTCCATCTTTGAGAAACATGGCCTATCATTTCACTGCTATGCAGACACACACAGGTCTATTTGCCTGTCAAACGTAATTCTGCAGGATTAGAGTATCTTATAGCATGCCTAGAGGAGGTTAAGGCTTGGCTTTCTTTTAATTTTGTAATTTTCAATGAAAACTGAAATTATTGTTTTTAGCCCATCTGAGTTATCAAAATCTATAAATTTGGATTTGGGTGAGATGTCCATGTACCTGAGACCCTGGGTAAAAAATCTGGGATTTATTCTGGATGTTGATCTAAAGTTTGACCGCCAAATCAATTCTGTCGTTAAAACCTGCTTTTACCAGCTGCATAAGCTAAGCCGTTTCTCTCCTTTAAAGATCTTGAGAAATGAATTCACGTTTTTATCTCATCTAGGCTGGACTATTGCAATTCACTATATTTGGGGATTAGTCAGCAAACACTATCCCGCTTGCAATTTGTCCAAAATGCTACGACACGGTTTTTGTGTGGTGTAAAAAAGAGGGAGCATATTACCCCTATTCTACGCTCACTACATTGGTTACCTGTGCATTTCAGAGTAGAATTTAAAGTACTATTACTAGTCTATAAATCTTTAAATGGCTTAGCACCAATTTATCTATCTGAACTACTGACTGAATATAAGATCCCTCCGCTCATCAAATCAGGCTCTATTGTGTACCCCAAAATCGAGGCTCAAGTGTAGGGGAGATCGAGCTTTTTACATCGCTGCCCCAAGGCTTTGGAATACTTTACCTATTAGCTTAAGACAAGCTCCATCTCTTCTTACTTTTAAATCCAGACTTAAATCTTTTTTATTTTCAAAAGCTTTCGATTAACACTGTATCTTGTGTTGTAAATGATGTAATCTTATGTGATTTTTAAGTTCTCTTATCATGTGTTTTAATGTTGGGATTTTATGTGCTTTCTATTTTCTTGTGTGATTTTTAGGTCTTTTTCTGTCATTTTGTCTCGTTTGTGGGTTAAATGAATTTAATTACATTGTGGAAAGCGCATTGGTCAACAGCTGTTGTTTTAAATTGTGCTATACAAATAAATTGTCATTGTCACTGTCATTGTCAAGTGTTACTCTTGTGGCGTAAGTCGATGCATACGGCCGTCTGCCTGGAAGCTAGTTATTTTAGTCGATAAAGTTTTAAATATAGATGTTTTTCTTACACGAACGCATCACTTCACTTCAGAAGGCCTTTATTAACCCCCGGACAGCCGTGGAGCACTTTAATCATGAATAGATGCACTTTGATGGACTTCCAAAGACATACAGCTGTTCACTCCCATTATAAATCTTGGAAGAACCAGGATATTTTTTAATATAACTCCGATTGTATTCGTCTGAAAGGAGAATGTCATATACACCTAGGATGGCTTGAGGGTGAGTAAATCATGGGCTAATTTTAATTTTTGGGTGAACGATCTCTTTAATGTGTTAAATCGGCAGCCCTCATAGGTGTAGGGCCTCCTTTTGTGGCCAATACAGCGGGGCGCCGTGAGCAATTTTGGGCCCTATGAAAGAATATGAGGTTGGGAAAGAATAAAATCGATCTCTGGGGGCCCCAAAAAAGGCCCTTAGAATCGTCCTAACTTCCCCCCCTTAGCGGCGCCCCTGTTTGAGCCATTCCTCTTCCAGAACAGTAGCCAGATCACTATATGATGCTGGTGGAGGAAAATGTTTTCTGACTTGCTCCTCCAAAATACCCCAAAGTGGCTCAGTAATGTTCAGGGCTGCGTTTCCCGAAACCTTCTTAACGCTACGTCGTTCTTAAGTTACACCTTAAGCTGTACCTTATCGATAATACGTGTTTCCCGCAACGTTCTTAGTTAAGTACGCCTTCTGTAAGTCATACGTTCGGAAGGTTGGTCTGGACCGTTCTCAGCTTCACCTTATCACTGTTGGAGGTCTACACGAATATAATTCTGAAGTTTTAATACACCCAGACAGTGTCAAATTAGGCGAATTCAAGTGTTTTCATGCAAAGAATAAAATTGTCATTACACTGATTGTTGTTAGATTTTTAATTATATTATCCAAAGGTACATCAGCTGGCAAACCATTAAAGGCTTAATAGTCTATTTAAAGGGAATGATTGTGGTGAGGAGTTTGCTCAAACTACGGCAGCGATACAGCGAATAGTTGTGCTAAAAGACGGCGCCGTCCGCGGAGCGCTTTCAGAGGCCAGCATACTGTCAGTTAAGTCCTATATAATGTCACTGTTTTTTCTCATCCAACCTGTGTAAAAATCCCTGGCCAAATTACCTACTGTTTTTTTGACAAACAGGTCGTGTGGTAGCCTAATTTAAATGCCGTTCCTATCCACATCTCTGAGTTTACAAGAAGAGATACAAATTTAACTGTTTAAATCCTTTTTGATCCGAGCACCGTACGTAAGATGTACACTTTTATTACTGAAATGCTGGAAAGTATTTACAAGAACAATATTTCATCACAGCTCCACCTCAGCAAACACAAATGGGAAAGAGAAGAAAGCATGTAAAAATTTGAAATGGTTATTATGGCATATATGATACAATTGTAAAATATATAGGCTAGGCTATTATAGTTTGGGTTATTTTTATATCCTAATAAATGCAATTTCAACTATTTCTGAAGTGCTTCTTTTATAAAGAACACCGCTTTCTCACACAATGCAGTGAAACAGCCCCTGCACGAGAGAATAGTTGATACTCGAGCCATCGATATTAACCAATTCAGCAGCATCGCCACAGACAGCACCGGGTAACGTCGCACGTAAGAAGGAATATCTTAAGCAGTTTCCTAAGGTATGGTTCGGGGAACACGCCTAGCAATGGTATACCTTTAGTTAAGTTATTCCTTAAGAGTCTTCGTAGTGCGATAAGAGACAACGATATCGGGAAACGCAGCCCAGATCTGGTGACTGTGCAGGCCATGGGAGATCTTCAACTTCACTTCCATGTTCATCTAACCATTATCACATTATCATTGTGCATTATTATGCTGATACACGGCAACACCTTCAGGGTACTATGTTTGAACCATTAGGAGCACATGGTCCACCAGAATGGTTGGGTGGTCCTTGGCAGTGACGTGTTCATCAAGCACAGTCAGGAATGCCATGATACTGAAGCCCAAACCATCACTGATCCACCACGTGCTTCACTCTGGACACAACAGTCTTTGGCGTTTCTCCACACTGTAACTCCCACGGATGTGAGAAAGACAGTGAAGGCGGACTCATCAGAGAACAAGGTTTCACATTGTCCACAGTCCAAGATAGGCACCTCTTGGCACCAATGAAACCAACATTTGGCATTGGCACGAGTGACCAAAGGTTTGGCTACAGCAGCCCAACCTTGAATACTGACTTGATTTTGGTGGAAACCGGAGAGTCGAGGTGCAAATTTAAAGGTGACATATTATGCCCCTTTTCACAAGATGAAATATAAATCTATGGTGTCCCCTGAATGTGCCTGTGAAATTTCAGCTCAAAACACCCCCCGATCATTTATTATAGCTTGTCAAATTTGGCCTTTTTATATATCGAGATATTTTTTAAACACGATATGGATTTTGACATATCGTATCGATATATTGTTTATATTTAATTCTGATTTCGCCACTTTGCTTGTTTGCCTTCTCTGTGCTGTGTGCTCACCCCCGCCTCCTTGCTTTTGTTCCCTCTCCCCTCGCGTGTTGTCTCATTCAACATGGCGGCGCCCGCAACCAGCCCGGAGGCTACAGAACTCGTCTCAAAAAAAAGGACAACTGGCTCCATTATATGGAGATTAGGGGTGTAACGATACATATATTCGTATTGAATCGTTCGGTACGGTTTTCGGTACGCATTTTTCCTGCCGACCAAAATTTCGTTATTTCAAATGTAGGCGCGTTGCATGTGTCAAGCGCGCTCATAATGTAAGAGACGCCGGCACGACCACAACATTGCCCAACATCAAATGGCAAACGTAATGCAAGCGGAACGAAACTGCTCGTTATTGTGTGGTTGAAGGACCGTTTATCAATTTGGACCAGTGCAGCGTGAGCCGATCGTGATCAAGCGACACTGTTACTACACAGCGCTAATAAGAGATCCAGTAAAGAAAGCATTTGAATTCGCTACTTAAGTAATAACATTGCTGCGAGATCTAGTGAGAAACATTCACATTTCTCCGTTATTAACGGATCAAACAGCGCGTGGAAACCAGGAAGAAACATTGTGCCATGAATGAACTATCCAGTGTCCACAGATAAGCAACATTCACCATGGATTTACTGTAGTAACACTAACTGCAACCATGGAAGTTTGGCAGGAATAGTAGTCTATAATGCCTTCAAGTAACATTGTGTCGGTTTTATTTTGACATTATAAATGCAATTGCCTCAAATGTTAATCTGAACTAAAATAAACCTTTGTTTATAACTACTACAATATTACATTTCATTTTTTCCAAGGAGCTTTTTGTTTTATATGCTCCTAAGAAGAGTCAATTATAGCTCCAGAATTGCTCAAAGTAAAAAAATATCATACTTTATGATGTTAGTTTTAATTTTTTTTTTTTTTTTTTTGTAATATTATTTAAAAATGTCGCAGAAGCACTTTGTTCCTACATGAACTGCCTACCTCTTTGCACTTCAATAAAAAATACTTTGTGGTATTTGGCATATTTGCTTTTGCAGTAGTTTTTGGGGGGGTATTTTTCCTGTAAAGATATCGAGATATATATCGTATATCGAGATATAGCAAAATATATCGAGATATATTTTTTGCTCCATATCGCCCAGCCCTAATTCAGTACATGCTTAACTTTTACACAAGTTGACACAGTTCCTGAGGTCTTTAATAGACAGCTGTGACATGTTTTGGTCAGTAGTGTTCAGTGCTCGTCTGTGCTCAACGACAGAACAGTTTCATGCTTTGCTCGAACTTTTGCCATTGCATTAGAACTGGTCACTTGCGAAAACCAAATGTCGGAGCCGTGGGTGTAAACGTGCAGATTAAGGGCCAGCAATATTATAAGATGATCCTCTTCATACGTCAGAAGGAGAGCGAAATCTGATCGGCTTATTTTTTGACATGCTTGCAGAGAAAGGCTCACCAAAACAAAGTTGCTGGGGTTTCACTTTTCACGTTTTCTGGGTTGGTAGATGCAACGGGGACCCGATTATAGCACTTAAACACGGAAAAAGTCAGATTTTCATGAATCTCTTACTGATGGAATGTAAGATCAGTGAAGATTGGTCACCAGGCCACACATATATAGGCATGAATCCTCCAACACTATATTGGCCAGTGTTTCAGTCACATTGTCTAAACCCCGTATATGACCCCTATTCTCTCTCTCTCTCTCTCTCTCTCTCTCTCTCTCTCTCTCTATATATATATATATATATATATATATATATATATATATATATATATGTACACTCACCTAAAGGATTATTATAGGAACACCTGTTCAATATCTCATTAATGCAATTATCTAATCAACCAATCACATGGCAGTTGCTTCAATGCATTTAGGGGTGTGGTCCTGGTCAAGACAATCTCCTGAACACCAAACTGAATGTCAGAATGGGAAAGAAAGGTGATTTAAGCAATTTTGAGCGTGGCATGGTTGTTGGTGCCAGTCGGGCCGATCTGAGTATTTCACAATCTGCTCAGTTACTGGGATTTTCACGCACAACCATTTCTAGGGTTTACAAAGAATGGTGTGAAAAGGGAAAAACATCCAGTATGCGGCAGTCCTGTGGGCGAAAATGCCTTGTTGATGCTAGAGGTCAGAGGAGAATGGGCCGACTGATTCAAGCTGATAGAAGAGCAACTTTGACTGAAATAATCACTCGTTACAACCGAGGTATGCAGCAAAGCATTTGTGAAGCCACAACACGCACAACCTTGAGGCGGATGGGCTACAACAGCAGAAGACCCCACCGGGTACCACTCATCTCCACTACAAATAGGAAAAAGAGGCTACAATTTGCACGAGCTCACCAAAATTGGACAGTTGAAGACTGGAAAAATGTTGCCTGGTCTGATGAGTCTCGATTTCTGTTGAGACATTCAGATGGTAGAGTCAGAATTTGGCGTAAACAGAATGAGAACATGGATCCATCATGCCTTGTTACCACTGTGCAGGCTGGTGGTGGTGGTGTAATGGTGTGGGGGATGTTTTCTTGGCACACTTTAGGCCCCTTAGTGCCAATTGGGCATCGTTTAAATGCCACGGCCTACCTGAGCATTGTTTCTGACCATGTCCATCCCTTTATGACCACTGTTACGATATTATGTGACACCAAGTTGTGCGACTTTGGTGTTTCTAGTTTCTTTTGTATTGTTTCTGCCGCTGTCTGTTTGTTTTACTTTCGCTCTCGCAGGCGATGTGCTGATCGGTCGCCTGATTGGCTGACAACCATCGGAGAGGAGGGTTCTGGCGTGCTGACGTCTGCAAGTGAGATCCAGTCATATGGTTACCGGAAACCCGGGAACTATAAAAGGAGTCATGGACGCACTAGACGGCGGTGGCCTTTTTGTTTGTGAACTTGACTTTGTGTGCTTAGTATATTTTCTTCTGTTAAGCTTGATTTTGGTTTTTGCTTGTTTTCAACTTTTGAGAATTTATCAAGCTTTGTTAATGTGTTCAATGTGAGATCTCGTTGTGTTGCCGTCCTATTCTTTTTATCTAAATGTTTGAGAGCGGTAACGCTGTGTTTTGGGAATGATAGAGGAAAAGGGACAGGTAAGAGATGTCACGTGACGTACATCGCACTTAGGTTTATTTTCTGTTTAGATACACTAGGTTAAAAGGGCAAGTGCCATTCGTTGTATTTTTGTTTGATAGTTAGGGTAGGGAAGTATACGACGTCTAGGACGTCGAAGACTTTTCCTTTCTACATTTTTCTTTCGTGTTAGTTAGGTTAGTTTCAAATGATGTAGAAAGATTCTTTTGTTTTGTTCCTTTCTTTGAGTTGGCACTGTCCAGTTAATCCCTTTTTCTTCCAGGTCTGGGATAATATAACTTGCTGGTTTGTTTGGTTTATTTATTTTTTTTGTAAATAACTTTAATTGTTTGTTTTTTTTTAACTATCTATATATATGTTTATATATAGATATATTCTTTGACTAGTCGCACATAATAAATGTGTTCAAACGTTCTGCTGCTTCCTTGTATCACTCACTTCCCAGTGTTTTCATAGTAAAGGTTGTTGTCGGGTGACATAATGTTTCCCTTCTACCTTCCTAGACTTTTAAAATCATGAAGGGTCGTAACATTAATGGGGGCTCGTCCGGGAGAATTTATCCTGGAAATTAATTGATATCGGATTAATTAATATAAGTCACCTTGAGGCATATTTGCTATTTTTACACTGGAAGCGTGGTGAGTGTATACAGTTGATTTTGTGGTAGGCTAGTGGCCTTTATTAGTAGCATGATGGCAGCGTTTGACTTGAAGAGTTTTATTGAAAATCCAACTGTAGAAATGTTAGATTGCTGCAGAAAAGATGATTTGTTGGCGATTGCGAATCATTTTCGGATTGTTGTGGCTCGGCAGTCTCTTAAGAGGGAGATAAAATCCATGATATATGATCAGTTAATGGAGTCGAATGTGCTCGTGGTACCAGATGAGGGAGAGCTAGCTGAAGGTGGTGTGGATGTGGAAACACCGAGGCGTGGGAACGAGATTGGTGAGGAATTTTTGCCTGTAGCAGAAGCCGATGTTAGAGCGGGGTTACCTCAATTCGAACCGTTCTCTCCTGTTTCGTTGAACTCAAAAGGAGAAACGAAACTGAAAGTTCGTTTGGCCCGATTGCAGCTGGAAGCACAGGAGAAAGCGCAGAATCGCCAGGGTGAGCTGGATTTGCGATTGCAAATTCGCAAACTTGAAATTGAGGCAGATAAACAGGTAAAAATGCGAGAGTTGGAGCTCGAGGCAATGCAAATTGTGGGAAGATCTGCTGCGCAACGGCATCCATCTCGAGATAACGTTCTTCCTGCCCATACTCCACCGATAGCAGCCGTGTTTTCTGCTCATACTCCACCGTTACCAACCGTGTCTTCTGCTTCTCCGTCGTTGGTAACTGGGTCGTTCGACGTCAGTAAGCACATTACACTAGTCCCGCATTTTAGAGAGACAGAGGTGGATTCGTATTTCAACGCTTTTGAGCGCATTGCCCTGTCACTTGGTTGGCCTAAGGAGGTTTGGGCTCTTCTGTTGCAGTGCAGGTTGATTGGGAAGGCGCAAGAAGTTTTTTCCACTCTTTCTTTGGAGGATAGTTTAAAGTACGAGGCTGTGAAATTGGCGATTTTACGTGCATATGAGCTGGTCCCAGAGGCATATCGACAAAAGTTTCGAAGCCATAAAAAAAATTCCAACCAGACCTTTGTAGAGTTTGCAAGGGATAAGAGTATTTTGTTTGATAAGTGGAGTAATGCAAGCAAAGCTGATGATTTTGTTTCGCTGAGAGAGTTAATCCTGCTGGAGGAATTTAAATCATGTTTGCCTGAGCGGGTGGTGGTGTACTTAAACGAACAAAAAGTTGATTCACTGTCACGGGCTGCTGTCTTGGCAGATGAATTCGTACTCACCCATAAGGCGGTATTTTCCGTAACGCGTGTTGAAAAGAGTGTGACTGGCACCCCGCCGCAAAATCAGAGTGTGCGAATAAAGCCTGGAACTTCACAATCTAGGGAGGTAAGAGAATGTTTTTACTGCCATAAGCAGGGGCATTTGATTGCGGATTGTGTTATACTTAAACGAAAGCAGCAGGTGCAGCCTCCTAAAAGTGTTGCATTACTTAAAACTGTGCGGTCATCCGAATTATCAAGCTGTACTGATGTTCCTGATGCAAATTATAAACCTTTTGTAATGACTGGGTTAGTTTCGTTGTCTGGAAAGATAGAAGATCAGAGAGAAGTTCATATCCTCCGAGATACAGGGGCTATGCAGTCGCTTATGGTGTGTGATGTTTTGCCTTTTTCCAAGGAATCATACTGTGGCTCGAATATTTTAGTTCGTGGTATTGAAATGCAGGTGGTACCAGTTCCTTTGCATCGTGTGCACTTAAATAGTTCACTAGTTTCAGGATTTGTAAAGGTCGGTATTCGGAATTCGTTGCCTGTGAAAGGGATAACCTTTATTCTCGGAAATGATTTGGCCGGAGGCAAAGTCATGCCCGTGCCAGAGGTGACTGATTCTCCGAATGTGTGTGCAATTTCTGATGATGTGGCTAGCTTATATCCTGATGTATTTTCTGCCTGTGCTGTTACGCGCGCTCAGTTAGCGAGGATAGATCAAGTTGCTCTGGCTGACTCGTTGATGGGGCAGACGCTAACAAACGGCGTGTTAAGTTCTGAGTCTGAAATGAAAGTAAAAGAGAGCTCACAAAGCATTGATCTCAAAACTTCAGAAACTGTTCTGGGGAAGTTGAATTCGTTAGATTTGCCCATCACTCGGTCTCAAATCATCGCAGCACAAAAGGAAGATCCATCCTTGCGTAAATGTTTTTCGACTGTTCTTAGTTATGAGGCTGCTAAGACAAGACATGTTGCGTATTTTGAAGATGATGGATTATTGATGCGAAAGTGGTGTTCTCGGGTCGATGATGATCTGGATTGGAATGTTGTGTATCAGGTGGTTGTTCCAAGTATATTTCGTTCTCAGGTATTATGTCTGGCTCATGAGCATGTATTATCTGGACACTTGGGAATAACTAAAACCTACAATCGTATTTTACACCATTTTTTTTGGCCAGGTTTGAAACGTGATGTTGCAAAATTTTGCCGAACTTGTCACATATGCCAAATCACCGGGAAGCCGAATCAGTTAATTCCTCCCGCTCCACTCTCTCCTATTCCTATTGTGGGTGAAGCATTTGAAGAAGTGCTTGTAGACTGTGTTGGTCCCTTACCGAAGACAAAATCAGGTAACCAGTATTTATGCACTATTATGTGTAGAGCGACACGATTTCCAGAAGCGATACCGCTGCGCAAAATAACTGCTCCTGTTATTTTGAAAACGCTAATAAAATTCTTTTCTACATTTGGTCTTCCTAAAGTGATTCAGACAGACCAGGGAACGAATTTCTTGTCACGCGTTTTTGCTCAGACTCTTAAGTCTTTGTCTATAAAACACAGAGTCTCAAGTGCCTATCATCCTGAGAGCCAGGGCGTAATTGAGAGGTTTCACCAGACCTTAAAAGCGATGCTTCGAAGGTACTGTATGGAAACAAATAAGGATTGGGATGAGGGAATCCCTTTGGTGTTGTTTGCCATACGTGAAACAGTGCAGGAATCACTCGGTTTCAGCCCAGCCGAGTTGGTTTTTGGGCATACTGTCCGTGGCCCATTAAAGGTCCTTAAAGATAAGATGCTGGAGACTAATTCAGAGTCTGAAATTAATATTTTGGACTATGTTAGTCGGTTCAGGAAAAGGCTTCACGAGGCTTGCGATCTTGCTCAGAAATCTTTGAAAAGTGCTCAGTGTGAAATGAAACAACGTTATGACATCAAAGCAGTCGCACGGTCGTTCCAGCCAGGTGACAATGTTTTAGTGTTACTACCCGTTCAAGGGTCTGCATTGTCGGCTCGATTTACTGGCCCTTATGAAGTGGTCAGTAAACTTAGTGAGACAGACTATGTTGTACGCACACCGGAGAGAAGACGTAAAACGCGTGTTTGTCATGTCAACATGCTCAAAGTGTATCATGAACGAGAACAAGTGCAATGTGATCTTGTGAAAGAAATTGCACCTGTTATGGCAATGACGGAATTTATATCTGTTGCAGAGGGTGAAGCGGATGCAGATGAGGATGGTTTAGTGCTGAGAAATACTCCTCAACAATGTAATAAGTTAGAGAATTCAGCTATTCTAACAAATTTGTCTTCTCATCTTTCTCATCTGCCCGATGGGCAACTGCAGGATGTGGTAGATCTTATCACCGCATTTCCAGCTTTATTTTCTGACGTTCCGTCTCAGACGAAGGTGTTGCGACATGATATTGATGTTAGTGGTGCGAAACCTATAAAACAACATGCTTATCGACTTAACGCTATCAAAAGATCCGTCATGAAGGAGGAGACTGCGTATCTGTTGACGAATGGATTGGCCCGGCACAGCTGTAGCCCGTGGAGTTCTCCGTGCCTTTTGGTAAATAAGTCTGACGGTTCGTTCCGTTTTTGTACGGACTACCGGAAAGTGAATGCCGTGACCGTACCTGATTCCTACCCTCTTCCTAGGATGGAAGATTGTGTCGATAATATAGGTTCTGCTAATTTCGTTAGTAAACTTGATTTACTTAAGGGATACTGGCAGGTACCCTTAACGCCGCGTGCCTCGGACATCTCTGCATTCGTAACCCCGGACTGCTTCCTACAATACAACGTTATGGCGTTCGGGTTACGAAACGCTCCTGCTACATTCCAGAGATTAATCCAGATAGTTTTAGCTGGTGTGCCCAACTGTAACGCTTATTTGGATGATCTGGTAATTTTTTCTAAGGACTGGACAGAACACATGTCCTTACTTCGTACAGTGTTTGAGAGGCTGGAGAGTGCTTCACTAACCCTTAACTTGTCAAAATGTGTGTTTGGTCAAGCTAGTGTCACCTATCTGGGCAAACAGGTGGGACAGGGACAAGTGAAGCCTGTGGAAACGAAAGTTGCAGCTATTACGGAATTTCCAGTACCTATGACACGGCGAGAATTGAGACGATTTTTAGGTATGGCCGGGTACTACCGTAATTTTTGTAAAAATTTCTCCACAGTAGTGGCCCCCCTCACTAATCTTCTTAGCCCAAAACGAACTTTTACGTGGACTGACGAGTGCCAGATTGCATTTGAGAGTATTAAAGCTTTGCTGTACAGCACCCCAGTTTTGGCGGCTCCAAATTTTGATCGCTCTTTTAAGTTGGAAGTGGATGCGAGCGCGGTGGGCGCTGGAGCCGTGTTGCTTCAAGAGAGCGAGGATGGTGTGGACCATCCAGTGAGTTTTTTTTCCCGTAAGTTTAATAAGCATCAAGGAAATTACTCTACAGTTGAAAAGGAAACTTTGGCGTTGCTGCTTGCTTTGCAGTTCTTTGAAGTTTATTTAGGTTCTTCCAATCTGCCTACGGTTGTGTATACGGATCATAACCCCCTTGTTTTTCTTTCTCGGATGTATAATACCAATCAACGTTTGATGCGTTGGGCTCTGTTTGTACAGAGTTATAACCTTGAAATCCATCATAAAAAGGGGTCTGAGAATGTTCTGGCTGACGCTCTTTCCAGGGTTTGAAAAGGGCTTATAGCGGGTGAGTTATGATTTGTTTCATGTTAAGATTTTCCTTTTTTTTTTTGTAACAAACAATATATGTTTGTTCTTAAATGTGGGGGTGTTACGATATTATGTGACACCAAGTTGTGCGACTTTGGTGTTTCTAGTTTCTTTTGTATTGTTTCTGCCGCTGTCTGTTTGTTTTACTTTCGCTCTCGCAGGCGATGTGCTGATCGGTCGCCTGATTGGCTGACAACCATCGGAGAGGAGGGTTCTGGCGTGCTGACGTCTGCAAGTGAGATCCAGTCATATGGTTACCGGAAACCCGGGAACTATAAAAGGAGTCATGGACGCACTAGACGGCGGTGGCCTTTTTGTTTGTGAACTTGACTTTGTGTGCTTAGTATATTTTCTTCTGTTAAGCTTGATTTTGGTTTTTGCTTGTTTTCAACTTTTGAGAATTTATCAAGCTTTGTTAATGTGTTCAATGTGAGATCTCGTTGTGTTGCCGTCCTATTCTTTTTATCTAAATGTTTGAGAGCGGTAACGCTGTGTTTTGGGAATGATAGAGGAAAAGGGACAGGTAAGAGATGTCACGTGACGTACATCGCACTTAGGTTTATTTTCTGTTTAGATACACTAGGTTAAAAGGGCAAGTGCCATTCGTTGTATTTTTGTTTGATAGTTAGGGTAGGGAAGTATACGACGTCTAGGACGTCGAAGACTTTTCCTTTCTACATTTTTCTTTCGTGTTAGTTAGGTTAGTTTCAAATGATGTAGAAAGATTCTTTTGTTTTGTTCCTTTCTTTGAGTTGGCACTGTCCAGTTAATCCCTTTTTCTTCCAGGTCTGGGATAATATAACTTGCTGGTTTGTTTGGTTTATTTATTTTTTTTGTAAATAACTTTAATTGTTTGTTTTTTTTTAACTATCTATATATATGTTTATATATAGATATATTCTTTGACTAGTCGCACATAATAAATGTGTTCAAACGTTCTGCTGCTTCCTTGTATCACTCACTTCCCAGTGTTTTCATAGTAAAGGTTGTTGTCGGGTGACATAATGTTTCCCTTCTACCTTCCTAGACTTTTAAAATCATGAAGGGTCGTAACACCACCATGTACCCATCCTCTGATGGCTACTTCCAGCAGGATAATGCACCATGTCACAAAGCTCGAATCATTTCAAATTGGTTTCTTGAACATGACAATGAGTTCACTGTACTAAAATGGCCCCCACAGTCACCAGATCTCAACCCAATAGAGCATCTTTGGGATGTGGTGGAACGGGAGCTTCGTGCCCTGGATGTGCATCCCACAAATCTCCATCAACTGCAAGATGCTATCCTATCAATATGGGCCAACATTTCTAAAGAATGCTTTCAGCACCTTGTTGAATCAATGCCACGTAGAATTAAGGCAGTTCTGAAGGCGAAAGGGGGTCAAACACAGTATTAGTATGGTGTTCCTAATAATCCTTTAGGTGAGTGTATATATATATATATTGCACCAAAACAGGAATAATTCAGTTTTGTAATTCTAATTGAGCTATGACACACACATACTGTGTAAGCATACTATAAAAAGCATAGTATGGTAATGAAAACTCAGTACATATAATACTACTCATGTGACATGTATTAGCATTATCGTCTTTGCTTGAAGTTTGCAGCCTCCTCACCTGTGCAGAATGAATCACCTGTCAGATTAAACTCTTCCTACACACACTCCATCTCACAGCTTGATGCTAGTGTGTGTTCTTACTGTCATTTCATCACAGAGCTTGCTTAAGAAACTCTGAAGTGCCTTTCATGTAAACTTGAAGGAATGTGGCTTCCAAAGGGCTGAGTGACTCTATAACTTCACTTTTGATTCACACATACACAAGAAACGCCTAACCTCACATTACCTAGCCTAGTACTTACTGAGATTGTTGCCTGTCGACTCGAAGCTGTGAACAGCCTATAAAAAAATAAACAAGTAACCTAAATGGTCATGAAATATTGATATGAGTTGAAATAATTTATTACAGCATGTTTAGAGTTTTGAAAAACAGTCAGTTTCACAGGTCAGCGTCATTATACAAAAATATCTGACCAATCAGAATCAAGCGCTTCTGACAGTCGTGAAATAAAATCATGTGTCACCAATGCTTCACACATACCGGCTAACAAAAAATACACTGTATTTCTGAATGTTCCGTTTTTACAAACATTAAGGGAAGCTTCCATTTATCATTCTTCAAACATATTGGGAACATTACTTTTGAACGTTCTCCAAAACACTAAAAAAACAGAACTGGTTTTTTTTTTGTTTGTTATGATCATTTTTTTGTACTAATGTTTTGAGAACATTATTAAAGACCAGATAACTTTGAACAAACATTCTATTAACGTTACTGGAAGAACATTTGTTCGTAACTTTGAGAGAACCTTGCCAGTTCTGAGAATGTTCCCTGTTAGCAGCAACTGTTTGAGAAATCTGAGCTCTAAATCACAATTAAACAGCTTAAATGAGGACACATGGCTGTCCGTGGTCACGCATTTCCATCAGGACTATGAGTTTTGGAACAGATGTGACCGTTGGCCAATTCTAATTAACATTTTAACACTTGATAATAAAGTGCCCAAAGAAAAGCAGGATGATTAATCAGCTTCATCCCCAGATGCTTCACTACATGACTCTCACTTTTCAGGTGTTATTTATTATTAGCAGGGTTCGACATTAACACCCATCAATTTGCCAAATGCGTGTGTATTTCAGCAGTGGCGTGTAACACAGTCACTACTAGCCACGGGTTGAACTTTATATATAACACATACCTTTTTCAATTGTAGTCTTTTAAAAAAAGGCCTCGGAAATAATAAACTAAGTGCAATGTAGTGTTGTGAAAAATTTCATTTTTCCGATACATATTGACACTGAAATATCTGAAACGCTTCCAATACATTTCCCTCAGAATAGATATACGACAGCAGCTGCTCTTTCTCTCTCTCTCATCTCTCAGAGAGAGAGTTATACCCGCCTCTCCTCACACACTCGTTTCATTTGCTTCGGATGAATATTGTTGCTGTTACAGGGCTTGAATTTCTGCGGGGGATTGCACATATTGCACATAATTGTACTCATTCCTGCAGATGTTGAGCTCACACCCAAAGTGCACACAAATAAAGCTGGTTTTCGCTGCTTACTGCACTTCAACAGTCAAATTAGGGCAGCACGATTAATCGCAATGAAACCACGCGCGATTTGGCAAATGCTGCGATTATTTTATTGTCAGTGCAGCGGCTGATCGGTAGTAAATGCTGCTCCCTCATAGCTACAATAGCTACTACCTCATACCTACATCAAGATGTTAGGTCTGGCAACTCACCATTGTCAGGGCTCAATCCGAGGGGCGGGATAAACGGCTGTCTTTTAAATTCGCTCTGCATGCAATAGGACAGCGTTTCTACAACCAACCAGAGCGTTTTCCTAACAGCGGAGCTAGTTAATAGATTAAACATTTGCCGTATCTGGCCGGCAAAACTACGAACACATCTTCCTTTTTTAAGAATGACTTAAGTGCCGTTCTTTGTTCTTTTCTCAAAGAAAAGCTTAACTCCAAGTCCACCAGAGTCACAGACAAAGCCGATTCGAAAGACCGCTGTTCGCCAGCAGCAGCTCTTCTTTGTTTTAAAGTAGCAGGGAATTCACGCAGAACCGTCACAACTCTGCCGTCATTATGTTAAGCCCGCCCACCGACTCTATACACGATGTGATTGGCCTGACCTGAGTTTGTTTTTTCCAGCTCAAAAGTCAATGGAGAGTTGCTAGACTACCCTGGCTGCAAAAGAAATTTTGCTGCCGCTAGGGTGCGTCTAGATTTCTAGGCTGGCTCCTTCACACACACACACACACACACACACACACACACACACATCATATCCATCTGAACACCAGAGGGCGTCTCACACACACACACACACACACACACACACACACACACACACACACACACACACACGCACACATCATATCCATCTGAACACCAGAGGGCGTCTCACACAAACACACACACCACATATCCATCTGAACACCAGAGGGCGTCTCACACAAACACACACACCACATATCCATCTGAACACCAGAGGGCGTCTCACACACACACGCCAAATATGCCCCACCGCAGAAGTACGATAACACACATCATTCCAGGAAATCCTTATGGGCATCATCGCTGTATCTGAATAAACAGAAGATGGAAACGCTTTGATTGATTAAACACGACTAATAAACACACGACTGCCTTATTCTGCGTAAGAAGTAGGGATGATAACAATTAATCGACGATCAATTAATTGTCGATAATACATTTAATCGATAAAACGTATCGATCGTCGATTAAGCAGGTTCATGCGCGTGCGTGCGGCTCAACCGCAAAACATGTAAAGCGAACGCACCAGAGTTATGTTTGGGACCATTTTACACCTTCATCATGACTATTAAGTTTGCATGTGCATTCGCGGCCTTTTGTTTTGTGCAAATGTAAGTTGTAATATTGTGTTTATTTTATGTAGGCCTATCCATATCTGATTTCTCACATATAGGATGCATTTGGTTAAGAATTAACGCTGTAGTAAAGCGTGATCAGCTTCAGCTCAAACGGCGATGCACGACTAATAATGACTATGATTGGGATTGTCATATTATAACATTATAAAGAGTTTAGTTTAGTTACCGTTAAGGGTTTAGTTACCGTGTTTCATACACATCAACACATCCACAACACATCATTCTGAATGGCACGTAACTTAGTTCAAGTTCACTTGTGCATTTGTGTCATTTTGTGCCGATATAATTTATAATATTATGTTTATTTTGTATATATCTGATTAAGGATGCGTTTCTTTGAGTTAAATAACACGCTAGCAAAGTGCTCCATTTTACCGGTATTCATTCAGCACGCGGCTCAATCAGCAATGCACTACTAATAATAACTATGATTGGGACTGTCATATTACATAACATGAGAACACTTTTATTAAATCGTTGTGAATTCATTGGGTTTAGCTACCGTTTTCAACGCGTTGTCCCAGGAAGAGCGTACGCATTCTAACAAGCATGCTTCTGAGGTGGCGCTGTTGACACATTGTTTTAGTCGTTATATTTGATTATTAGTCATTTAATTAAATGATCAATCACATCGAAACATTTTACAATCCTACTAGCCCTTTATTTATATTAAAACGTTAACCCACCTCATTCATTTGGTGAGGAACATAGCGTTTTGAGCTGCGTTTGCAGACCCTGTCATGCTGTTGGCTATATGCCACTGCAGTGGACACAAATTGCAGTATTAAGGCTAACGATTAATCGATTAATTGATCGTTAATTGATCATGGGAATTTGTGAAAATTGACATCCCACATCATCTCACAGAAGGAGGAGCTCAACTGCTCGTTATGAAGTGAGTTCGGAGTAAAAGCGTGTGAGTAAATGTTGTCTTTTGTTGGACAAGAGGCTCATAAATGCTTCTCATGTTTGGAAAGATGTTTGACGCGTGTTGATTTTTCAAATGCACATTATAAGTGACTCAAACTCGCAGTGCTTTCAGAGTGAGCAGCGTTTACAGAGCCGTACATCAATGACGAGCTGCACATAAATTTTTTTTTTTTACAAATCGCAGCATTTGCGCTTTCATAATCGCGATAAGCCAACTCGATTTAAGAGCGATTTCATGTAAATTGCAATTAATCGTGCAGCCCTGAAGACAAATGCACACAAAATAATGTCAAAATGCTGGTTTAGACAAGTATTCACATAAACACAGTCAGTCATGTTTTAAGTGAACGTAAACAGTTGAGAAAGAAAACGCATGTGTAACAGTATATTGGATCCGTGTGTCAGGTCTTAAAGTAATAAACCTGCTGCCAAATTATGAGATAATATTAAAAATATCTATATGGTAGTTTTTCCCCATGGTATCAATGTCAAAATTGTGGCCAGTGAAAAGGCATGAGTGGCTCGTAACTTTGGAAAACCACAAGCCACAGTGGCTGGAGAGCAAATAAAGTTAATGTCAAGCACTGATTAGCCTATTAAGAATAGGTCAGAATTTATTTAAATTATTTTTCAATTTAAAATAAATTAACTGAAACTATTTAAATGAATGAATGGAAGGTATAATAATAATAATAATCTTATTCTATTACATACAGGACTGTACTGATACGTTTTTTATAGGTAATTTATCATATTTGTTTTTTATTTTGGCTTGATTATCTATTTTAAATGGTTACTCAGACATGGCTTAGATTAAAACAGGATTAAGCCTTAGTTAAATAAAGACATTTGAGTAGGTTTAATAATCGTGCATTTAAAAATAAAATAAAATAAAAAACCTTTCCTGATGTGCATCTTGAGACACAACAATGTAAGAGACATATTTTAAGATATAACGTTATCAGTGCAAGTTGCGTTCAGTTAAAACAGCTCAGATTTGCGTTTTAGTCTGGGACTAGCTTAAGCCTTTCCTGTGAAACCAGAGGTTTGTCTATAAATGTTTCCTTTTAACTTTCTTTAGAAGAATATAGTTAAAACACTCGGAACACCAGCAACCAAAAGTTAGCCTCTACAGTGAAAATCAGACTGATGAGAGAGACAGTCAAGCAGTGTCGCACCACGCTATTCCACAGCAATCTGTGAGTCAACTAATTACCATTAATTATACATATAACAACATTTTATGACCAAAACGAGATAGTAAATCCTACCTGTGCTGCCATCAGAGATAACTCCATTCCCTTCTTCTCTGCAGATGTGATGTTGTTGTGTTGAGCTGAACTGAACTCTCTCATCCTCGCGCCCGTCGCTGTTGTGCGCGCGTAACTGTGCTCGGCGCGCTTCTGCTGACGAATTCAGCTGCAGGCATGCACGTGCACGCAACCCTTAAAGAATTATTTATGCAACTTTTTTTTAAATCTTTGACAGTCGAACACACTGACTCTTGAACTGCCTACTACCTATTAACTGTTAGTCTGTAAACAATATTCCTTTTTTTAATTTTGAATTATAATAACTAACAGCACAAAGGGCTAAATCTGAGTAAGGTTTGGAGACAAAAGTCCAAATACACAAATATCTGTTTGCAGTGAGGCTAATATCTAATCAATAACTGATGAAACTAAACTATTGCGCAGTTAAGCTATTATGAAACACCAATGAGAACACCCTGAAATCTTAAAATAGCCTTGATAAATATTGACCCAATTAGACTTAATCTATCCAAACACTAACACTCGTCAATTTAGTAAATCAACAGAATCACGATATATGACCATTACAAATGTTATAGGATAACATGAGGGAAGATGCCCCCCCCCCCCCCCCCCTTTTTTTACTTTTAAATTGTAACATATTTAGATATAAATATGATTTAGATATAAATATTTTGATATAAATTTAACATATTTGGATATAAATTTAGAAGTTTAGCATGTCCAGAATGATGATACATCAGCCAATGTGTTATTATAGTAAATAAATAGAAAAATTTGCTAATTTAGAGGTTATAGAACAAAATGTAAAATTATTCCAAGAGGCCAGAAATGTACATCTAAATCATGGTAATACTGCATAATAACCCCATTAATTACAATACTTATTACATATAATAACAAACATGCCACTTAGTGCCTTCTGTGCCAATTCTGAGTGGCTCATCTTACCCCAAACGGTTCTAATTGTATATTTTTACTTCAAAATAAAAACTATAACTTTTACTCCACAAATCTAAAAACATGAATGTGTCCACAAACCCCTCATTAGCAAATAGACACAAAATATTCAACATAATACAATGTCAGATCTCTTTTTTTCAGAGACACAAAATTAGATCAATTAACCTCAAAACTATTTCGACTGACTAAATCTCACAAATGATGATATTCAGATGAAATGACTCTTCAGAATCTGGTTGAATGACGCACTAGTGGTTTTTTTTTAATGATTTTTAACTGATTGCTTGCTTGAATTACATCTTATTTGGCTAAAAGCTCTTTTTGGACGCAATAATGCGTCATCTGACACATTCAACCGATGCAATGACGAGTAATGAGAGGAGCTTTTATGCAACACCCTCAGCTATTGCGCATGTATAGCTATAGACCTATATTTTTACATAATGTGCTTCTGAATTATGGACATTACTATGTAAACTGATTTAAACAAACAAACAAAACATTATTTAACAACAAACTTGATTTAAACAAAAGGTGGCTTAATTTACCAGATGTTAACGCCTACCTGAAACTCCTGAATAATTTGTGTGCAAACCGTTAGTAAACAGTTATAATTATAAGTAATATAATAAAAAAGCAATAATGCTAATAATAATAGTTAAACTATGTTTAAGAATGACTGTTCAAACAGTCCCAGTTTCACCGCATCAAGATTCATCATCCAAGATGACATTTCTACTGAATTATTCACTTTCTGAATGTTCTCGCTTCCACTTTAAGGGCCAGAACATCATATTACGAAATCTTTCAAATTATTAAAAACATACCATTACCAGAGATATTCAGAACTCTCTGTCAGGCAGTATTGAGTCGATGCACTGTGATTAAAAAGTGCTTTTTAAAACATATGGCACAGAAAAATAGAAATACTCCAATATCGAGAATACCATTCTGAAAATGATTAAGTACGTAGGATGTGCATTGATGCTTTTATTTGATAAAATAAAGTTTGTTCTGTGCGAGAAGGATTTATCAGTCTCTTTGATGCAATCTGCCATTCACTGACGTCTTATTGCTCCCAGTTAAAACTGTTAGATATTATTAACCTTCTGGCTGAAGCTATTTTTGAACATTTGCTTTATTAAGTGATAACAAAAGCTGAGGATGTGCTTGAGGCTGATGAGAGCAGATGCATCACGTGCATCATAAAGCCACGATGAGTGTTGAAATGCAGTGAAGAGAGAAAGACTCACATGTCCTGCCCCAAAGCACAGGAAAAGCTGAACACAAACTTTAGACTTTTGTCACCCTTTATTAGTTTGCTTAATGGCTTAAATGCACAATATGTACGATTTTTGGATTTAAATATCCAAAAACCAGTAGAACAAATGTTATAGATTTTGTACATTATCCCAAATGTTTCCAATAAGGTTTAAATCTATATTTTTAACCTGTGTCAATGTGTCTCCTGTCAATGACGTCAAATCCGCGTTACCCTCAATTTCTGGTTTCTAGACGCTTTAACATATTACGGCCTGGTTTCACAGACAACGTTTCGATTAAGCCATATTAGGCCTTAGTTCAATTAGGACATTTAATTAGCTTTTATAAATGTGCCTTAGAAAACAATGGCATTGATATATTTTACGATATGCTTTCCGTTAAAACAGCTCAAACATGCATTTAGGCCTAAGCCTTGTCTGTAAAACCAGGGGTTTGTGTTTTATTGTTAGCAACTGTTTGGATCGACAGAAAACTAAGCTCAACACGGTTAGTCTTATTGTTTAGTCCCTTGTTTTATTGGTTTACTGCAAGTAACCTGTTTGTACCACACCTCAGAGACAATGATATGTTGTTAAAGGGCTAAAGCCCCGTTCACACCGCCAGAGACTTTGTCGCTGTATGTCGATAGTCTCTGTACTGTGAAGTCGCTTGTGGGCGTTCGTAGTGCTGTCGCTCTAATGTTATTGGTAGACTGCACAAGAGGAGTAGCTAGCCGCACACTGATCCACTCAAGACTAGAAGTCTACAAAAGCATATTTTATTTTTCAAATTGCATCGTGCAAAAAAGTGCAAAGTGCATGTGGATTAAAAACAGACTAGACACCAGCAAACGTTTCAGCACATTGCTATCTTCAGTGCTCATGTAGCAAACAACATTCACCCTTTTAAAGCAAGTCAGCAATTAAGGACAATCAGCTGAATGCAATTATCTCAATCTCAATTGTCTCAAGTAGAATTACAAACAAGTATATGTTTCAAATGAACAGCTTCCAATGATAATACAGCATTATAGACATACAGAAAGAAAGAATGTGTTTTACAAAAAAACAAGAAAATTCAAGTTCTTCATTCATACCTTCAGGAAATAAAGATTTAAGTTCAAAGATCCAAAAAGCCTCCCTTTGCAATAATTTTCTATCTCTATCTCCACCTCTCCTGTGGGGTAGAATCCTCTCGATGCCCAGGAACTTCATGTCAGACAAAGAGTGGTTAGCAGACTTAAAATGGCGAGAAATTGAAGATGTATCATCCTGTCTCCTAATGGCACTTGTGTGTTCAATCATTCTTGTGCGTAATGCACGTGTAGTTTTGCCAACATATAGTTGTGGACATGGACAAATGATAATGTAAACAACATATGTGCTCTTACAAGTAATCAGTTGTCTAATCTTATACGTTTTTAGTGTACGAGGATGTGTAAATGATTTACATTTGACATACTTAGTACAAGAAGAGCAATTGTGACATGGAAAATTCCCCTGGGCATCGACAAGAGTAGTTGGAGATGAGATGTGGGTGTCAGCATGGACAAGCTTGTCCCTCAAATTAGAGCTCCTGGAAGAGACAAAAAGTGGTTGTTCACTAAATACATTCATTAACTGGGGATCACTTTCAATAATGTGCCAATGATTCTTGATAATGGTTTTAATATCATTACTCAGTGGACTAAATGTGGATTTAAAAATGCATGAAATATTCTTATTTCTTTTTTTCATAGTCAAATTTCTCTCCTCCTGTTTTTGTAGAATGGAAACCTTTTCAAGTGCAGTATCAAGCCACTGGTTGGGATAGCCTCGTGATTTAAAGTCCATATACAAGCTCTGGGCTTTAGACTCAAAGTCTTCTCTCCCCGAACAAATGCGGTGAAGTCTCAAAAATTGGCTGTAAGGTAAACCTCGTTTTAGGGGCATTGGATGAGCACTGCTAGCATGAAGGAGACTGTTCTTAGCTATATCTTTTCTATAAAGAGAAGAGACTATTTTATTGTCCACAATTGATATGGAAGTGTCCAGGAAATTGACATCGGTGAGCCCCACATGGTATGTAAATTTAATGGAGGGCCTAAGACAATTCATGTACAAAACAAATGTTTCAAAATCACGTGCAGAACCTTTATAAATGACAAAGCAATCATCAATGTATCTCTTAAACAAAATAATATTGTCCAAGAAAGGGTTATTGTTGAAAACATATTGGTCCTCTAGAAAACCCAAATATAAATTGGCATAGTCAGGAGCCATAGTGGCCCCCATGGCGGTGCCCTCAACCTGCAAATAATATTGATTTTCAAATAGGAAATAGTTTTTAGTAAGTACCATTTCAGCCATTTCAGTGATAAATTTAGTCGGAAGACCCTCATCATCAATGCGCAAATCGAGAAAATGTTCTAAAGCCAGTAGGCCCTCATGATGTGGGATGTTAGTATACAATGAGGTCACATCCATGGTTGCTAATATAGCATCACAACAAACATTTTGCAGAGTTGCTAGACATTGCAGGAAATCAGCGGTGTCTCTCAAATAACTAGGAAGGGAAGTGACTAAAGGTCTCAAAACAGAATCAACAAAATTTGAAAGAGGTTCAGTAAGACTATTGTTTCCTGCTACTATAGGTCGTCCCGGTGGATTGACCAAACTCTTATGTACCTTGGGTAAGATGTAAAAGACCGGTCTAGTCGGAGAACGATTCAGCAGATATTGCTTCTCTTTATCAGAAATTAATTGACGGGCATGTGCTTCCTGAACAAATTTCTCGACATCACCTTGAAACCGAGTCGTGGGATCTGATGGCAAAACTCGGTAATAATTAGTATTATTGAGTTGACGAAGAGCCTCATTATTGTAGAGTGCTCGAGGCATAATCACCAAACCACCCCCTTTATCAGCAGGTTTGATGACAATGTCTTTATTTCTACACAATTCATCAAGAGCTTCTTTTTCAGAATGTGTCAAATTTGACTTATGGTTCCTAGATGATGTCTGTTCAAATAAATTAGTCACATCCCTTTCCACTAGCCTACAATAGGTTTCAATAGATGGATTAGACACAGGTGGACAAAAAGTACTTTTAGGCTTGAATTTCTCTCGACCGTTGTAATTGTACACTTTCAATTGATCAACTTTGTCATTTTTGTACCAACATTTCATTCTTAATGTCCGAAAAAACTTAAACAGTTCAATTTTGGTGACAAAAGGATCTGTAGCTTTAGTTGGAACAAAGCTTAGACCTTTGTAAAGAAGACTTACTTCATGTGGATGTAATTCTTGACCAGTGAGATTGAAGATCAGATTGTCTTTAGGCGAGTCCCCCTCTTCCGAACTGGTTGTTGAGTGACTCCTCTTACTCCCACGTCTCCCACGACGGGTGGTGGTGGTCTTCTGCGAAGTGGGTATTTGCGTGGCGTTCTTAGATGCTTTTCTGTCTCGCTGGCATGGTCTAAAAAATCCACTTCACTATCACCACTGGATGCAGAAGTATGCCGTGCCTCATCTTCAAACCGTACCCTCCTTGGGGGGTACGGTTCAAGCCTCATCTTCAAACCGTACCCTCCTATGACTGCACGTCATATCTATAAAAAAATACCATCACAAGTCAAGTCAAGTCAAGTCATCTTCATTTATATAGCGCTTTTAACAACGTAGATTGTTTCAAAGCAGCTTCACAGAGATAAGCGTATAATTTAAGGTAACAGAGATTGTTTTGGCTTTATAGCAGAGTTAAGTTATTTTCCAACTAAAGTTAGTTTTGATTGATTTGCTTCCGTCGCAACGATCATTTGTTATTAAATTAGGGGCCGCTAACACGACATATTCTCTCTACACAGACTTTAAACGCGAACCTGTGAGAAACGCTGATGGCGTTCACATGCGCATTTAGAATGGGTTCTATAGTTATGTGCATTTGAAAATACACAGGTTTGGAATTCCCTACAAACCAAGCCTAAACAAAGTACTTGTCTTTCCTTATAAATTTTGATAAAGAATTTTATTTTATTTTTTTGCTTTGGGGTAGGAACGCGAAACGAATTTCCTGGCAACGCCTTATCTGTATAGTGGTAGTGGGATCCTCCATAGGGAGAGACTAGTTGGCACTTCAGCACTGCGTTGTCATCGGTCCAGGCGAAGGTCCTTCATCAGATCTGGATACGGCCTGGATCTGGCAGGCTGCAGGAAAACCTCGGGATAAACACAGACACTAAAATTAGCGTAGATGCCATTCTTCTTATGATGTAACGATTACATCAGGATTTATGGGAAGTGTTCCCGGTTCCGGCTGACCTAATCTATGCAGCCTAACATTAAATTATAGAAGTCTATAATGTATTATGTGAATGCTAGGTCAAAGAGATGTGTCTTTAGTCTGGCTTTGAACTGACAGAGTGTGTCTGCTTCCCGGACAATGGTAGGAAGACTGTTCCAGAGTTTTGGTGCTAAATAGGAGAAGGATCTACCGCCAGCAGTCGATTTTGATATTCTAGGTATTATCAACTGGCCGGAATTTTGAGATCGCAATAGACGTGAAGGACTATAATGCGTTAAGAGCTCGCTCAAGTACTGCGGAGCTAAACCATTTAGTGCTTTGTAAGTAATCAGCAATATTTTAAAATTTATGCGATGTTTAATAGGGAGCCAATGCAGTTTTGACAGAACCGGGCTAATATGGTCATACTTCCTGGTTCTGGTAAGAACTCGAGCTGCTGCGTTTTGAACCAGCTGTAGTTTGTTTATTAAACGTGCAGGGCAACCACCCAGTAGAGCATTACAATAATCTAGCCTTAAGGTCATTAACCCATGAACTAACTGTTACGCATTTGACATTGAGAGCATATGTCGTAATTTAGATATATTTTTAAGATGGAAGAATGCTAGAAACGTGACTTTCAAATGAAAGATTGGTATCAAAGAGCACACCCAGGTTCCTAACCGACGACGAAGACTTAACATCACAAGTGATTTAAACAACTATATCATTTTAATTTGACTAGGAATTAGGCTCAAAAGAAACAGTATGCTGTTGGGAGAGTGTTTTTATATTACCACAGCAGTGTTCAGTGGATTAAATCATTTAGCCTACTAGATCAATCAATCAACAAATTAACTCATACTGTCATAAATTACTAAAACGTCATTCGAATTTGACAAATAATAAATTTTCTTGTCCCTAATAGTCAACATAATGCAGGGGAAACTGTAAAATGAACTGCAGCAGTGCTAAACTTGCATCATAAAACTACAACACTCAAACTAAATGTGTGAATTAAACTCACTGAGACTGTCAACAGTTTCTTTTCCATGCATCATTTTATTATGTGGTTACAGTCAAATCATATAAAACAGTGAAATCGCCCTAGAACTCTTATGTCTTGCCTGCACTCGAGACGGCTTCTCATTTGCATAAAGTTGAAATTTCTGAACTTTTGTCGCTTGTCTCATGTCTCGACACGCCCACATTCTGTCGCCAACGGCAGAGAGTGTCTAATAAGGGGAGAACTTCCACTCTCAGTGAACTTCCGGCTTCTGAACTGATTGCAGTTCCACTCTGGCTCCACATGAGGGCGCTCACAGGACGAGTGCAGAATGAATGGAGGTCTATGGAGCGATACCCCTCAAAATCCACTTTTCTCAGGATATAATTTTTTGTCTAGTAATTTGAATATTGTATTCGAAAGGAGATGCAAATAAATTACACATTGCTGGGTGTTAGATTTTTTAGAGTCACTTATTTGCTTTAAAAAGTCTTTTAAAATGTCAATGACGTCATACACATCGTACGACCAGAGATACTGCTTTACGGCAATCCTTCAGTCGCTTTGGTGCTTTCGCGCTCTGCACTTTCTTTTCTCTCGAGGCATCGACAACACAGCTGACACAGGCAAACACACAACACAGCTGACACAGGGAAACACACGACACAGCTGACACAGGCAAACACACAACACAGCTGACACAGGCAAACACACAACACAGCTGACACAGGCAAACACACAACACAGCTGACACAGGTAAACACACAACACAGCTGACACAGGCAAACACACAACACAGCTGATACAGGCAAACACACGACACAGCTGACACAGGCAAACACACAACACAGCTGACACAGGTAAACACACGACACAGCTGACACAGGGAAACACACGACACAGCTGACACAGGCAAACACACAACACAGCTGACACAGGGAAACACACAACACAGCTGACACAGGTAAACACACAACACACAACACAGCTGACACAGGCAAACACACGACACAGCTGACACAGGCAAACACACAACACAGCTGACACAGGTAAACACACAACACAGCTGACACAGGCAAACACACAACACAGCTGATACAGGCAAACACACGACACAGCTGACACAGGCAAACACACAACACAGCTGACACAGGTAAACACACAACACAGCCGACACAGGGAAACACACGACACAGCTGACACAGGCAAACACACGACACAGCTGACTCAGGGAAACACACAACACAGCTGACACAGGTAAACACACAACACACAACACAGCTGACACAGGCAAACACACAACACAGCTGACACAGGCAAACACACAACACAGCTGACACAGGCAAACACACAACACAGCTGGCACAGGTAAACACAACACAGCTGACACAGGTAAACACACAACACAGCTGACACAGGGAAACACACAACACAGCTGACACAGGGAAACACACAACACAGCTGACACAGGCAAACACACAACACAGCTGACACAGGTAAACACACAACACAGCTGACACAGGTGAACACACGACACAGCTGACACAGGGAAACACACGACACAGCCGACACAGGGAAACACACGACACAGCTGACACAGGGAAACACACAACACAGCTGACACAGGCAAACACACAACACAGCTGACACAGGTAAACACACAACACAGCTGACACAGGCAAACACACGACACAGCCGACACAGGGAAACACACGACACAGCCGACACAGGGAAACACACGACACAGCTGACACAGGCAAACACACGACACAGCTGACACAGGGAAACACACAACACAGCTGACACAGGTAAACACACAACACACAACACAGCTGACACAGGCAAACACACAACACAGCTGACACAGGCAAACACACAACACAGCTGACACAGGCAAACACACAACACAGCTGACACAGGTAAACACACAACACAGCTGACACAGGTAAACACACAACACAGCTGACACAGGCAAACACACAACACAGCTGACACAGGTAAACACACAACACAGCTGACACAGGTAAACACACAACACAGCTGACACAGGTAAACACACAACACAGCTGACACAGGCAAACACACAACACAGCTGACACAGGTAAACACAACACAGCTGACACAGGTAAACACATAACACGGCTGACACAGGCAAACACACAACACGGCTGACACAGGTAAACACACAACACAGCTGACACAGGTAAACACACAATACAGCTGACACAGGCAAACACACAACACAGCTGACACAGGTAAACACATAACACAGCTGACACAGGCAAACACACAACACAGCTGACACAGGGAAACACACAACACAGCCGACACAGGTAAACACACAACACAGCTGACACAGGCAAACACACGACACAGCTGACACAGGTAAACACACGACACAGCTGACACAGGCAAACACACGACACAGCTGACACAGGGAAACACACGACACAGCTGACACAGGGAAACACACAACACAGCTGACACAGGTAAACACACAACACACAACACAGCTGACACAGGTAAACACACAACACAGCTGACACAGGTAAACACACAACACAGCTGACACAGGCAAACACACAACACAGCTGACACAGGCAAACACACAACACAGCTGACACAGGGAAACACACAACACAGCTGACACAGGTAAACACACAACACAGCTGACACAGGCAAACACACAACACAGCTGACACAGGGAAACACACGACACAGCTGACACAGGGAAACACACAACACAGCTGACACAGGGAAACACACAACACAGCTGACACAGGTAAACACACAACACACAACACAGCTGACACAGGTAAACACACAACACAGCTGACACAGGTAAACACACAACACAGCTGACACAGGCAAACACACAACACAGCTGACACAGGCAAACACACAACACAGCCTACACAGGTAAACACACAACACAGCTGACACAGGGAAACACACAACACAGCTGACACAGGTAAAAACACACGTGCTAGAAGAGTTTTTGTTTTGTTTGTTTCTGGTCCCGCTTCGGATGCCACGATGCCATCAAGCGGTATCTCTGGTCGTAATCAGTCCTTCACTGACCAATCAGCGTTCATTAGCAGAATGCTAGCGTATTATGGGCAACAACAACTCAACCTGTAAGAAATCGAAAGAACATAAGTACTCGTTCATTCAACTTTCGACCTATAACCCATGTTGAACTTGCAAAACCTACAATCAAATCTGAGATTTCTCAACGGCAATCGGGTGGAAGAGACACATTTAGCCGTCTAGCCCCATAGACTCCCATTCATTTTGCACTCATGGGCGATCGCCCCCAGTGGAGCTCTGGTGGAACTACAACCACAATTCGGTACAATAGGAGTTAATAGGGAGTGGCCAGGCTCTCAGTAGACGGGCTCTGCCAACGGTCACTGTCGCTCGTGTCGCCGGAAGTCGCCAGGGCTCCATTGAAATTAATGGGATCATGTTGCTTTGTATAAGGCCCGTCCTGCTTCATTCCACTGTAACGTTAATAAAGTTTTAATACATTAGCTCAGTGGTCTTCACTATTTTTTTCATTAAAGCCGCACTGATAGGACAAAGTCAGTAGGAGAGCCATTTTTACCGCAAAGTATAAAAAGTTACATCCCATTAATACCATGTCTGCTTATCAATCTGTCATCCCTGAACAGTCAATATGCAATGCAAGAAATACAAAAGGGTGGGAAAAAAAACATTCTTTATGATTTACCAGTCAAATTTGTAACTGAGACAAGATGATTTCCATTAATGACAAAAATAAGGAGGATTTCCAGAATATATTCATCGCAGAATGACCTTAAGTTATTTTTTCTACATTAACCCATCATGTATCATATATTGAAAGACCGCCATAACTGGCAACTCCACAGAGACTGGATATGTTTACATGCACAACTTTTGTTTCATTCGGACTGAATTCATTCCGATTGATGAATCTGAATGTATTGTAGTTTACATGAATGCTAAACATCGTGATGTGATACATGATCGGGTTTATGAGCGTGTTCATAAGTCAAAAGATTCAATTTTTTGACATGCGCACACTGCACAAATATACAAAGCTTCCCGCTGTTGTCGCTTAATAACTATTCTCCTACATTGGTTCTTTATTTGTTTTAAACAGCAGGCTTAATATTTATCCAATTCTGGTCATAATTTGGAGACTATGAACATATGAACCGTTGTGCCGTGCTGTTTGTATTTATCACGCAGTAAAACCCAGTCGTCTGTGGATGAGAATCTGAAACGAGGACTGGTGAGCCGCTGTCCTGCTTCACTTCACAGATGCTGAGTGAAAGGAGAATTAATGAATGACGGGACACTCATTTATGTGACACTTTATTCATCAGGAGAACAGCTCGTTCAGCGCGTCATACGTCGTCCTTTCAGTTTTCAATCGATCAAGTGTTTACATGTTCTCTCGATAAACCACCTCCTTCAAATCCGATCGAAATGATTTGTAATAGAGCTGACACTTTGAGTTTGTAATGGGTTATGTTATAGCCCTACTTGTTTTTAATGTTCTTATGAAATATCTGTAGTGACTGCATTATCATTTCACTGTATTTTTTTACCGCCATGCGAGCCACAAATTAAAGCTTGGCGAGCCGCGCAATGAGTAACACTGCATTAGCTCATCCATTAACATGAGTCACATCTGATTGCTTTCCATCAGCTGTGGAGGTGAAGACAACAACTCCCATGATTCCATGCTCACTCAGAGACGCCTGTTATTGTTTTGAATAAGCGACCTCTAGTGGCCAAACTTACACACTGTGCCTTTAAGCACTAGAGGGCTGTACGTCTATACACGTCTGAACTAATGCATGGATAAATAGTATTCAAAATCAATAATATACAATAAAACACACTCTACATTATATAATGTAACAGTTGGCAATAGATTTCTTTTGTTAAGGACAGAATTCAGCCACTCTTGTGTCCCCATGCTCACTTCCGCCTGTATTGTCTCGCAGTGCGAGTCGCCTGAGCTGTGCTTCACCTTCACAGCGTTCATTCAGATGTCATACAGTTTTAATCTCACGCTCAGAGGTTCTGGTTTTGAACATGACAGCGACGGCTTCAGGCGGCGGTGTGTTTTGATCCCGCATGAGAAGACCAACTCTGGTGTGTGCATGTGTGTGTGACAGAGATAAATGAGAAGGTAAAGTGCTTTTATGAATGCACCTGTAACCTCGCTGGTTCAGGTCATTGCAGGACTTCTTCTCACACCAATCCTACTTGCCTGACAGCTCCATCGATATATCTGTCACAAGAAAAAACCCTGCTTACAAAAATATGTTCTAAAAACGTTTTGCTAATGTTTCAATTAAGTTACCCTAATGTAAAACATTCTTAATATTTAAAAAAAAAAAATTGTTTACAAGACCTTTAAATTCCCTCTGTAATCAATCATTTTATTCCTTAAAACTCATCTCTGATCACCAAAATTACATATTTTAACGTTTTTTCCTTAAAAAAAATGTCTTCATGCTCTAAAATATCTTGAATGTAACTTGACACCCTTGCATCATAGAGTAAACGCGGTTCTATGAATATGCAAATGAGCCCCGCCTCCACTCACTCACTCAGCTCAGAGATCCACTCATTGACGATCACACGTTGATCTGATTGGTTACAAGGTAGTTTGTGACGTCAGAAACACCAGCGATTTCTAGAGTTGGGGTACTCGAACTCGGACTCGGCGAGTCCAATTTTGTCTTGTCCAATTTTGACTTGTCACGCACTCGGATGAATTTGTAGGCTACTCGGACTTGACATAGCCTGGTAATACCAAACTCTGCTACTTCGCTTTGCTTAAATTTGCTTAAATTTTGCTGAAATTGAGCGGAAGTACGAAGTCTGACGTAGTCAGGCTAGACTTGACACGGACTGGGACATTTTAGATTCGGAAAAAATTCCGAGTACAGTCGAGTACAGGCTCTGGAGGACACAATATTATTCAAAAACGAAACCAAACTACTTGTGCTGTATCAGCATTGAGCATTGTAGCCAATCACAGACATGTATATTAAGCGCATGAACACAGTGGCAAATCAGAGGCGTTTTAGAGTCACCATGTGGAGAATTCGCTCAAAATGTATGTTCAGAATCAGCATGAGCTTTATCCTTTCGCAAATCCCCTCATAAACAACAAAGTCTAGACGCGATATAAATAAGAGATTCGCTGTGCAGTGCGGACAACTTCAGTGTTTATGACGAGAGTTTCAGTGAGAGTGCAGAATGCGGTAAGTGATGGCTTAAGGGAGCGCTATTGACAATCTAAATGATAGTTTTGTTTTTCATGCTTCTAGAGGACCAGTGTTTTCGTTCACACTGTAAATTATAAAGAGTGATAAGTGCATTTAAATCCGCTAAATTTTAGTCCTGTGAGTCATGAAATTGCGATGATTGACGTAACCACAGCAACATGAGAACGTGATAACCATACATTTTGGCGTCTAATAATGTTATGATTTTTGTTACATTTACACTTCAGGGATAAGTTTACATACACCTTGCAGAATCTCCAAATTGTTATTTTTATTTATTTTTTAATAATAAGGATCATAAAAACATTGTTTCTATTTAGTACTGCCCTGAAAAAGCTTTTTCACATAACAGATGTTTAATAGCCTAGTCCACAAGACAAAATACAAACACAAAATACAAGACAAATTACATAGGCTTGTTTTTAATATTGTGTATATGAATGATCCACAACTGTTGTTTTTTTTTTTTGTTTTTTTAATGGTTGTTCATGAGGAAAAATCCACCAGCTCCTGCACATTCTTTGCTATTCCAGCATCTTCTGCATGTTTGACTGCTTACTAACAGTGACTTTGATTGTGAGATCCATCTTTTCACACTGGGACTCATACACAACTATTACAAACCCTGCAAACATTTAGCGATGCTCAAGAAGGAAGCATCCGTTAAGAGCCAGGGAGTGTCAACTTTTGAACTGGATCAATGGTGTAAATTGTTCTTATTTTGTTTAAAAATTCATCAATTAATTTAGTCCTGCCCTTCAGGGGCTAAATAGTGGAGCGGCTAAGTGATATAATCGTTCAGTTTATGATACAAGCGTGAAAATTGGCATGAGCAGTCTCCATGGGTCACTTGACAAGAAAATTGTCCGAGCCACTTGAAATTTCAAGATTTTTCATTTTTCTAGATGGCCGACACCTTAGTGGAGCAGTTAAGTGATATAGTGGTTTATTTGGTGATACAAACATGAAAATTGGCATGAGCAGTCTCTGATGGTCACTAGACAATAAGCCACCTACAGCTACTTGAAATTTCAAGATGGCGGCCATTTTTCAAGATGGCCGACACCTTAGTGGAGCAGTTAAGTGATATAGTGGTTTATTTGGTGATACAAACATGAAAATTGGCATGAGCAGTCTCTGATGGTCACTAGACAATAAGCCACCTACAGCTACTTGAAATTTCAAGATGGCGGCCATTTTTCAAGATGGCCGACACCTTAGTGGAGCAGTTAAGTGATATAGTGGTTTATTTGGTGATACAAACATGAAAATTGGCATGAGCAGTCTCTGATGGTCACTAGACAATAAGCCACCCACAGCTACTTGAAATTTCAAGATGGCGGCCATTTTTCAAGATGGCCGACACCTTAGTGGAGCAGTTAAGTGATATAGTGGTTTATTTGGTGATACAAACATGAAAATTGGCATGAGCAGTCTCTGATGGTCACTAGACAATAAGCCACCTACAGCTACTTGAAATTTCAAGATGGCGGCCATTTTTCAAGATGGCCGACACCTTAGTGGAGCAGTTAAGTGATATAGTGGTTTATTTGGTGATACAAGCATGAAAATTGGCATGAGCAGTCTCTGTGTGTCACTTGACAATAAGCCACCTCATGCCAATTTTCATGCTTGTATCACCAAATAAACCACTATATCACTTAACTGCTCCACTAAGGTGTCGGCCATCTTGAAAAATGGCCGCCATCTTGAAATTTCAAGTGGCTCGGACTATTTTCTTGTCAAGTGACCCATGGAGACTGCTCATGACAATTTTCACGCTTGTATCATAAACTGAACGATTCTGCCAAACATAAGCACTTAGCCGCTCCACTAAAATAAGATAATAGCATGTAAAACAAAATAAGAAAAGTGTAAACATCACCATCATCTTGCTCAGAAGTTTACCCCTGGCTCTTAATGCATCGTGTTGCATTCTTGAGCATTACCTTGCAGATTCTGAAAGATGTACAATAGGTAAACGTATGACTGTAACTATACATTGCAATCATTTTGTAAGATTTAAAATATTAATTTAAGAGCTCAGTGTTGAGACCTTTCGCCGGAATTTGATTGGCAGGTGATCTGATCACAATCATAATGCAGAAACCCACCATTTTTGTCCGACAAACAAACCAAACAAGGTAGTAGATTAAAGTCAGGGGATCTGAACTTGAAAAATGGTGTGTATTGATTTCTTTTTGTAGTTCTGATGTTCATTCATGTTTAATTCGTGCTATAAGAGATGATGAACTGAGGCTTACACATTAAAGCACCACAAAACAGTATTTATTGTTTGAATTTAATAAAAATTACAAAATTTGAAAGCTGAGACTTTATTTCATACCAAAAGTAGCCTGCTCTGTCTTGTCTGTTGGCGCATTGTCATTGTCCTCTCTGCTCCGCAATATATATTTCACTGTGTGAGAACATGTGGAGTGAGAGCGGAATGGCTTGTCGGACGTAGCAACAGTAACTAAGAGGGTCTTTGTGAAAGGTCAAGTTCAAATCATTTAAATCTTTGTGGACTCGGCCGGACTCGACTCGGACTCGGATGTTAAGGACTCGGACTCAAGTCCGACTCTGCCCTCTTTGGACTCGGACTCGATTGTTAAGGACTTGGACTCGACTCGGACTCGGCAAAGGTGGACTCGAACCCAACATAGCGATTTCAAACTGTGTTTCTGAGACTGTCTTTGATTCACTGCAGTTTTAAGGAGAAAATACTCAGCAATGGTGTCGACTTATGAATTTACACGTCGCCTTTTTCCACCTTTGTTGCCATTGGCTTGGCTTGCTTAGTTGGGGACATTCAATTTAACATTTAATTTAATATTCAACAATAATATTGATCTGCCTGCATTGACACTATTATACAAGAACTGAACTGAGCTGGACGATGACATCACGGTTTACTCCAGAGCAGCTATATATATATATATATAAATGAAACTAAATGAAGAACTTTTTTAAAACAAAAATGAAACATCACTGAACTTACTTAAGCTGGACTGTGACGCTATTTTCTTCTGGAAACAAACTTTTTTGCATTATTATCTGTAAAGCAGCTTTGAAACAATCTGTAATGTAGAGCTATATATAAATATATAAATAATGTGACTTGACTTGACTTGACTTGAAATGGTTTGTCTTAAATCATATAAAAAAAAACCACAAACATATAAACAACATTAAAAACTTGATTTGCACCACAGGGGGACTTTAAGGGAACATTCCATGTGATTATTTTGCAAACATTAGAACGTAACTTTTGAATGTTCTCTAAACGTTCTGAAACTATTGGTAACATTTATGGCCCTATTTTACTGATCTAAGCTCATGGTCTAAAGCGCACAGCGCAAGTGCACTTAGGCCGCGTACAAATCCACTAAGCTAGTTTAACGACAGGGAAAATGGTAAGCGGTCCCGGCGCATTGTCTAACAGGGTCGTCCCTATTCTCTTATAATGGGTGTGTTTTGGGCGTAACGTGAACAAAACCAATATTATTGTCCCATCTCCCATTCCCTTTAAAAGCCAGTTGCGCTCGCGCCATACTTGTATTCGCTATTTACATGGCGGAATTTGCAAGCGGAAAAACTGAACATTCTCCAGCGCACAAACGGATCTGCTCATGTGCGAAGTTAAAGACCATCTACGGGACAAGCCGAATCTCACCATATCTTTATGTATACTAGTGATGTAGTACTCGAGTCCGGTCTCGAGACCGATTTCTGCTTTCTCGGACTCGACTCGGACTTGTTCTTACAAAGACTCGGTCTTGACTCGGACTCGACCCTTCAAAGACTCGGTCTTGACTCGGACTCGGCATAGGCGGTCTTCCCATCACTAGTCCACTAGAATACATACCACTAGAAAATTTTAATTGACTGTTCGCAAAGACCCGCCCCCCTTAGTTACTGTCGCTATGTCCGACAAGCTACACCGTTCTCACGCCACACCATGTTCTCACGCAGTGAAAAATACATCGCGGAGCAGAGAGGAGACTGACAACAAGCTGACAGACAGGACAGAGCAGGCTACTTTTCGGTTACTTTTGATATTAAACATATTAAACAAAGTCTCGCCTTTCAAATTTGGTCATTTTTTAAAAGAAATTTAAACAATAAATACCGTTTTGTGGCTCTTAAATGTGTAGTGACAGATCGCTGTAGAGCATCAGTTAAAGCTGCTCGTGAACCGATCATCTCTTCCTTCTAGTTAATTTATAGCCTCAAATAAACATGAACAAACATAAGAAGCAATGTTGTTTTAACCACGGCATCAGTACACTCCGTGTTTCAAGTTCAAATCCTCCCATGTTAACCAACGGACTCGGTCTCGACTCGGACTCGACCCTTCAAAGACTCGGTCTTGACTCGGACTCGGCATAGGCGGTCTCGTCCCCATCACTAATGTATACTATAATAATCTTTTACATTGTAATCCTTTTATTTGTAATATTTGGCATGTGTGTGTGCTGCTGGTTGTCCCTGTGTGTGTAATAAGCAGTGTGTGTGCGCATTGTGGACCCGCCTATAGGCGCATATTACTAACGCGCTCTTTAAATAACAAAAAGAAATACTGCGCCACTGTTGGCCAATGGCTCAGTCTATTTCAGTTCCTCAAAATAGCAACGGTCCAACAATGCGCCTGAACACACACCTCGTTCTCAGACCAGCTGCTCATGGGCCACAGATGGGCGCAAATGCATTTGCTATTTAAACAACATGGCGCAGGACATGAAAAAGAAAACTGTGTCGGGCTGAAACTATCAAAACACACTTGCGCCGCGCCTGGCGCTGCATTGCACTGAGTGTATAGGGCGCTAAAGATGTTAGACAAACTTTCCATGATCAATGTATAAATAATGTATGTTTGTTCATAACTTTGAGAGAACCATGCTAGAATGAGTTCTGAGAATGTTAAAGGCAGCTAGGCAAAAAAATAATAATAATTATACTGGTTGAAAGTCACTTCACATCCTGATAGCAATCACTAATTTAACTGGTCTAAATGTATTTATATGTATGCAGGACCATAAAATGTTCGTCCAATCATGCATTTGGTCCGTCTCTCGTGACGCTTTTGTTTGCTCCCTGCAGTTCATGTGTTTTGAAGGAGGCGTGGCATTAAAGACGCTCTGCGGGGAGGGAGGGATCTTATGCTTTCAAAGCTAGCTCGCTATTGCTAGCCTCTCAGAAAATTGCCTACCCTGCCTTTAATTACAGAGAGAAAACTTAAACTTTGTGCATGTATCACAGCAGTGAGAACTATAGTTTCAAAAGTACAAGAGCAACTCAGGTAAGCTAGTCAACTGACCCAGATTAGCATCCATCATCATGTGACATGGCACCCGCGCGAGACTGCTGATGAGGTCATCATGTTGGGTTTGTTAATGCTCTGTGTCCTGCTGTGCCTCCTGTCCGTAGTGTGATGTAATGAGCCCTGAAGAAATAAAGGATTCACAGACAAACACACTTGCTCCACTTTAGTTTCTGTTGCATCCCACTACACACATTACAACTTCACTCAAAGTCTTTTAAACAACACTTTTCAATACACTTATGCTATTTTATTTCATTTGACAACAACAGCGTCCAAATGCACAGGCTATGCACTTCACAGGAGAATTCTGTCCTTTTTATGAAACATCAAGACCGTTTCCACCCCAGTGAGCAGCTTCACTTGAATTCAAAACTTTTCAACTAGCAAGCAAAGGTTTTAATGCTGCCTTCATCTGCTATCTGAAATGTCCTACTTCCCACTTCTGGAGTCGTGATTACAAGTTATATTCAAGTGCTTTATTGTCGGAAAGAACAGGAATCATGGAGGACACCAGGTGTATTCTTGAATATTTTTGGGAAAATATTATTCGAGCCAAAATTATATTTAGCATCCGATTCATTGACAACAATATAAACATTCACTGCGCTATCTACAGTATAGGCTAGCTGACGATACAGGCTATTTTCACTGTACAATACGCTTAAATGATTATTCATATAGGTCTATATATGTAAATAAATAGGCCTATACATTACTTTTATTAGCCTGCAAGACAAGGTGATGTGGTTGTTGTGATAAAACTAATTATCTATTAGATTAGCAGTCACAGCAGCAATCTTTCTCCCCTCCGCCATGTTTAAAGTTTGTCTTGGAAACTTGGGTATCAAAATTATTCTCGGGCTTCCCAGTGGTAAATACGACTTGAGAGGCGCGTTCATGTCCAATTCTTAACCACGAAATTATTTAACTATGATAAGATAGCACGAGGAGGCAGCATTAGACCCGCAAACAATGACAGCAGAACAGAAAACATTTATTTATTTATATATTCAATTTATTTATTTTTTATTTTTTTTAATTCGTTTTGATCTCAAACACGGTATGTTTAGTTGCATAAAAAAGACTTGATTTCTCGTCCCTCAACCCTCTCGAAAACATTAAAGCATTATGCAGTGCTCTGGATTCGCCACTAGAGTGCTCAGTTTCACATTAAACCTGAATGCATGGAAGAGGTGAGTAGAGTTCCCAACACAGCGAGTCTCGTTTCTCTTCTCAGGAACATTACAGTCGTAACCTGAGACGTTTTTTTTTTATTTTGTTTTTTTTATTACCAAACAATACAAATGTTTTATACAGCGGAAACAGATGACAGAAGAAATCAGTAATTTGGAGCAGAACTAGTTTGCCTCAACCAAGAGGTCAAGTCATATAGAGAGAGAGAGAGAGAGAGAGAGAGAGAGAGAGAGAGAGAGATAAGATACAATAAAATATATAACTAGATTAAAAAGTTCGTCGAGACAAACTTTAAGTTGGCTTGAGAAAGCCGGACCAGAAAGTTTAAAGAAGTTTAAAATAGTTTGGAGTTTAAATTAGTTTAAAGTTTAAAGTAGTTTAAAGTTTAAATTAGTTTGAAGTTTAAAGTAGTTTGAAGTTTAAATTAGTTTGAAGTTTAAAGTAGTTTAAAGTTTAAATTAGTTTAAATTTAAAGTAGTTTAAAGTTTAAATTAGTTTGAAGTTTAAAGTAGTTTGAAGTTTAAAGTAGTTTGAAGTTTAAAGTAGTTTGAAGTTTAATTTAGTTTAAAGTTTAAAGTAGTTTGAAGTTTCATTTAGTTTAAAGTTTAAAGTAGTTTGAAGTTTCATTTAGTTTAAATTAATTAGGGTGTTCTGGGTGGTTGATATGGTGTTGCTAGGCGGTTGCTAGGGTATTCTGGGTGGTTGCTAGGCGGTTGCTAGGGTGTTCTGGGTGGTTGCTATGGTGTTGCTAGGCGGTTGCTAAGGTATTCTGGGTGGTTGCTAGGATGTTCTGGGTGGTTGCTATGGTGTTGCTAGGCGGTTGCTAGGGTGTTCTGGGTGGTTGCTATGGTGTTGCTAGGCGGTTGCTAGGGTATTCTGGGTGGTTGCTAGGCGGTTGCTAGGGTGTTCTGGGTGGTTGCTATGGTGTTGCTAGGCGGTTGCTAAGGTATTCTGGGCGGTTGCTAGGCGGTTGCTAGGGTGTTTTGGTGGTTGCTATGGTGTTGCTAGGCGGTTGCTAAGGTATTTTGGGTGGTTGCTATGCTGTTGCTAGGCGGTTGCTAGGGTATTCTGGGTGGTTGCTAGGCTGTTGCTAGGGTGTTCTGGGTGGTTGCTATGGTGTTGCTAGGCGGTTGCTAGGGTATTCTGGGTGGTTGCTAGGCGGTTGCTAGGGTGTTCTGGGTGGTTGCTAGGCTGTTGCTAGGGTGTTCTGGGTGGTTGCTAGGGTGTTGATAGGTGGTTGCTAAGGTATTCTGGGCGGTTGATATGGTGTTACTAGGTGGTTGGTAGTTGTCACAGATGGTTACTATGGAGTTTTTATAGAGCTCTTAGCATGATCTTGGCATGATTTAGCACTTAACTAATCGCTATTAGCATGTAGCTATTCACTGCTAGCATGTGTAGCATGTTGGAAGTGCTGTTTGCTAGCATGAGTCAAAAGAGCCAAACCTCATCTCTATACTATGTTCTGATACAGAGATATCGGTCTTGCAAAACGGTTGCTAGGGTACTCTAGTTTGGTTGCTATGGAGTTGCTTGGGAGCTGGAAGCTTTAAACTTAATAAGTTTAAAGTGGTTTGAAGTTTAAAGTAGTTTACGAGCTTTGAGTTTGCAAGTTTAAATGAGTGTAGAGTTTAAGTTTAAATGAGTTTAGTGTGTGTGTGTGTGTGTGTGTGTGTGTGTGTGTGTGTGTGTGTGTGTTCACACACACACACACACACACACACACACACTCAGAGTTTCTGAGTTTAGAGTTTATAAATGTATAAATTGATGAGTTTATACGTGTAAGAGTTTTTGAGTTTAGAGTTTATAAGTTTTAAATGAGTTTAGAGTTTATAAGTTTAAATGAGTTTAGAGTTTATAAGTTTAAATGAGTTTAAGAGTTCAAAGTTTATTAATTTATGAGTTTAAGAGTTCATAAGTCTATGAATTCATGAGTTTATAAGTTAATTAGTTTATAAGTGTATGAGTTTAGAGTTCATTAGTTTAAATGAGTCTCATTGGCTAATATAGTATATAGAACGGCAGTTTGGTTTAGTCTTCAAGGTATTTTGATTTGAATTTTCGTCGGTTGGTGAGTTTGAATCTGGATTTGAATTTTTTAGAACTCCCCAATGCAAGTCAATGGGAGTTTTTCCGAGTTTTGATCGTCATTTTTAGGAAAACCGTAAGTCTGATCAGTCTAAAAAGATATAGCAACTAACTTCAGATCAGTTTGAGTGTCTGAGCCGAGTTTGGAGTATGTAGAGTTAAAGCTCTAGGACGAGTTTGAGTCAACAGTTTTTAACAGAAGAATAATAATAATAACTAGATGCTAAAGTTCGTCGAGACAAACTTTAAGTTGGCTTGAGAAAGTTTGGACCAGAAAGTTTTTTGCTAGGCGGTTGCTAGGGTGTTCTGGGTGGTTGCTATGATGTTGCTAGGCGGTTGCTAAGGTATTTTGGGTGGTTGCTAGGCGGTTGCTAGGGTGTTCTGGGTGGTTGCTATGCTGTTGCTAGGTGGTTGCTAGGGTATTTGGGTTGGTTGCTAGGGTGTTCTGGGTGGTTGCTAGGCAGTTGCTAGGGTGTTTTGGGTATTCTGGGTGGTTGCTAGGGTGTTCTGGGTGGTTGTTATGGTGTTGCTAGGCGGTTGCTAGGGTATTCTGGGTGGTTGCTAGGCGGTTGCTAGGGTGTTTTGGGTGGTTGCTAGGCGGTTGCTAGGGTGTTCTGGGTGGTTGCTATGGTGTTGCTAGGCGGTTGCTAGGGTATTCTGGGTGGTTGCTAGGGTGTTCTGGGTGGTTGCTAGGGTGTTGCTAGGCGGTTGCTAGGGTGTTGCTAGGCAGTTGCTAAGGTATTTTGGGTGGTTGCTAGGGTGTTGCTAGGGTGTTCTGGGTGGTTGCTAGGGTGTTGCTAGGTGGTTGCTAGGGTGTTCTGGGTGGTTGCTAGGGTGTTGCTAGGTGGTTGCTAGGGTGTTCTGGGTGGTTGCTAGGCGGTTGCTAGGGTGTTTTGGGTGGTTGCTAGGCAGTTGCTATGGTGTTGCTAGGTGGTTGCTAGAGTATTCTAGGTGGTTGCTAGGCGGTTGCTATGGTGTTCTGGGTGGTTGCTATGGTGTTGCTAGGCAGTTGCTAAGGTATTCTGGGTGGTTGCTAGGGTGTTGCTAGGGTGTTCTGGGTGGTTGCTATGATGTTGCTAGGCGGTTGCTAGGGTATTCTGGGTGGTTGCTAGGGTGTTGCTAGGCGGTTGCTAGGGTATTCTAGGTGGTTGCTAGGATGTTGCTAGGGTGTTTTGGTGGTTGCTAGGGTGTTGCTAGGCGGTTGCTAGGTTGTTCTGGGTGGTTGCTAGGCGGTTGCTAGGGTGTTCTGGGTGGTTGCTAGGGTGTTGCTAGGCGGTTGCTAGGGAGTTCTGGGTGGTTGCTATGCTGTTGCTAGGCGGTTGCTAGGGTATTGTGGGTGGTTGCTAGGCGGTTGCTAGGGTGCTTTGGGTGGTTGCTATGCTGTTGCTAGGGTGTTCTGGGTGGTTGCTATGGTGTTGCTAAGCGGTTGCTAGGGTGTTCTGGGTGGTTGCTATGATGTTGCTAGGCGGTTGCTAGGGTATTCTGGGTGGTTGCTAGGGTGTTGCTAGGCGGTTGCTAGGGTATTCTAGGTGGTTGCTAGGATGTTGCTAGGGTGTTTTGGTGGTTGCTAGGGTGTTGCTAGGCGGTTGCTAGGTTGTTCTGGGTGGTTGCTAGGCGGTTGCTAGGGTGTTCTGGGTGGTTGCTAGGGTGTTGCTAGGCAGTTGCTAGGGTATTCTGGGTGGTTGCTAGGCGGTTGCTAGGGTGTTCTGGGTGGTTGCTATGGTGTTGCTAGGCGGTTGCTAGGGTATTCTGGGTGGTTGCTAGGCGGTTGCTAGGGAGTTCTGGGTGGTTGCTATGCTGTTGCTAGGCGGTTGCTAGGGTATTCTGGGTGGTTGCTAGGGTGTTGCTAGGCGGTTGCTAGGGTATTCTAGGTGGTTGCTAGGATGTTGCTAGGGTGTTTTGGTGGTTGCTAGGGTGTTGCTAGGCGGTTGCTAGGTTGTTCTGGGTGGTTGCTATGGTGTTGCTAGGCGGTTGCTAGGGTGTTCTGGGTGGTTGCTATGATGTTGCTAGGTGGTTGCTAGGGTGTTTTGGTGGTTGCTATGCTGTTGCTAGGGTATTCTGGGTGGTTGCTAGGGTGTTTTGGTGGTTGCTATGCTGTTGCTAGGGTATTCTGGGTGGTTGCTAGGGTGTTGCTAGGCGGTTGCTAGGGTGTTCTGGGCGGTTGCTATGGTGTTACTAGGTGATTGGTAGTTGTCACAGATGGTTACTATGGAGTTTTATAGTTCTTAGCATGATCTTGGCATGATTTAGCACTCAACTAATCGCTATTAGCATGTAGCTATTCACTGCTAGCATGTGTAGCATGTTGGAAGTGCTGTTTGCTAGCATGAGTCAAAAGAGCCAAACCTCATCTCTATACGATGTTCTGATACAGAGATATAGGTCTTGCAAAACGGTTGCTAGGGTACTCAAGTTTGGTTGCTATGGAGTTGCTTGGGAGCTGGAAGCTTTAAACTTAAGAAGTTTAAAGTGGTTTGAAGTTTAAAGTAGTTTACGAGTTTTTGAGTTTTGAGTTTATAGGTTTAAATTAGTTTAGAGTGTGTGTGTGTGTGTGTGTGTGTGTGTGTGTGTGTGTGTGTGTGTGTGTGTGTTCACACACACACACACACACACACACACACTCAGAGTTTATGAGTTTAGAGTTTATAAGTGTATAAATGGATGAGTTTATAAGTGTACAAGTTTTTGAGTTTAGTTTATAAGTTTAAATGAGTTTAGAGTTTATAAATTTAAATGAGTTTAAGAGTTCAGAGTTTATTAATTTATGAGTTTTAGAGTTCATAAGTCTATGAATTCATGAGTTTATAAGTTAATTACTTTATAAGTGTATGAGTTTAGAGTGCATTAGTTTAAATGAGTCTCAATGGCTCATATAGTATATAGAACGGCAGTTTGGTTTAGTCTTCAAGGTATTTTGATTTGAATTTTCGTCGGTTGGTCAGTTTGAATCTAAATTTGAATTTTTTAGAACTCCCTAATGTAAGTCAATGGGAGTTTTTCCGAGTTTTGATCGTCATTTTTAGGAAAACCGTAAGTCCGATCAGTCTGAAAAGATATAGCAACTAACTTCAGATCAGTTTGAGTGTCTGAGCCGAGTTTGGAGTATGTAGAGTTAAAGCTCTAGGACGAGTTTGAGTCAACAGTTTTTAACAGAAGATTAATAATAATAACTAGATGCTAAAGTTCGTCGAGACAAACTTTAAGTTGGCTTGAGAAAGTTTGGACCAGAAAGTTTTTTGCTAGGCGGTTGCTAGGGTGTTCTGGGTGGTTGCTATGATGTTGCTAGGCGGTTGCTAAGGTATTTTGGGTGGTTGCTAGGCGGTTGCTAGGGTGTTCTGGGTGGTTGCTATGCTGTTGCTAGGTGGTTGCTAGGGTATTTGGGTTGGTTGCTAGGGTGTTCTGGGTGGTTGCTAGGCAGTTGCTAGGGTGTTTTGGGTATTCTGGGTGGTTGCTAGGGTGTTCTGGGTGGTTGTTATGGTGTTGCTAGGCGGTTGCTAGGGTATTCTGGGTGGTTGCTAGGCGGTTGCTAGGGTGTTTTGGGTGGTTGCTAGGCGGTTGCTAGGGTGTTCTGGGTGGTTGCTATGGTGTTGCTAGGCGGTTGCTAGGGTATTCTGGGTGGTTGCTAGGGTGTTCTGGGTGGTTGCTAGGGTGTTGCTAGGCGGTTGCTAGGGTGTTGCTAGGCGGTTGCTAGGGTGTTGCTAGGCAGTTGCTAAGGTATTTTGGGTGGTTGCTAGGGTGTTGCTAGGGTGTTCTGGGTGGTTGCTAGGGTGTTGCTAGGTGGTTGCTAGGGTGTTCTGGGTGGTTGCTAGGGTGTTGCTAGGTGGTTGCTAGGGTGTTCTGGGTGGTTGCTAGGCGGTTGCTAGGGTGTTTTGGGTGGTTGCTAGGCAGTTGCTATGGTGTTGCTAGGTGGTTGCTAGAGTATTCTAGGTGGTTGCTAGGCGGTTTCTATGGGGTTCTGGGTGGTTGCTATGGTGTTGCTAGGCAGTTGCTAAGGTATTCTGGGTGGTTGCTAGGGTGTTGCTAGGGTGTTCTGGGTGGTTGCTATGATGTTGCTAGGCGGTTGCTAGGGTATTCTGGGTGGTTGCTAGGGTGTTGCTAGGCGGTTGCTAGGGTATTCTAGGTGGTTGCTAGGATGTTGCTAGGGTGTTTTGGTGGTTGCTAGGGTGTTGCTAGGCGGTTGCTAGGTTGTTCTGGGTGGTTGCTAGGCGGTTGCTAGGGTGTTCTGGGTGGTTGCTAGGGTGTTGCTAGGCGGTTGCTAGGGAGTTCTGGGTGGTTGCTATGCTGTTGCTAGGCGGTTGCTAGGGTATTGTGGGTGGTTGCTAGGCGGTTGCTAGGGTGCTTTGGGTGGTTGCTATGCTGTTGCTAGGGTGTTCTGGGTGGTTGCTATGGTGTTGCTAAGCGGTTGCTAGGGTGTTCTGGGTGGTTGCTATGATGTTGCTAGGCGGTTGCTAGGGTATTCTGGGTGGTTGCTAGGGTGTTGCTAGGCGGTTGCTAGGGTATTCTAGGTGGTTGCTAGGATGTTGCTAGGGTGTTTTGGTGGTTGCTAGGGTGTTGCTAGGCGGTTGCTAGGTTGTTCTGGGTGGTTGCTAGGCGGTTGCTAGGGTGTTCTGGGTGGTTGCTAGGGTGTTGCTAGGCGGTTGCTAGGGTATTCTGGGTGGTTGCTAGGCGGTTGCTAGGGTGTTCTGGGTGGTTGCTATGGTGTTGCTAGGCGGTTGCTAGGGTATTCTGGGTGGTTGCTAGGCGGTTGCTAGGGAGTTCTGGGTGGTTGCTATGCTGTTGCTAGGCGGTTGCTAGGGTATTCTGGGTGGTTGCTAGGGTGTTGCTAGGCGGTTGCTAGGGTATTCTAGGTGGTTGCTAGGATGTTGCTAGGGTGTTTTGGTGGTTGCTAGGTTGTTCTGGGTGGTTGCTATGGTGTTGCTAGGCGGTTGCTAGGGTGTTCTGGGTGGTTGCTATGATGTTGCTAGGTGGTTGCTAGGGTGTTTTGGTGGTTGCTATGCTGTTGCTAGGGTATTCTGGGTGGTTGCTAGGGTGTTTTGGTGGTTGCTATGCTGTTGCTAGGGTATTCTGGGTGGTTGCTAGGGTGTTGCTAGGCGGTTGCTAGGGTGTTCTGGGCGGTTGCTATGGTGTTACTAGGTGATTGGTAGTTGTCACAGATGGTTACTATGGAGTTTTATAGTTCTTAGCATGATCTTGGCATGATTTAGCACTCAACTAATCGCTATTAGCATGTAGCTATTCACTGCTAGCATGTGTAGCATGTTGGAAGTGCTGTTTGCTAGCATGAGTCAAAAGAGCCAAACCTCATCTCTATACGATGTTCTGATACAGAGATATAGGTCTTGCAAAACGGTTGCTAGGGTACTCAAGTTTGGTTGCTATGGAGTTGCTTGGGAGCTGGAAGCTTTAAACTTAAGAAGTTTAAAGTGGTTTGAAGTTTAAAGTAGTTTACGAGTTTTTGAGTTTTGAGTTTATAGGTTTAAATTAGTTTAGAGTGTGTGTGTGTGTGTGTGTGTGTGTGTGTGTGTGTGTGTGTGTGTGTGTGTGTGTGTGTGTGTTCACACACACACACACACACACACACACACACACACACTCAGAGTTTATGAGTTTAGAGTTTATAAGTGTATAAATGGATGAGTTTATAAGTGTACAAGTTTTTGAGTTTAGTTTATAAGTTTAAATGAGTTTAGAGTTTATAAATTTAAATGAGTTTAAGAGTTCAGAGTTTATTAATTTATGAGTTTTAGAGTTCATAAGTCTATGAATTCATGAGTTTATAAGTTAATTACTTTATAAGTGTATGAGTTTAGAGTGCATTAGTTTAAATGAGTCTCAATGGCTCATATAGTATATAGAACGGCAGTTTGGTTTAGTCTTCAAGGTATTTTGATTTGAATTTTCGTCGGTTGGTCAGTTTGAATCTAAATTTGAATTTTTTAGAACTCCCTAATGTAAGTCAATGGGAGTTTTTCCGAGTTTTGATCGTCATTTTTAGGAAAACCGTAAGTCCGATCAGTCTGAAAAGATATAGCAACTAACTTCAGATCAGTTTGAGTGTCTGAGCCGAGTTTGGAGTATGTAGAGTTAAAGCTCTAGGACGAGTTTGAGTCAACAGTTTTTAACAGAAGATTAATAATAATAACTAGATGCAAAAGTTCGTCGAGACAAACTTTAAGTTGGCTTGAGAAAGTTTGGACCAGAACGTTTTTTTGCTAGGCGGTTGCTAGGGTGTTCTGGGTGGTTGCTATGGTGTTGCTAGGCGGTTGCTAAGGTATTTTGGGTGGTTGCTAGGCGGTTGCTAGGGTGTTCTGGGTGGTTGCTATGGTGTTGCTAGGCGGTTGCTAGGGTGTTCTGGGTGGTTGCTAGGTGGTTGCTAGGGTGTTTTGAGTGGTTGCTAGGCGGTTGCTAGGGTATTCTGGTTGGTTGCTAGGGTGTTTTGGGTGGTTGCTAAGGTGTTCTGGGTGGTTGCTAGGCGGTTGCTAGGGTGTTCTGGGTGGTTGCTATGGTGTTGCTAGGCGGTTGCTAGGGTGTTCTGGGTGGTTGCTAGGCGGTTGCTAGGGTGTTCTGGGTGGTTGCTATGGTGTTGCTAGGCGGTTGCTAGGGTATTCTGGGTGGTTGCTAGGCGGTTGCTAAGGTATTTTGGGTGGTTGCTAGGCGGTTGCTAGGGTGTTCTGGGTGGTTGCTAGGGTGTTGCTAGGCGGTTGCTAGGGTGTTCTGGGTGGTTGCTAGGGTGTTGCTAGGCGGTTGCAAGGGTGTTCTGGGTGGTTGCTAGGTGGTTGCTAGGGTGTTTTGGGTGGTTGCTAGGCGGTTGCTAGGGTATTCTGGTTGGTTGCTAGGGTGTTTTGGGTGGTTGCTAGGGTGTTCTGGGTGGTTGCTAGGGTGTTGCTAGGTGGTTGCTAGGGTGTTCTGGGTGGTTGCTAGGCGGTTGCTAGGGTGTTGTGGGTGGTTGCTAGGCAGTTGCTAGGGTGTTCTGGGTGGTTGCTATGGTGTTGCTAGGTGGTTGCTAGAGTATTCTAGGTGGTTGCTAGGCGGTTGCTAGGGTGTTCTGGGTGGTTGCTATGGTGTTGCTAGGCAGTTGCTAAGGTATTCTGGGTGGTTGCTAGGCGGTTGCTAGGGTGTCCTGGGTGGTTGCTATGGTGTTGCTAAGGTATTCTGGGTGGTTGCTATGATGTTACTACGTGGTTGGTAGTTGTCACAGATGGTTACTATGGAGTCTTTATAGAGTTCTTAGCATGATCTTGGCATGATATAGCACTTAACTCATTACTATTAGCATGTAGCTATTCACTGCTAGCATGTGTAGCATGTTGGAAGTGCTGTTTGCTAGCATGAGTCAAAAGAGCCAAACCTCATCTCTATACGATGTTCTGATACAGAGATATAGGTCTTGCAAAACGGTTGCTAGGGTACTCAAGTTTGGTTGCTATGGAGTTGCTTGGGAGCTGGGAGCTTTAAACGTAAGAAGTTTAAAGTGGTTTGAAGTTTAAAGTAGTTTACAGTAGTTTGAAGTTCATGACAGATAGATAGATAAATAAGTTAGATACACACACACACACGCGCACACACACACACACACACACACACACACACACACACACACTAACTCGCTCACACACTCACTCAGACACACACGCACACTCAAGAGTTTATGAGTTTAGAGTTTATAAGTGTATCAATTGATGAGTTTATAAGTGTATGAGTTTTTGAGTTTATAAATGTAAATGAGTTTAGAGTTTATAAGTTTAAATGAGTTTAAGAGTTCAGAGTTTATTAATTTATGAGTTTAAGAGTTCATAAGTCTATGAATTCATGAGTTTATAAGTTAATTAGTTTATAAGTGTATGAGTTTAGAGTTCATTAGTTTAAATGAGTCTCATTGGCTAATATAGTATATAGAACGGCAGTTTGGTTTAGTCTTCAAGGTATTTTGATTTGAATTTTCGTCGGTTGGTGAGTTTGAATCTAAATTTGAATTTTTTAGAACTCCCCAATGCAAGTCAATGGGAGTTTTTCCGAGTTTTGATCGTCATTTTTAGGAAAACCGTAAGTCCGTTCAGTCTGAAAAGATATAGCAACTAACTTCAGATCAGTTTGAGTGTCTGAGCCGAGTTTGGAGTATGTAGAGTTAAAGCTCTAGGAGGAGTTTGAGTCAACAGTTTTTTTACAGAAGAATAATAATAATATTAACTAGATTAAAAAGTTCGTCGAGACAAACTTTAAGTTGGCTTGAGAAAGCCGGACCAGAAAGTTTAAAGAAGTTTAAAATAGTTTGGAGTTTAAATTAGTTTAAAGTTTAAAGTAGTTTAAAGTTTAAATTAGTTTGAAGTTTAAAGTAGTTTAAAGTTTAAATTAGTTTAAAGTTTAAAGTAGTTTAAAGTTTAAATTAGTTTGAAGTTTAAAGTAGTTTAAAGTTTAAATTAGTTTGAAGTTTAAATTAGCTTAAAGTTTAAATTAGTTTGAAGTTTAAATTAGTTTAAAGTTTAAATTAGTTTGAAGTTTAAAGTAGTTTAAAGTTTAAATTAGGTAGTTTAAAGTTAAAAAGTTGTTGGGGGTTTTCTAGTGGGTTGCTAAGGTGTTCTCGGTGGTTGCTAGGCGGTTGCTAGGGTGTTCTGGGTGGTTGCTATTGTGTTGCTAGATGGTTGCTAAGGTATTTTGGGTGGTTGCTAGGTGGTTGCTAGGGTGTTCTGGGTGGTTGCTATGGTGTTGCTAGGCAGATGCTAAGGTATTTTGGGTGGTTGCTAGGCGGTTTCTAGGGTGTTCTGGGTGGTTGCTAGGGTGTTGCTAAGCGGTTGCTAGGGTATTTTGGGTGGTTGCTAGGGTGTTGCTAGGCGGTTGCTAGGGTGTTCTGGGTGGTTGCTAGGGTGTTGCTAAGCGGTTGCTAGGGTATTTTGGGTGGTTGCTAGGCGGTTGCTAGGGTGTTCTGGGTGGTTGCTAAGGTATTTTGGGTGGTTGCTAGGTGGTTGCTAGGGTGTTCTGGGTGGTTGCTATGGTGTTGATAGGCGGTTGCTAAGGTATTTTGGGTGGTTGCTAGGATGTTGCTAGGCGGTTGCTAGGGTGTTCTGGGTGGTTGCTATGGTGTTGCTAGGCGGTTGCTAGGGTATTCTGGGTGGTTGCTAGGCGGTTGCTAGGCGGTTGCTAGGGTGTTCTGGGTGGTTGCTAGGCGGTTGCTATGGTATTTTGGGTGGTTGCTAGGGTGTTCTGGGTGGTTGCTAGGGTGTTCTGGGTAGTTGCTAGGCGGTTGCTAGGGTGTTTTGGGTGGTTGCTAGGCGGTTGCTAGGGTGTTCTGGGTGGTTGCTATGGTGTTGCTAGGCGGTTGCTAAGGTATTCTGGGTGGTTGCTAGGCAGTTGCTAGGGTGTTCTGAGTGGTTGCTATGCTGTTGCTAAGGTATTCTGGGTGGTTGCTAGGCGGTTGCTAGGGTGTTCTGGGGGGTTGCTATGGTGTTTCTAGGCGGTTGCTAGGGTATTCTGGGTGGTTGCTAGGCGGTTGCTAGGGTGTTCTGGGTGGTTGCTATGGTGTTGCTAGGCGGTTGCTAGGGTGTTCTGGGTGGTTGCTATGATGTTGCTAGGCGGTTGCTAAGGTATTCTGGGCGGTTGCTAGGCAGTTGCTAGGGTGTTCTGGGCGGTTGCTATGGTGTTGCTAGGTGGTTGGTAGTTGTCACAGATGGTTACTATGGAGTTTTTATAGAGTCCTTAGCATGATCTTGGTATGATTTAGCACTTAACTAAATGATATTAGCATGTAGCTATTCACTGCTAGCATGTGTAGCATGTTGGAAGTGCTGTTTGCTAGCATGAGTCAAAAGAGCCAAACCTCATCTCTATACGATGTTCTGATACTGAGATATAGGTCTTGCAAAACGGTTGCTAGGGTACTCAAGTTTGGTTGCTATGGAGTTGCTTGGGAGCTTGAAGCTTTAAACTTAAGAAGTTTAAAGTGGTTTGAAGTTTAAAGTAGTTTACGAGTTTTGAGTTTACAAGTTTAAATGAGTTTAGAGTTTAAGTTTAAATGAGTTTAGTGTGTGTGTGTGTGTGTGTGTGTGTGTGTGTGTGTTCACACACACACACACACACACACACACACACACTCAGAGCTTATGAGTTTAGAGTTTATAAGTGTATAAATTGATGAGTTTATAAGTGTTAGAGTTTTTGAGTTTAGAGTTTATAAGTTTTAAATGAGTTTAGAGTTTATAAGTTTTAATGAGTTTAGAGTTTATAAGTTTAAATGAGTTTAAGAGTTTAAGAGTTTAAGAGTTCAGAGTTTATTAATTTATGAGTTAAAGAGTTAATAAGTCTATGAATTCATGAGTTTATAAGTTAATTAGTTTATAAGTGTATGAGTTTAGAGTTTATTAGTTTAAATTAGTCTCATTGGCTAATATAGTATATAGAACGGCAGTTTGGTTTAGTCTTCAAGGTGTTTAGATTTGAATTTTCGTCGGTTGGTGAGTTTGAATGTAAATTTGAATTTTTTAGAACTCCCCAATGTAAGTCAATGGGAGTTTTTCCGAGTTTTGATCGGCATTTTTAGGAAAACCGTAAGTCCGATCAGTCTAAAAAGATATAGCAACTAACTTCAGATCAGTTTGAGTGTCTGAGCCGAGTTTGGAGTATGTAGTGTTAAAGCTCTAGGACGAGTTTGAGTCAACAGTTTTTAACAGAAGAATAATAATAACTAGAATGTACATTTCCTGAAGAAAATGTGAAATGGTGCTTGCAGTGGCAAAACTCTCCACTCGGTTGCTAGGGTGTTGTACATGATTGCATACGAGCCAACAACCATGTCTGTACGATGTTGTGGAGCTGAAATATAGCTTCTATATGTTGCAATATGGTTTAAATGTGGCTCTAAACGGTTGCTAGGGCGTTGCTAGGCGGTTGCTAGGGTATTCTGGGTGGTTGCTAGGCGGTTGCTAGGGTATTCTTGGTGGTTGCTAGGCCGTTGCTAGGTGGTTGCTATGTTGTTGCTAGGCGGTTGCTAGGGTATTCTGGGTGGTTGCTATGGTGTTGCTAGGCGGTTGCTAGGGTATTCTGGGTGGTTTCTAGGGCGTTGCTAGGGTATTATGGGTGGTTGCTATGGTGTTGCTAGGCAGTTGCTAGGGTGTTCTGGGTGGTTGCTAGGCGGTTGCTAGGGTATTCTTGGTGGTTACTATGGTGTTGCTAGGCGGTTGCTAGGGTATTCTGGGTGGTTGCTAGGCGGTTGCTAGGATATTCTTGGTGGTTGCTAGGGCGTTGCTAGGTGGTTGCTAGGCTGTTCTGGGTGGTTTCTATGGTGTTGCTAGGCGGTTGCTAGGGTATTCTGGGTGGTTGCTATGGTGTTGCTAGGCAGTTGCTAGAGTGTTCTGGGTGGTTGCTAGGCAGTTGCTAGGTGTTCTGGGTGGTTGCTAGGCAGTTGCTAGGGTGTTCTGGGTGGATGCTAGGGCGTTGCTAGGCAGTTGCTAGAGTGTTCTGGGTGGTTGCTAGGCAGTTGCTAGGTGTTCTGGGTGGATGCTAGGGCGTTGCTAGGCAGTTGCTAGAGTGTTCTGGGTGGTTGCTAGGCAGTTGCTAGGTGTTCTGGGTGGTTGCTAGGCAGTTGCTAGGGTGTTCTGGGTGGTTGCGAGTGCCTTATGTACGAATGGCCGAATAGGCACAAGCATGGAGCAATTTCACAAGGCCACGAGTGTAATATTGCTTTAATTAAAAAAAAAAAGCAGTTGCTAGGGTGTTCTGGGTGGTTGCGAGTGCCTTCAGTACGGCACTCGGCCTGCGGCCTCGTGCCTATGGCCGAATAGGGTGTTCTGGGTGGTTCAGTACGGCACTCGGCCTGCGGCCTCGTGCCTATGGCCGAATAGGCACAAGCATGGAGCGATATCGCAAGGCCACAAGTGTAATATTGCGTTAAAAAATACAAAAAAATGTAAAAAACATTTTTTTTTGGTTTAGGGTGGTTGCTAGGGAGCTCTTAGTGGTTGCTAGGGTGCTGAAACTGGTTGCTAGGGTGTGGCTATGAAGATTTTAGGCCATTACTTATTGGCTGCTTGATAATATAAATCCTCTGAGGGAGAGAGAGAGGGAGACATGCAGGGCTGTCAGGCCCTTTGGAGTCTGTGTGTGTGAAAACGGCAGTTGGGATTCAAATATTTTTAGAATGCCCAATGTTAAGTCAATGGGACTTTTTTGGCCGCTTTTTCGCCCGCTGTGCGAACATCGTACATCCGATCGCTTAGAAAAGTCATAGCACACCTCTCCTTAATGAGCCGGTCGATTTGACACCTCACTCAGGGGTCTGTGACAAACGGTGCGGGGCGAGTTTCGCGCCAAACTTTTGTGTGGAATAATAAGAAGAATAATAATAAGTATGCAAGAGAACACTAATGATGCCTTGCTTTCAGCAAGCACCATTAATAATAAGTTTAAGTACAATATCAGTAAGTTGGCTCTCTCAAGCCAACTTAATAATAACTAGATGCAAAAGTTCGTCGAGACAAACTTTAAGTTGGCTTGAGAAAGTTTGGACCAGAACGTTTTTTTTGCTAGGCGGTTGCTAGGGTGTTCTGGGTGGTTGCTATGGTGTTGCTAGGTGGTTGCTAAGGTATTTTGGATGGTTGCTAGGCGGTTGCTAGGGTGTTCTGGGTGGTTGCTATGGTGTTGCTAGGCGGTTGCTAGGGTGTTCTGGGTGGTTGCTAGGTGGTTGCTAGGGTGTTTTGAGTGGTTGCTAGGCGGTTGCTAGGGTATTCTGTTTGGTTGCTAGGGTGTTTTGGGTGGTTGCTAAGGTGTTCTGGGTGGTTGCTAGGCGGTTGCTAGGGTGTTCTGGGTGGTTGCTATGGTGTTGCTAGGCGGTTGCTAGGGTGTTCTGGGTGGTTGCTAGGCGGTTGCTAGGGTGTTCTGGGTGGTTGCTATGGTGTTGCTAGGCGGTTGCTAGGGTATTCTGGGTGGTTGCTAGGCGGTTGCTAAGGTGTTCTGGGTGGTTGCTAGGCGGTTGCTAGGGTGTTCTGGGTGGTTGCTAGGGTGTTGCTAGGTGGTTGCTAGGGTGTTTTGGGTGGTTGCTAGGCAGTTGCTAGGGTATTCTGGTTGGTTGCTAGGGTGTTTTGGGTGGTTGCTATGGTGTTACTAGGTGGTTGCTAGGGTATTCTGGTTGGTTGCTAGGGTGTTCTGGGTGGTTGCTAGGCGGTTGCTAGGGTGTTCTGGGTGGTTGCTATGGTGTTGCTAAGTGGTTGCTAGGGTATTCTGGGTGGTTGCTATGGTGTTGCTAGGCGGTTGCTAGGGTGTTCTGGGTGGTTGTTATGGTGTTGCTAGGCGGTTGCTAAGGTATTCTGGGTGGTTGCTAGGCGGTTGCTAGGGTGTTATGGGTGGTTGCTAGGCGGTTGCTAGGGTGTTCTGGGTGGTTACTATGGTGTTGCTAGGTGGTTGCTAGGGTATTCTGGGTGGTTGCTAGGCAGTTGCTAGGGTGTTCTGGGTGGTTGCTATGGTATTGCTAGGCGGTTGCTAGGGTGTTCTGGGTGGTTGCTATGGTGTTGCTAGGTGGTTGGTAGTTGTCACAGATGGTTACTATGGAGTCTTTATAGAGTTCTTAGCATGATCTTGGCATGATATAGCACTTAACTAATCGCTATTAGCATGTAGCTATTCACTGCTAGCATGTGTAGCATGTTGGAAGTGCTGTTTGCTAGCATGAGTCAAAAGAGCCAAACCTCATCTCTATACGATGTTCTGATACAGAGATATAGGTCTTGCAAAACGGTTGCTAGGGTACTCAAGTTTGGTTGCTATGGAGTTGCTTGGGAGCTGGGAGCTTTAAACTTAATAAGTTTAAAGTGGTTTGAAGTTTAAAGTAGTTTACAAGTTTTTGAGTTTTGAGTTTATAAGTTTAAATGAGTTTAGAGAGAGTGTGTGTGTGTGTGTGTGTGTGTGTGTACACACACACACACACACACTCAGAGTTTATGAGTGTAGAGTTTATAAGTGTATAAATGGATGAGTTTATAAGTGTACAAGTTTTTGAGTTTAGTTTATAAGTTTAAATGAGTTTTGAGTTTATAAGTTTAAATGAGTTTAGAGTTTATAAATTTAAATGAGTTTAAGAGTTCAGAGTTTGTTAATTTATGAGTTTTAGAGTTCATAAGTCTATGAATTCATGAGTTTATAAGTTAATTAGTTTATAAGTGTATGAGTTTAGAGTGCATTAGTTTAAATGAGTCTCAATGGCTCATATAGTATATAGAACGGCAGTTTGGTTTAGTCTTCAAGGTATTTTGATTTGAATTTTCGTCGGTTGGTCAGTTTGAATCTAAATTTGAATTTTTTAGAACTCCCTAATGTAAGTCAATGGGAGTTTTTCCAAGTTTTGATCGTCATTTTTAGGAAAACCGTAAGTCCGATCAGTCTGAAAAGATATAGCAACTAACTTCAGATCAGTTTGAGTGTCTGAGCCGAGTTTGGAGTATGTAGAGTTAAAGCTCTAGGAGGAGTTTGAGTCAACAGTTTTTTTACAGAAGAATAATAATAATATTAATAATAATAATAATAATAATAAGTTTAAATAGGATTTCAATATGTTGGCTCTCTCAAGCCAACTTAATAATAAGTTTAAATAGGATTTCAATATGTTGGCTCTCTCAAGCCAACTTAATAAGTTTAAATAGGATTTCAATATGTTGGCTCTCTCAAGCCAACTTAATAATAATAATAATAAGTTTAAATAGGATTTCAATATGTTGGCTCTCTCAAGCCAACTTAATAAGTTTAAATAGGATTTCAGTAAGTTGGCTCTCTCAAGCCAACTTAATAAGTTTAAATAGGATTTCAGTAAGTTGGCTCTCTCAAGCCAACTTAACTAGATTAAAAAGTTCGTCGAGACAAACTTTAAGTTGGCTTGAGAAAGTTTGGACCGGAAAGTTTGAAGTTTAAAGTAGTTTGAAGATTAAAGTAGTTTGAAGTTTAATTTAGTTTAAAGTTTAATTTAGTTTAAAGTTTAAAGAAGTTTGAAGTTTAATTTAGTTTAAAGTTTAAAGTAGTTTGAAGTTTATAGTTTAAAGTTTAAATTAGTTTGAAGTTTAAATTAGTTTGAAGTTTAAAGTAGTTTGAAGTTTAAATTAGTTTAAAGTAGCTGAAATGGATTAATGTGATAGATAGATAGATAGATAGATAGATAGATAGATAGATAGATAGATGGATAGATGAGTTTAACTCACACTCGCACATGCACTCACTCACACACAGAACACACACTAACTCACTCAACACTCACTCAGACGCACACACACTTAGTTTTTGAGTTTAGAGTTTACACGTTTAAATTAAGTAAATTTAGCAGTTTGAAGTTTAAATTAGTTTGAAGACACACACACGCACAGACACGCTCACTTGCTCACACACTTTTTCACACACACACACACACACGCTCACTATCTCACAGACACGCTCACTAACTTTCACACACACATTCACGCACATACACACAGACTCACGCACATACACCCACACAAGCACAGAAAGACACACACACACGCAGACACGCTCACTAACTCACACACTTTTTCACACACACACACACACACACACACACACACACACACACGCTCACTTGCTCACACACTTTTTCACACACACACGCTCACTTACTCACAGACACACAGACACGCTCACTAACTCTCACACACACACTCACGCACATACACCCACACGCTCTCACTAACTCACACACACACACCCTCACTAACTCACACACACACACACACACACACACACACACACACACGCACACACACACACACAGACATGCTCACTGTCTCACACACACACACACACACACACACACAAACTCGCTCTCACACATACACAGACACGCTCACACACATAGACACACACACACACTCTCACACACACACACACACACGCACACACCCTCGCTAACTCTCTCTCACACACACACACACACACACGCACATACACTCACTCACGGACATACACTCACACATGCACACACACACACACACACACACACACACACACACACACACACACACACACACTCACTCACGGACATACTCACACATGCACACACACACACACACACAGACATGCTCACTATCTCACACACACACACACACACACACACACACACACACACACACACACTCTCGCTCACACACATACACACGCACACACTCACACACACACACTAACTCGCTCTCACACAGACACACACACACACACACACACACACACACACTCTCTCTGTCTCACACACACACACACACACTCTCTCTCACACACACACACACACACACACACACACACACACACACACACAACTCGCTCTCACACATACACAGACACACTCACACACATAGACACACACACACTCTCTCACACACACACACCCTCACTAACACACACACACACACACACACACACACACAGACATGCTCACTGTCTCACACACACACACACACACACACACTAACTCGATCTCACACATACACAGACACACTCACACACATAGACACACACACTCTCTCACACACACACCCCCTCGCTAACTCTGACACACACACACTTACGCACACACACACACACACTCACGCACATACACTCACTCACGGACATACACTCACACATGCACACACACACACACACACACACACACACACACACACACACACACACACAGACATGCTCACTATCTCACACACACTCACACACACGCACACTCAAGAGTTTATGAGTTTAGAGTTTATAAGTGTATCAAAGTTTATAAGGTTATGAGTTTTTGAGTTTATAAGTTTAAATGAGTTTAAGAGTTCAGAGTTTATTAATTTATGGGTTTAAGAGTTCATAAGTCTATGAATTTATGAGTTTATAAGTTAATTAGTTTATAAGAGTCTCAATGGCTCATATAGTATATAGAACGGCAGTTTGGTTTAGTCTTCAAGGTGTTTAGATTTAAATTTTCAACATACACACACACACACACACACACACACACACACACACACACACAAGCACGCACGCACAGACTCTCACTCTCTCTCTCACACACACACTATCTCTCACACACACACTCACTCACACACACACACACACACAGACAAGCTCATTAACACACACACACACACACACACACACACACACACACACACACTCACGCACATAGACACACACTCTCTCTCACACACACACACTCAGAGTTTATATGAGTTTAGAGTTTATAAGTGTACAAGTTTTTGAGTTAAGAGTTTATAAGTTTAAATGAGTGTGTACGAGTTTTTGAGTTTACACACACACACACACTCACACATAGACACACACGCTCTCACTCACACACACACACACTCAGAGTTTATATGAGTTTAGAGTTTATAAGTGTACAAGTTTTTGAGTTAAGAGTTTATAAGTTTAAATGAGTGTGTACGAGTTTTTGAGTTTACACACACACACACACACACTCACACATAGACACACACGCTCTCACTAACTCACACACACACACACACACACCCTCACTAACTCACACACACACACACACACACACACACACACACAGACATGCACACTGTCTCACACACACACACACACACACACACACACTCACACATAGACACACACGCTCTCACTAACTCACACACACACACACACACACACACACACACACACACACACACTCACGCACATACACTCACTCACGGACATACACTCACACATGCACACACACACACACACACACACACACACACACACACACACACACACACACTCACTCACTCACGGATATACACTCACACATGCACACACACACACACACACACACACACACACACACACACACAGACATGCTCACTATCTCACACACACACACACACACTCTCTCTCACACACACATACACCCGCACACACTCACACACACACACTAACTCGCTCTCACATAGACACACACACTCTCTCTCTCACACACACACACACACACACACACACACACACACACACACACACACACACACACACACACTCACTCACGGACATACACTCACACATGCACACACACACACACACACACACACACACACACACAGAGACATGCTCACTATCTCACACACACACACACACACACACACACACACACTCTCTCTCACACACACATACACGCGCACACACTCACACTAACTCGCTCTCACATAGACACACACACACTCTCTCTCTCACACACACACACACACACACACACACACACACACACACACACACACACACTCACTCAGTCACGCACATATACTCACTCACACACAGACACACACACCCTCACTAACTCACACACACACACACCCTCACTAACACACACACAGACATGCTCACTGTCTCACACACACACACACACACACACACACACAAACTCGCTCTCACACATACACAGACACGCTCACACACATAGACACACACACTCTCTCACACACACCCTCGCTAACTCTGACACACACACACTTACGCACACACACACACTCACGCACATACACTCACTCACGGACATACACTCACACATGCACACACACACACACACACACACACACACACACACAGACATGCTCACTATCTCACACACACTCACACACACTCACACACACGCACACTCAAGAGTTTATGAGTTTAGAGTTTATAAGTGTATCAATTGATGAGTTTATAAGTGTATGAGTTTTTGAGTTTATAAGTTTAAATGAGTTTAGAGTTTATAAGTTTAAATGAGTTTAAGAGTTCAGAGTTTATTAATTTATGAGTTAAAGAGTTCATAAGTCTATGAATTCATGAGTTTATAAGTTAATTAGTTTATAAGTGTATGAGTTTAGAGTTCATTAGTTTAAATCAGTCTCATTGGCTAATATAGAACGGCAGTTTGGTTTAGTCTTCAAGGTGTTTAGATTTGAATTTTCGTCGGTTGGTGAGTTTGAATCTGGATTTGAATTTTTTAGAACTCCCCAATGCAAGTCAATGGGAGTTTTTCCGAGTTTTGATCGTCATTTTTAGGAAAACCGTAAGTCAGATCAGTCTGAAAAGATATAGCAACTAACTTCAGATCAGTTTGAGTGTCTGAGCCGAGTTTGGAGTATGTAGAGTTAAAGCTCTAGGAGGAGTTTGAGTCAACAGTTTTTTTACAGAAGAATAATAATAATATTAATAATAATAATAATAATAACTAGATTAAAAAGTTCGTCGAGACAAACTTTAAGTTGGCTTGAGAAAGTTTGGACCGGAAAGTTTGAAGTTTAAAGTAGTTTGAAGATTAAAATAGTTTGAAGTTTAATTTAGTTTAAAGTTTAATTTAGTTTAAAGTTTAAAGAAGTTTGAAGTTTAATTTAGTTTAAAGTTTAAAGTAGTTTGAAGTTTATAGTTTAAAGTTTAAATTAGTTTGAAGTTTAAAGTAGTTTGAAGTTTAAATTAGTTTAAAGTAGCTGAAATGGATTAATGTGATAGATAGATAGATAGATAGATAGATAGATAGATAGATAGATAGATAGATAGATAGATAGATAGATAGATAGATAGATAGATAGATAGATAGATAGATAGATAGATAGATGAGTTTAACTCACACTCGCACATGCACTCACTCACACACAGAACACACACTAACTCACTCAACACTCACTCAGACGCACACACACTTAGTTTTTGAGTTTAGAGTTTACACGTTTAAATTAGGGATGGGCATTTTAGTCAATTTATTATTTCGATCATTGATAGGTCTCAAAAAACGAGTACTCGAGTACTCGGGGGGCGGGGCGTGTTTGGGGGCGGAGCTTATTCGGGGGAGGTGGCGGGGCGTGTCTGTCATGGAGACGATGATATCAATTTAATATTTTAGCAATATTTTGAATTACATTAGCACTTTCTGATAAACCAAAATGTTATTTTACAGTATATTGCCTAAAATTACACTTTAGTCAGAGTAAAATTGACTTAAATTACTGAACAACACATGATTGATGAATTCTGAATACAACTTAAAGGATATATTCATCATCATAAAAATGAACACACATGATACTTTGAGAATACTTTATTCAACAGTAAATAAAACGTTATCTTCAGTGTTAGGCTACTTAAGCAGCATATTTCAACTGTGCTTATGAAACAACAACAAAAACGAACAGCTTAGTTTTTTTTTTTTTAAAGCTAAAGGAAAAAAGTGTAACAAACGACACTGTGGTAGCCTAGCCTATAAAACAGACGGAATCATTTATTAAAACAAACAACAACAAAAAGACATTCTGTAAACTATAGGCCTATTTACCACGACTGATCAAAAAGAAACATAGGCTATACAGCCTACATATTGCTGTTCAAAAAGATAAGTTGGTCTACGTGCTCAGGCGAGAGGCGTGTGCGGAGTCTATTCACAATTAGGCCGGCAGTGGAAAAAACGCGCTCCGCTGGAACAGATGTCGCGGGGACAGCTAAGTACCACTGGGCAATGATACTCAGCTTTGTAAACCGATTCTCATTTACCTTCCACCACAGTAGAGGGTCCTGGTTTACAGAGATGCATGGCTCACTGAAGTAGCGTTCGATTTCAGTGTCACACGAACAAAAATCACTCGCACCGTAATCTTCACCGAAAAGAGTGTCGAGGGCCGTTGCTGCTGCGCGATCAGGCTGAGGGTCATTTTGAATGGGTGTGACAGAATTTGTAACGGTGTCGAAAAGCTGTTTCAGACTCTCCTTTACTCTCGCTCGAAGCTCTGTCTCAAGAAACTTCAGATGTTTGTGTCTTGGATCCAATGTTGCTGCAATCAGAGGTAGAGCCACTTTCTCATCATCCTCCGCAACAGTGATTATGCGCCGTTTCAGAGATTCTGCCACTGCTGTCTTGAATTCCGAAACTCTTGGAGACTCACTGGTCTGTGTGTTTAGGTGTTTAGTGATGAGGCTATGTGTGATCGGATAGACCATCGAAACGCAAACATGCGTCTCACTGCACATTGTTGTTGTGGCGCACTTCAGAGACTGGAGAACAGGTATAAGTTCTTCTATAATCTGCCAGTGCTCATCTTTCAAGTCCAGCGTCTTCGCATCTGCAAGTTTTGTAGTATTGCGATCTGACAGAACAGCGCACACAGTCCATCTCTGTTCGAAAAGACGTTCGAACATATCGCACACAGAATTCCACCGCGTATGACAGTACTGGATGAGTTTGTGCTCGGGTACGTTCTGCTGCTGTTGTTTCTGGCGAAGTGCCGCTGTAGCCACGGTGCTGTGGTGAAAATGTGCCACCAATCGGCCACTGGCAGCTATCACGCTTTTAACAGACGCAACACTGAAGCCTTCGTTGATAGCTAGCTGCAGGGTATGTGCGAAGCAGGGCACTGATTCCCAGAATGCGCCTCGATTCGCCAGAACCATGTTGCTAGCGTTATCGTGAACACATGCAATTACCTTCTCCGAGCTTGACAGCCACTGTTCTGTAGCATATTTTAGGTAGTTGGCTATATTCACAGCGGTATGTCGTTCGTCGAAACTGCGCGTCTCCAACACTGCACTATGCATTTCCCATTCAGCAATGTAATGACAAGTTAGTGTTATATAGGATTCAGTGGTCAGCGAGGTCCATGCGTCCGTCGTAATAGCCATCCTCGCTGTCTTTGACAGTTTGTCTTTCAGTGAAGAAGCAGTCTTTTCATATAAAGCTTCTATTCTTCTCGTGACTGTCTTGCGCGATGGGACGTTATACTGGGGCTCAACGTAATTCATCAAATCTTTAAACCCCTCTCCTTCGACGAAACGAATGGGCAGCAAATCTTTCGCTATCATTTCAGTGATTAGTTGTGTCATCTTTTCACCTCTGGCTGCGTTGCATTTCTGTCTGACGGTAAAAGATGCGATGCTCGTCTGAGTTGCGTCTTTGGTGGTATCGGAAGACATTTTATGTACAAATACTAGATGATAACGCATTGTACTTGTGGTAGATTTGTGTGACAGCTTGGCGCTGCAAATTTTGCACTGAACTGTTTTTTCATCTATTTTGTCGAAGTGAAGCCAGACATCACTACGTGACTTTGAAGCCATTTTCTCTGTTTTCCGATTTGGACTTTGGACCGCGCTCTGGCAACGCTAACCAATCAGAGCTCAAGGTGCCGCCCAAAATGCTGCTATAACCAATCAGAAAAAAAAGTATTTTTTTAAACTCAGATCATCGTTTTTATGATCGATCGTCGCTATCACGTTCGAGTACTCGAGTGATCGAGTACTGTGCCCATCCCTAGTTTAAATTAAGTAAATTTAGCAGTTTGAAGTTTAAATTAGTTTGAAGACACACACACGCACAGACACGCTCACTTGCTCACACACTTTTTCACACACACACACACACACACACACACACACACACACACACACACACACACACACACACACACACACACACTCACTATCTCACAGACACGCTCACTAACTTTCACACACACACTCACACACATAGACACACACACACTCTCTCACACACACACACCCTCACTAACACACACACACACACACACACACAGACATGCTCACTGTCTCACACACACACACACACACACACACACACACACACACACACACTAACTCGCTCTCACACACACACACACACACACACACACACACACTCACTATCTCACAGACACGCTCACTAACTTTCACACACACACTCACACACATAGACACACACACACTCTCTCACACACACACACCCTCACTAACACACACACACACACACACACACACACACAGACATGCTCACTGTCTCACACACACACACACACACACACACTAACTCGCTCTCACACAGACACACTCACACACATTGACACACACACTCTCTCACACACACACACACCCTCGCTAACTCTGACACACACACACTTACGCACACACACACACTCACGCACATACACTCACTCACGGACATACACTCACACATGCACACACACACACACACACACACACACACACACACACACACACACACACACAGACATGCTCACTATCTCACACACACTCACACACACGCACACTCAAGAGTTTATGAGTTTAGAGTTTATAAGTGTATCAATTGATGAGTTTATAAGGTTATGAGTTTTTGAGTTTATAAGTTTAAATGAGTTTAAGAGTTCAGAGTTTATTAATTTATGGGTTTAAGAGTTCATAAGTCTATAAATTTATGAGTTTATAAGTTAATTAGTTTATAAGTGTATGAGTTTAGAGTTCATTAGTTTAAATGAGTCTCAATGGCTCATATAGTATATAGAACGGCAGTTTGGTTTAGTCTTCAAGGTGTTTAGATTTAAATTTTCAACATACACACACACACACACACACACACACACACACACACACTCAAGCACGCACGCACAGACTCTTACTCTCTCACACACACACTATCTCTCACACACACACTCACTCACTCACACACACACACACACACACACACACACACACACACACACACAGACAAGCTCATTAACACACACACACACACACACACACACACACACACACAGACTCTCACTCTCTCTCACACACACACACACACTATCTCTCTCACACACACACACACACACACACACACACACACTCACTAACTCACTCACACACACACACACACACACACACACACACACACACACACACACACACACACACACACACACACACACACACACAAGACAAGCTCATTAACACACACACACACACACACACACACACAAACACGCACATAGACACACACTCTCTCTCTCTCACACACACACACACTCAGAGTTTATATGAGTTTAGAGTTTATAAGTGTACAAGTTTTTGAGTAAGAGTTTATAAGTTTAAATGAGTGTGTACGAGTTTTTTAGTTTACACACACATAGACACACACGCGCTCTCTCTCTCTCACACACACACAGACACACACACACACACACACGTTTTGAGTTTAGAGTTCATTAGTTTAAATGAGTCTCAATGGCTCATATAGTATATAGAACGGCAGTTTGGTTTAGTCTTCAAGGTGTTTAGATTAAAATTTTCGACATACACACACACACAGACTCTCACTCTCTCTCACACACACACACTATCTCTCTCACACACACACACACTCACTAACCAACTCACACACACACAGAGAAGCTCATTAACACACACACACACTCTCACACAGACACAGACAAACTCACGCACATACACTCACATTCACACACTCACACACACACACACACACACACACACACACACACTAACTCGCTCTCACACAGACACAGACACGCTCACACAGACACACACACTCTCTCTCACACACACACAGACACATACACACTCTCACACACACTCACGCACACACACACACACACACACACACACACACACACTCAGAGTTTATGAGTTTAGAGTTTATAAGTGTATAAATTGATGAGTTTATAAGTGTAAGATTTTTTGAGTTTTGAGTTTATAAGTTTTAAATGAGTTTAGAGTTTAAGTTTAAATGAGTTTAGAGTGTGTGTGTGTGTGTGTGTGTGTGTGTTCACACACACACACACACACACACACACACACACACTCAGAGTTTATGAGTTTAGAGTTTATAAGTGTATAAATTGATGAGTTTATAAGTGTAAGAGTTTTTGAGTTTTGAGTTTATAAGTTTTAAATGAGTTTAGAGTTTATAAGTTTAAATGAGTTTAAGAGTTCAAAGTTTATTAATTTATGAGTTTAAGAGGTCATAAGTCTATGAATTCATGAGTTTATAAGTTAATTAGTTTATAAGTGTATTAGTTTAGAGTTTATTAGTTTAAATGAGTCTCAATGGCTCATATAGTATATAGAATGGCAGTTTGGTTTAGTCTTCAAGGTGTTTAGATTTAAATTTTGTCGGTTTGAATTTTTTAGAACTCCCCAATGTAAGTCAATGGGAGTTTTTGAATGAGTTTTTTCGAGTTTTGATCGTCATTTTTAGGAAAACCGTAAGTCGGATCAGTCTGAAAAGATATAGCACACCGAGTCAGATCAGTTTGAGTGTCTGTGCCGAGTTTGGAGTATGTGGAGTTAAAGCTCTAGGAGGAGTTTGAGTTGTAAATTTTTACGCTCAGAAGAATAATAATAATAATAATAATAATAAGTTTAAATAGGATTTCAATATGTTGGCTCTCTCAAGCCAACTTAATAAGTTTAAATAGGATTTCAATATGTTGGCTCTCTCAAGCCAACTTAATAATAATAATAAGTTTAAATAGGATTTCAGTAAGTTGGCTCTCTCAAGCCAACTTAATAAGGCTTAAACTTTCAACCTTGTCAACCTAGTTGCCAATGCCAACATTTCTAATTTCTAATTAATAACTAAAAAAATAATAAAACCATATAGATATTTAAATGCATCTAAATTATTAAAACTTTATCTAAAATTAAAATGGAAAATAAACAAATAAAAAAGTAATTCAAAATATTAATAAAAACCATTCTAAAATAACACCACTTTTTTTTTTAAAGCTGGGTGCCTTCTGATCAAACATAGCCTATATACAATATTTTAATTGCAATATTTTAATTAAGTTCAATACAAGATTTACATTTCCTGTGCAAATCCTATACATTTCTAGCTCAGCTTTTCCATATATTACACTTTCCAAGGACACACAACATGCAGTTCATAACAAAACCAGCAGATGGCGCAAGAACACTGTTGGTATGTCCTATGCTTTCCTCCACACACACACTCATACAAACACAAACACACACTCACACACAAACTTTTGTTATACTTCCTGTTTCTTGTCCATCTACCAACATTGTAGTCCATTGTAGTTTTCCCTGTTGATTATCCTTGATTGTTCCCAGGTGTGTCTTGTTAGCTTGTTAGGTATGGGATCAAATTCCCGCCAAATATATAGCGGTCGCGTATAAAAAAATAATAAGCGTGAATCAAAAATTTAAAAACACATGTAAAAATATATTGCACAAACTGAAAAAAAGAATGCAAAATGATCAGAATAGCAAACAACGTGGTCACGGATCAAAATATAATAAGCGTGAATAAAGAAATAACAAGCATGAATAAAAACTTTAAACACATTAAAAGTTATTTTGCACAAAACTTAAACTTATGGTCATGCTTTGTTAAAAAGTATGGTTTTATTACTGTGTACTTTGTGCTTTCTTGCATTTTCTGCTCATATTTTACTCTTTTGTACGCTTGTGATGTTTTTCTCTTCGCTCTTCTTTCTATGTTCTGCGCTTGCTCTTCCAAATGTTGCAGTTCGAGTTTCATGTAAATTAGGGCGGGCTTAAGCGTCACCATTGGTCCACTAGTTCTAGATTGACAGATACTCCTCTAGCCAATCAATCGAAGAAGGGGAAATGACGTCACACTAATGCGACTCGTGGTACAAGCTGTTTATGTTTGTACAATTTCTTCAATTCCATTATAATATACTAAAATGTTATTTTTCTAATACTTTTATATACTGTTCAATTTCTTATTTGTGCTTTGATATGTGCATTTATTAAATTAATTATTTTCGCTTGGCATACCAGCGTGATTACGTCACCGCACACTTCAGTGGGTGGTGCGCGCCCGTGATGCACTTCATTCTGAGTAAATATAACAACAAAGAAGCACTGCTGCACTCTCTTTTATTTCATTTTTCTTTAATCATTATACTCCTTTTCAGGAGTGCTACACTTACAAGGGAAGACGGCAGTTCAATTTAACTTTACAAAGACTTTCAAGCAGTAAAGCTATCTGAACTCTGGACATAAATAATTAAATTCATTTTTTTTTAGATACATGAGAATGTTAATGTGCACACTGGTAATTGGTGTTAAACAATATTACTTGGCTCATGATGTCAATATGCTAAGGCTGCTGTAAGCGAAACATCCTGCAATTATGAAACACTACAATTCGTCGCAAAAACTAGGCTAAGTTAAAAACGGCCATTGTCTGAAGACTTTAGGACTTTGACCTGTCGCCGCTACGCATTGCCTACCTTTTTTTTATTAACCTCGCCAAATTTGACAAGATTATTGAAAATGATTGTGTTACAGAGAAGATATACAGAAACCAGTTGAATTTAATACAGTGATTTATTACAAACTTACTGTGTTTACTTACATAGCTACATAATTGCATATTACTTTAGAATTAATGTTTTAAATATAGCTTAAAATTTGAATACAGCAACATCTCCATCAGCGATAGGTAACGTTGTTTCTGGAGTGCCGCTGTCCTGCAGAGTTTAGCGTCAACTCCGATTAAAAACCTCACCTGTCTTAAATATCCTAAAGACGATGATTAGCTGGTTCAGGTGTGTTTGATTAGGGTTGGAGGAGCTAAACTCTGCACCCAGGACCGACATTACACATCCTTGTTATTGATTAAATATGAAAGTAAAACGGCCAGTAGGTGGTGGCTGCTCGGAGAAGATCGACGCTCGCGGTGCCAGGTCCAGTGCATTAGAGGTGAATGATGGATCAGACAGGCATTAATGTAACAGGTCGTTGTTAGGATGACGAATTTAACTATACCATATTGCCAGGTATACGTATACCGGCAACAGTTTGAGTTGCAGGCACACATGCAGTTTAAAGGTGTCCTGTTGATGGTCGTCTTCCCCTGTATAACAAGTAAGCATCAGTAGCCACGAGTCGCATTGGTGTGACGTCAACTCCCCTCTTCGATTGATTGGCTAGAGGAGTATCTGTCAATCTAGAACTAGTGGACCAATGGTGAAGCTTAAGCCCGCCCTAATTTACATGAAACTCGAACTGCAACATTTGGAAGAGCAAGCGCAGAACATAGAAAGAAGGGCGAAGAGAAAAACATCACAAGCGTACAAAAGAGTAAAATATGAGCAGAAAATGCAAGAAAGCACAAAGTACACAGTAATAAAACCATACTTTTTAACAAAGCATGACCATAAGTTTAAGTTTTGTGCAAAATAACTCTTAATGTGTTTAAAGTTTTTATTCATGCTTGTTATTTCTTTATTCACGCTTATTATATTTTGATCCGTGACCACGTTGTTTGCTATTCTGATCATTTTGCATTCTTTTATTCAGTTTGTGCAATATATTTTTACATGTGTTTTTAAATTTTTGATTCACGCTTATTATTTTTTTATACGCGACCGCTATATATTTGGCGGGAATTTGATCCCATAGTTAGCCTCTGTGTATATTAGCCCTTGTGTTTCCCATGTACTTCACAGTCATTGAGTGTTTGTGGACGGTTGGTGTCCCTGATCCCTGTGTTTAATCCAGTTCTGGTCTTGTCTCTCCATTTAATAAACAAACCCCTCTGCATTTAGATCCGTTTCTTCTCTTCTATCTCTTCTGCTCCTGCATGGATTACACTGATATCTGTTACAGTCAATTGAACAAACCAATACAATCCATGCTGTGATCGGGGGTTAATTGTCTCAAATTATTCCTGTGCACAAGGAAATCAATTAGCCAGTGACTTTACAGATCTCCTCATGATGCCGATCATTATAAATCAACACACTTCTGAGGTCACACACACACACAGTGCTGTTTTCATCTCCTTATGACTTCTTTCACTTCACTTTCCCGTGTCTTATCTCATCATGTCAGTCAAAATGTAATCGCACCGACCCTGAAAGACTGCCTCTGAACAGTAGCGCTGCGAGGCATAATTGTGGTTAGCTCAATTTCAGGATGTTTTAGTTTGTTTGGAGAGCCTGAGGTAAAGAAAGCACAGCTTGCTTGGCTAGCGTGAACTGACAGCCATTTTCTATGGCCTACATGCTTTCTCGGAGGGAGATGGACACACACACACACATACACACATTATGAGGGGAAACTCAGTCCTCAGGCTCGACGCTCTGACATGTTTCCTCACTTTGTGACGCTTGCTCTCCATTCACATTTTTCACAGCGTGACATCAGAGAGCTCATTCATTATAGCTCACATTCAATCAGCCTGAGCGCTTTAAAGTGAAAAATGATCAGCTTTGAAATCACAGTTAATGTGAAAACACTGTGTGCCGGGCTGGAGAGTTTGGGAGCAGGTTAGCGTTAGCATTTCCAACAGATGAGAAGAAAATTCATGATTTGGTAATTATGAGATGAAACGTCATCGACATGAAGTCATAATTGACTTTTTATGGCATAATTTTCACTTTTAAAGGGATACTCCAATTTTTTTTTTTTACCGTTTTCGAATCCATTCAGCCGATCTCCGGGTCTGGCGGTACCACTTTTAGCATAGCTTAGCATAGATCATTGAATCGGACAGGGCCATTAGCATCTCTCTCAAAAAAATGTTTTAATGTTATTGTTATTGTAAATGTTATTTTTCCTATTTAAAACTTGACTCTTCTGTAGTTACATCGTGTACTAAGACCGACGAAAAATGAAAAGTTGCGATTTTCTAGGCTGATATGGCTAGGAACTATACTCTCATTCCTGTGTGATAATCAAGAAACTTTGCTGCCTTTGCGTAATGATATGACGCAGCGCCTGAAAATAGGTCTGATAGGTTAGACAAACTTAGTCCCGGTCACGTTGGAAGTTACCGAGTTGGGGACTATTTTCAGGCGCTGCGTCATATCATTACGCCTGCTGGACTCATATCATTACGCCTGCTGGACTCATATCATTACGCCTGCTGGACTCATGGTACGGCAGCAAAGTTTCTTGATTATTACGCAGGAATGAGAGTATAGTTCCTAGCCATATCAGCCTAGAAAATCGCAACTTTTCATTTTCCGTCGGTCTTAGTGCACGATGTAACTACAGAAGAGTCAAGTTTTAAATAGGAAAAATATCGAAACTCTTTGGTCATTTTTTTGAGAGAGATGCTAATGGTCCTGTCCGATTCAATGATCTATGCTAAGCTATGCTAAAAGTGGTACCGCCAGACCCGGAGATCGGCTGAATGGATTCGAAAACGGTAAAACTCAACTGTTTAACTCTGGGGGAGTTGTAAAATGAGCCTATTTCCAAAAAAAGTGGAGTATCCCTTTAAAGAAATTGTCTATTTTATAACAACTTGGTCTGTCATAGTTTTGACTTTTTATCTCATACCTTGTCATAAAAAGTCAAAATAATGACATACTAAGTCATAATTATAACTTATTTTTTTCCACTTTTCACTATAATTTTGACTTTTTATCTCATTATTATGACTATCTCATAATAATCTACACTCACCTAAAGGATTATTAGGAACACCATACTAATACTGTGTTTGACCCCCTTTCGCCTTCAGAACTGCCTTAATTCTATGTGGCATTGATTCAACAAGGTGCTGAAAGCATTCTTTAGAAATGTTGGCCCATATTGATAGGATAGCATCTTGCAGTTGATGGAGATTTGTGGGATGCACATCCAGGGCACGAAGCTCCCGTTCCACCACATCCCAAAGATGCTCTGTTGGGTTGAGATCTGGTGACTGTGGGGGCCATTTTAGTACAGTGAACTCATTGTCATGTTCAAGAAACCAATTTGAAATGATTTGAGCTTTGTGACATGGTGCATTATCCTGCTGGAAGTAGCCATCAGAGGATGGGTACATGGTGGTCATAAAGGGATGGACATGGTCAGAAACAATGCTCAGGTAGGCCGTGGCATTTAAACGATGCCCAATTGGCACTAAGGGGCCTAAAGCGTGCCAAGAAAACATCCCCCACACCATTACACCACCACCACCAGTCTGCACAGTGGTAACAAGGCATGATGGATCCATGTTCTCATTCTGTTTACGCCAAATTCTGACTCTACCATCTGAATGTCTCAACAGAAATCAAGACTCATCAGACCAGGCAACATTTTTCCAGTCTTCAACTGTCCAATTTTGGTGAGCTTGTGCAAATTGTAGCCTCTGTTTCCTATTTGTAGTGGAGATGAGTGGTACCCGGTGGGGTCTTCTGCTGTTGTAGCCCATCCGCCTCAAGGTTGTGCGTGTTGTGGCTTCACAAATGCTTTGCTGCATACCTCGGTTGTAACGAGTGGTTATTTCAGTCAAAGTTGCTCTTCTATCAGCTTGAATCAGTCGGCCCATTCTCCTCTGACCTCTAGCATCAACAAGGCATCTTCGCCCACAGGACTGCCGCATACTGGATGTTTTTCCCTTTTCACACCATTCTTTGTAAACCCTTGAAATGGTTGTGCGTGAAAATCCCAGTAACTGAGCAGATTGTGAAATACTCAGACCGGCCCGTCTGGCACCAACAACCATGCCACTCTCAAAATTGCTTAAATCACCTTTCTTTCCCATTCTGACATTCAGTTTGGAGTTCAGGAGATTGTCTTGACCAGGACCACACCCCTAAATGCATTGAAGCAACTGCCATGTGATTGGTTGATTAGATAATTGCATTAATGAGAAATTGAACAGGTGTTCCTAATAATCCTTTAGGTGAGTGTATTTTATGTCAGTTTTGACTTTTTTATCTCGTAATTATTATATAATGTCACAAAATCTTTTTAATCTCATAACTATGACTTAGTCTTTCAAAATGTTAGCATGTCATAATTATAAAAGTTTTACCTCATAATTATGATTTTTCTGATGTGACGGAAATGGGCTCCCGTAACAACTAAATGATTCAGGCTTGATGAATAATGACTGACTTTAACTTTCTGAATTGTACATGCAAGCATCATTCATCTGATTATGTCATATCGGTCTTCCGTTTTTAGTGTCCCGTTGAAAACCACTTAGTCATTTTCAGTCCTACCAGATTAAAAATTGATCGTATAAGGTACGTTAAAGTATTTCACTTTTTATGAACTTGTACAGAGCTTATGTATATGTATGTATTAGTATGTATACATGATATATGTATCATATCATGAAGAGAAAGTCATGTACACCATGGGTCGATGAAAAAAGTCTGTATGATACAAATGTCTTGATATCATGATGCAGAAAAATGTCTTATTAACAGAATACATTCTTGAAAATAAATTTACTTTAGGGTTAATCTTCCTCATTAGTTTGGCATAATCTTTTTTATATTTATTTGAACAATTGTTTCACTGCTTATTAACATTTGAAAAACTGCAACTAACATGCAAAAACATGCAGGAAAAAAAATCGTAAAAAGGTTCCTCATGACTAAGTCAAGGTCAATAAATCTCTTAAAACATTCGATCATTTGGCCTTTAAAACAAGGTTAGTTCAGGTTAAGTTAAAAAAAAACATAATATTTATTGAAAAAAAAATTACCTTGGAAAATATTGAAAGCTATTTTGAACTTAAGATGTGTACACTCAAGGTGAAAGGAAAATATAACTTTTTACATGATGTTTACAAAGACAACATTTACTATAAAACTTTACACTGAAAGCCAAACGCAAACTTTACAGGTGTCACACTGTACATGGTTATCAGCCTGCTACTGTACGCTCTGGGCAAAAGATGCTCGCGTTGGGTTTGCCGTTTCAATGCCTTGCATTTCAGCTTGTGAATATTTCATCAGCCTCTTTTCTAAAAATAAAAGTCGGTGAATAAAAAAAAAAAAAAAAAAAAAAAATGATGGAATTGGGCATGACTCCGCCTCCTCCTCATGAGTCACTGCCGTCCTCTTATTCAGACATATGTTATGACTCTGTCTTCTCTGTGTCAGCTTTATCTATCCTTCTCTCCATTCCTCCCACATTCTCCCTCGCTACATACTTAGGTTTCTGACTCACATGTCTTGGACAGGCTGCTTTTGATGCGGAAAAAGTCTCCCTGGAGGCAGTTGCTAAGCAACTGGCTACTGTTGGATTATGGGTTAAGTCAGAAGCAAGAAAAACAGAGATGATGTGCATGTGTGTGAATGTGTGTGAGGCTGAGTCAGGCCATCACAACATGTCTCTATCATCGCATACCCCAAACACACTCCGGAACGGAAGCTACAAATCTCCGCTTTTCTCTTGTTTGATGACAATGTGTAAATAATATTGACCTTTAAAATGGCTCACCGTGACATATATGAAAGTTTTTAAGGCAAAGGAGAAAAAAACACCTGAAGGATCTCAGTATTGTCACCACAAACTTAATGTGTATTCATATAGATATGGGTTCATACAGGCATTACATGTGAAATTATACAGTTACAGTGCTTTATAGGAAAAATCTAGGAATATTTTTGGAAATGTAGTATATGAACATATATGAAATATCAATATATGTAATATATACTCACATAAAGTAAAAACATATATGAAACCTATAAGAAATTGGAACAATTCCATGTATTCACATATACATTTCCCATATATTATACATGATTATGTATGTGTAACCCATATTCTTTGTCATATATGAAATATTCTAAAACATAAATGCACATATATGTACATATATTACATTTCCGTATGGGTATTTCGCTCTGAAATCACATTCAAGTGTCATATATTTCTCTGTTCTGTGTGCATGAGTGATTTTGTAGCCACTGATGAATGAATGAACTCAGTCTGTTACTGTCTTTCGCTCTGGGAGCTTCCATGTGGACCGAGGGATGAGGAGGAGGAGGAGAGAGGGAGGATACAGAGAGAGCAACACAGAGGAGACCAGGAGCGCGGGAGGAGGGAAAGTAACTGATGGAGAGAAAGCAAGAGAGAGAGAGAGAGAGAGAGAGAGAGATGGAGTGAGCGGCTCTGAGAAACACTGAGAGCTCGGGAGGGAGGGAAGATGCCAGACAAAAATATGAAAAATACCTGAACGCAATTAAAAACGGGACTGAAAAGATTGTGAAACCAAAAGCTGCCGAGCGAGTCTGAAACAGGAGACGGATTTTTAAACTTCTTCCAGACGTTGATTGTGGATACTGTGATTCCCTTGGACGTTTTGTCAGATGGGATTTCAATATTTAAAGCCGGAGACAAATGGTGCTCTCTCTCCTCCCAACGTCCTTTCTGCTCTCTTCTGAAACATGGCTTTTTGCCCTCTGACCTTTGAACTTGTCCTTTCCATCTGTTCTTCATTTTACTTGATTTACTTTCCAGTTGAAAGAGGACAGGTCTTCCATTCTCGGACCAGGACGTCCAGTTAGCCGTTGCGATACAGAGGACATCTCTGTAACTCTTTGAGACTCATTTATCTGAGAGATTTTGACAGTTCAACTTGGAATAGGAAGTTGCATTGTGTTCTCTTGGATGTGGACAATCAAGACAAGCTGGACAACACTTCCATCGCAAACATGACGGACGCCGTCGCCAGACGAGGACAGCGGGACCGTCAAACGCACTTGCAGTGAAAGATTAATGAACCTAGGCATGCTTCTTGTTCTCTCTCTCTTCACAGCACAAATAACACCACCGTCAACCAGATTCATCTCTCAGCACAAGCAAGAAAGCTTGTCGTAACTGGATCTTTGAGCTTCTGGAAACAATCTGAGCTTGAGTCTGAACACTGAGGGACTGTTTAAGAAGGGGGAGGGATAGTGAGTGACAGAACTGGACCAGGACCAGGACCAGGATCAGGACCAGGATCAGGATCAGGATCAGGACCAGGATCAGGATCAGGATCAGGACCAGGACCAGGACCAGGACCAGGACCCGGATCAGGATCAGGACCAGGATCAGGATCAGGATCAGGATCAGGACCAGGATCAGGGCCGAGTGGGGCTTCCACAAGTTCTTTCCTTCCTGCAGGCATGGATGCAACACCGGAATAAAAAACAGGACGGGAAGTTTCTGCTTTCCCACTGGTACAATGTGTGGTGAGTAATGAGAAGAGATTTCAGGATTTTAAAGGGGAATGTTTGTGCAAGAATGAAAATAACATCACATCGTTCTAAACCGTTCCAACTTAAAGTCCCTCTGTAGACAATATTGTATCCCTTAAAACTCATCTTTGATCACCAAAATGACATAATTATTTAAAAAAAAAATTTCCTTGACAAAATATTCCTCATGCCTTAAAAAAATGCCTTTGAATGTAACTCGACACCCTTGCCTTATTTAGTATACGCGGTTCTATGAATATGCAAATGAGCCCCGCCTCCACTCACTCACTCAGCTCAGAGATTCACTCGTTGACGATCACACGTTGATCTGATTGGTTACAAGGTAGTTTGTGACGTCAGAAACACCAGCGATTTCTAAGTGTGTTTTTGAGACTGTCTTTGGTTCACTGCAGTTTTAAGGAGGAAATGCTCAGCAATGGTGTCGACTTATGAACTTACACATGGTTTGTCTTAAAGCACATTAAAAACACCACATAGACACATAAACAACATTAAAAACATTAAAAACATAATAAACAAAATATTATTTTAAATATCTTTTTTGTGTTCTATGTAAGAACAAAATAGTACAGGTTTGAACCGAGAAAGAGTAAATGACAGAATTTGTATTTTTGCATTAACCATCCCTTTAATTAATACTATGAATTTCTTGAGGTCGTGGGGTCAGGGGTTGTGCATTGGTCACTGAGCTTCAGTGATTGATTTAATGCTGTGAGAAATACAAAAGATTGTTTTGATCATTAAAGGGGTCATGAACTGGCTTTTTAAAAAATTGTATATTGTTGTCTGAGGACAACTTATGATGTTCGCTTGGTTTTTACATTCAAAAACATCAAAATGAATAAGTAATAGGCTATTTTAGGTTTATAATAGGTTTTGAGCCTAGATCCTGAAACGCTCGGTTTTTATAGGCGTGCCGCATTGAAGACTTGGAAGTAAACGCCCACTGCTATGATTGGATAATTTTGGTATGATTGGTTTTGCATATTATAATGAGTTTCATGTAATGCTTGAATCGGTGGGCGGGGCTAAACAGGCAGTGTTGAAGTAGGTGTTGATCTTCTTCTGCGGAGGCGGGGTTTGATACCCTTTGACCTCATAGATCCCCACTTTGAAAAACCTGTCGTTCGCTGTGACTGGTGTCAATAAAACCTTTTATTGGACTAACAAGGAAGTTTTCAGTTCTGAAACTTACAGGATATTCTTATAGTATGATGACCTCTAATATGTCAAAAGCTCAAGGAAATTTGATTTCTCAGTTCATCACCCCTTTAAATCTGTTTCCACAGAATGAGAACTGTATTAGAGGATGTAGTGTTTCTGTAAAAATGACATGTTGCACTGCTTCTTGCTTCTGAATGTGCTTGCAATCATGGACATGATTTTTTTTTTTTTTTTGTCTACACCTCATATCTGTGGCTCCAGGATAGAAGTTAAAAGGGTTAGTTCACAGAAAAATGAAAATTCTGTCATTAATTACTCACCATCATGTCGTTTAAACCCGTAAGACTTTCATTCATCTTCAGAACACAAATGAAGATCTTTTTGATGAAATCTGAGAGCTTTCTGTCCCTCCATTGACAGTCTGCGCAACTACCACTTTCAAGCCCCAGAAAGGTAGTAAAGACATCATTAAAGTAATCCTTAAAGTGAGTAAAGACATCATTATAGACATCATTAAAGTAATCCATGTGACTCCAGTGGTTAACCTCAATTCTATGAAGCGACACGAGTGCTTTGGTTGTGCAAAAGCAAAATAATTGACCACTTTATTTAGAAAATATTAATCTCAGACGCATGTTCACGCAACGTCTGCTCCCGCATCAACACAACATGCATGCGTCGTGAACGCATGTCGTAAATTCATGTTTTGCACAAACTAAGCACTCACGTCAATTCATAAAATAGAGGTTAACCACTGAAGTCACATGGATTACTTTAATGATGTCTTTACTTTCTGGGGCTTGAAAGTGGTAGTTGCGTAGAAGGTCAATGAAGACACAGAAAGGCCTCAGATTTCACTAAAAAGATCTTCATTTGTGTTCTGAAGGTGAACAAATGTCTTTGGGTTTTTGAATGACATGAGGGTGAAGCAATTAATGACGGGATTTAAATGTTTGGGTGAACTAACCAGTATTTGAATGATTCCATAATGATTCCATAATGATTTTTTACATTTTATGCAAAACTGTGATATGGATTTCCCTGGTAATCCGCAAGTTTACTCTGGCGTCGAGTAATGATGCTCATTAAATATGCCCTTGTATCTGAGCTGCACCAATCACATCGGGTTATCTGATATAGGCGGGCCAGAGGCGAGATGACGACAGCGCTGTGACATCGAAGTCATTAGTAAACACTGCAAGATGGCTATGGGTGAACACCAGTTGTTTGAAACGGCTTTGGCCGCTACAATGAACGAGTTAGACTTGGCTTTTTCTCTAAAAGAGGAACAGAAGACGGCGCTCGAATCGTTCCTTTGAAAGAAGGGCGTTTTTGCTGTTTTGCCGACCGGATACGGCGAGAGTCTAATCTACCAGTTAGCTCCGCTGGTAGCTAAGCGTATGGGGCTTGTTGTCATTGGTCATAGTGTTATCCAATTGCATGCAGTGAGATTTTCAGATGCATGCTTCATTAGTCGATGCCAGACCATTAATCTTTCAGATTTAGGTCTGGATTTCCTGGCTAGATGTGGATTGTGAAGGATGTTGAATGATCATAACTATTAAATTGGCGGTTCTGTTAGACGTAGCATGACCCAAATATCAGTTCTGTAAAACTGTGTCCTAAACCTGTATCTAACACAGATTTTACTGTCCATGGACAGATTTATGACATCTTTATGAGAGTCTCTGATCATTGAGTCTCCGCTCTTCTCGAGTGATTGTGTGAAGTTATTGACGCCTGTAAATATTATAATTAGAAAATCTGCCTTTTTCCCTGTGTAACATGCAAACATGTGGATCTCAACACAAGTCTCTTTTTAAAACTATCCACTCCCGTTCAGAAATCCACAATGATACAGACACTGTTACTGCTATAAAACATAAATACATTTTTGAACTTCATTACACTGTGTAAAAAGGATTCAGAATTGTTCAGTAATTTTCCAAATTCTTTCTTTTTGACTTTATTTCCTGGTCCATGAACAAAAATCATCAACCTATAGGTTTTAAGATCCGTTCCGGATCCATGTTGTTTGGCAGAATATGGGAAGTTGTGTGTGGAGAGATCAATGAAACACGAGTTGCATGGTGATGCTCTAAAGCAGTGTCTTCCAAAATCTGCTGAGAAATATAATAACACAATTGACAAGTTGGTCTTGTTGTATATCTAAAGAGTAATTATCAGATGATATTTTTCTACAAGACAATGCCCAAACTGCAAAGAAAACCAAGAAGTTGCTTGAGAACAATGCTTTGGCCTTGGTCTGAGTCCAGAGTTGAACCCTATAATGAATATTTGGTCTCACATTAAACTCAAACGAACATTTTTCAACTACTCATGAACTGTTTGAAGCCGCGGACATTGAGTGAAACAACTGACTATTCTTGCAGTACAAAGCTGTCCTTAAAGTTCCCCTGTGTTTTTAATGTTGTTTATGTGTCTATGTGGTGTTTTTAATGTGCTTTAAGACACACCATGTGTAAATTCATAAGTCGACACCATTGCTGAGCATTTTCTCCTTAAAACTGCAGTGAACCAAAGACAGTCTCAAAAACACGCTTTGGTGTTTCTGACGCCACAAACTACCTTGTAACCAATCAGATCAACGTGTGATCGTCAACCAGTGGATCTCTGAGCTGAGTGAGTGAGTGGAGGCGGGGCTCATTTGCATATTCATAGAACCACGTATACTAAAGGAGACATGGGTTTAAAGTTGGAATTTAAGCTATTTTAAGGCATGCAGAATATTTTTCAAGGAAAAAACGCTTAAATATGTCATTTTGGTGATCAGATGAAGGGATACAAATTGTTGACTACAGGGAGACTTTAAGTTTACACACTCTTAAACATTGAGAGAAAAGGCATTTCAGTTCCATAGTAAGTTACTTTATCTACAGTATTTGTGCAATTCTTGCCAATTTCTTGACCAGTGATTTGTAAAAAGTTTTTAAAATGGCCATTAAAAGACAACTTAATATTTCGCCATTTTTGGTCCATTTTTCTTTCTCTGAGGAGTGTACATGTCGTTGAGCTCTTTTATCATGATTCATGACTTGTGTTTCACATTGCGAGTGCAATACTGTACCAAGTGAGCAACCCAGCAAGTTCACACGTCAGAAAAGCCACACATATGGAGCTGCTTATGTGATGAAAACATCGAAATGTAAAAGCTTACAAACCATGCACTACGGTAAATGTGTTTTGGAGCAAAAATCTTGAGGCACTTTTGTCCAATGTTTATAAAGTTATGGTTAGTTACTGGTACATTTTTGAGAGAAAGAGGAAGGGCAGACAAAAAACTGAACATCTATATAGTTGTTTTAGACTTTTATGAAACATAACCTCTGAATATTATGACAGAAACCAAAGTAAATGCAGGAAAAGACAACTAAACGACAGCTTACTTGAACATGTTTCTTCTCTACTAAAGTAGTTTCTGTCTTTAACAGAAACCCCATAAAACTGTGAAGAATCAAAGAACCACAGCGTTAGAAAAAGGCCAATAAAATTTAAAATAGTAAAAAGATAGTGAATAAATGCACCACACAAGGAAGAATGAAGTGCCAGGTCTTAAATGCATGGTTGCAAAAAAGCAAATTTGTTTTAGAAAGATGATTGAATATGATCATAAAATCTAACATCTGAATATTCATATGCAAGCTATACTAACATTATAAGTTGCCCTCAGGAAAACAAGGACATTCATTTGTAGAAAGAGTAAATACAAATGCTCAAGTCTGTATTCACTGTACCATAGCAGTGTGAATCATCATGTGTGTGTGTGTGTGTGTGTGTGTGTGTGTGTGTGTGTGTGTGCGTGTGCGTGTGTGTGTGTGCGTGTGCGTCTGTGTGCGTGTGTGTGCGTATGTGTGTGTGTGCGTGTGCGTGTGTGTGTGTGTGTGTCTGTGTGTGTGTGACACAGGAAAAGAGAGAGAGAAATGTGTTTGTGCAGCATGTGAGAGAGTGCTCTGCAACTTATGGACACATTAGTGAAGTGTTCATGACACTCACATTAACACATGCTTTCGACAAATACAACAGGCCCTTCTCGGGCTGAGAGTGAGAAAAGGTTTAAACAGCAAGGCCTCGTGTCAATCAGACTGTGTTTTCTACAGGGACTCTCACTGTGAAATTCTCTCACTTTCTTCAAGCCTGAAGGTCTTCAGCATGGACTCGGTTCAGTGACCCAGAGTAATCTCATTATTTCCTGTTACGCAATCACCCGAAACTCAGCGTTCGTCATTCCAATGCAGTGGGTGGATTTCAGATCGCATCCATGTCTGTCTCTCCAAGTGCTGCCATCTCTTTTCTTTCTTTTCTCCATCATTACTTTCATTGTCTTCCACTTCCTAAATCTCCTTTCTTCTTTCCCCCCCACACACAATTAATCCAATTACCTAGAAACACGGCAAACATTTTTTCCTAGAAGCACTTATACAGAACATTTCTCATTCTCAAACAGCTTGTACTCTTACGTTGGGTGATAAGAACTGAAACTCAAAAATATTTGAGATAACTAGTCCTGTGTGAATAGGCATGTGGTTTTATGTGCTTGTGCTTGTGATTTTTTTTTTTTTTGTATGCATGCATTTTTTTTCTATAGCCTACAATTTTTGTCGCATTAAAACAATATTTTACACAATAGTTGGTGCATTTATGTTACCAATTGAAAGAAATTAGTGTAACGGTTGCACAATGGTTGATTGACATCAACTGAGGAGTAGTCTGTCCTTCGCTGTTTTTTGGGAATTTACACCTCAAATCCAATTAAATCACAGTAATTAAATACCTCCAAATGTGGTTTCGCTGAAGGTTTTCAAACCTTCTTGTTATATAACTTTATCATTTTACTTTCCCACCGCCCTCTACTGCAGCGAGATCATAGAAAGGGCATTATGCAGAAGAAAATGTGGAAGATGTGTAATTATGCAATATGCTGATACGGAGAGACCACACTAGAGCAGATATGAGGAACAGCATAAAAATAATGTATTCATAATTTTGATGCTACTTTTTTTGCATTATTTTTTGCACATATCTGGATGGAAGCTTGTTTCCACCAAGGAACAAAATAAATAAAAACGGAAATTCTGACTTTTTTTCTCACAATTGTCATATCACAATTTTGACTTTAAAAAAAAAAAAAAAAATTCAGAATTGCAAGGTTACATCTGCAGTTTGGACTTTATCTCAGTTATTTTCTTGCAACAGTGAATTTATATATCGCAAATCTGACTTTATTTCTTGCAATTCAAAGTTTTTAACTCGCAATTCTCACTTTTTTCTCAAGTTTGTATCTTGCAGATTTTGTAGATTAAAAAAAAATCTGAATTGTGAGAAATAAACTCTCAATTGTGAGAGAAAAGTCAGAATTGTAAGATAGAAAGTCACAATTAACTTTTTATTTTATTTTATTTTATTCCATGGCAGAAATAAGCTTCCATAGACGAGCTCTGAATGGATAAATATGTAGTAAAATGGGGGTAAACTGATGATTGATGGATTTCAGTCTAGGTGGTTCAAAAGTTTCAATGACTTTCTGCGAAGGTGCTACTGAATCATGATGAGAGGAAAGTGAACTTGTTGAGGTGAGCCCAACCTGGTTTTGAGACAGAGGTATTTAGGGATATCTAGACCTGGAATGTCCCAGACTCGTCTCTAAATGATGGTCGGAGGGAGCAGACCGGCACAGTCACATTGAAGGCAGACAGAACTGGGCTACAGACGGTCCATTAGGGATGAGGCTTTGCTATTTTAGGTCTTTCAGCTTAAGACGTATCCATGTCAGACTTATGGTGTTGTAGTTGGGACTTACTGTATGTAGGGAAACAAACATAAAACCAAATGACTAACATTTGTAATGCAAGTATTGAGCGTGCAGTCTTTTATCTGAAGAGTTTGACTGGGAATTTCTCGTTCTATGACCTTCTCTTCATGCTAAGCTCTTTTTGGACCGAAATGAAGTCTGGGCACCGACACTAACCCGGGCTTACGTACGGCACTAAATTAATGAGAATAAGGGCACACGTCCAGTGAAGCTCAAGTGTATTAATTACTTTGATTGATTTATGTGCCAATTAGTGCCTCTGGAAGCTTGGCGCCACTTCAGACGTCCTGATTATTAGTGACATGGAGTTGTGTGATGCTCTCCGTTCACAATACATATAGACGTTTCTATAGTCATTATGCGGCCGTGGATAATTCAGGATGTGTGAGGAAGTAATTGTTCAGTTTTACTCCCTGAAAAGTGTTTTATATCGCCTGAGGACACTTGATTCATGCTTCAAGAACGATGAGGAAATCTGAATCAGACTCAAATCTTTAAGTAGATTTGATAGGTTTAAGTGGATCTTCATAACCATTTTCCACCATCTCTCTGGTCTTTAGAATTAAACATGTTTTATTTTGCCGTAACTTTGCATGTGAAAAGAATAACCGTGTTTACTGACTGGCCGCTTTGCTGTTGGCTCTAATGCAATCTTTGAAGAACAGCCTGGTGTATTGTGACAGGCGCACAACACAATCTGCTCAGAAATGTGCTGAAGATCAAACATTGTTAAAAATAAACCTCAGCCACTACCGATTCTTCCGAATGAGTCACTTCTGAGTTTTGTTAAATGTCTTTTTGGACGGGTAGAAAGCTTGGAGTGACAAAAGTGAGTTAGATTTCTTTAAAACTTACTAAAAGGTAAAAAAATGGAAACATGTTTAAATATTAACCGTTAGATGGACAGTACTGGATTCAGGAGTTTTGAATGCATTTCTATTTTAAAGGTTCTTACCTGTTGTTTATCATGTATTATGTAATACACTTTAAGGAAAAAGCCACCTTTAAGGGGTAACAGCTTATGTGGGGCAGAACGCTCCAATGCTGCACCTTCGTTACAGTACTTTCTAAGGCGACTTAAAATGATGGCGGAAATAGTGGCGGGAATAATATATTACCTTATACGGGGGGTTAGTGTTAAAGGGGTGATGAACTGAGAAATCAGTTTTTGACATTTAAGAGGTCATCATACTATAAGAATATCCTGTAAGTTTCAGAACTGAAAACTTAGTCCAATAAAAGGTTTTATTGACACCAGTCACAGCGAACGACAGGTTTTTCAAAGTGGGGATCTATGAGGTCAAAGGGTATCAAACCCCGCCTCCGCAGAAGAAGATCAACGCCTACTTCAACACTGCCTGTTTAGCCCCGCCCACCGATTCAAGCATTACATGAAACTCATTATAATATGCTAAACTGTTATCCAATCATAGCAGTGGGTGTTTACTTCCAAGTCTTCAATGCGGCACGCCTATAAAAACCGAGCGTTTCAGGATCTAGGCTCAAAACCTATTATAAACCTAAAATAGCCTATTACTTATTCATTTTGATGTTTTTAGATCTAAAAACCAAGCGAACGTCATAAGTTGACCTCAGAAAACAATATAAACATTTTTTAAAAAGCCAGTTCATGACCCCTTTAAGCTTCTGTGGCATGTAGATTATTACACACACGCAGGTCAAGGTGAGCCATTGACTGTACGCACACTCCATCAGGACTGTTAACAAAGAAAAGATCTGGTGCAAACCCAGAGACTCAGACACCCGTCTTCTCTTTTACAGAGACCCGAGGGACATGAGAGTCCAGTGAAGTCAGGAGATGTAGAGAAGTGGTTGTTCACCATCCTTTCAATCATTTACAAATGAGAAACAACAAATGCATCTGCAAAAATAATACATGTGAATGATTTATTACATTCATTATTTTTATTAAACATTATTAAGCGCCAAATTCGAGCAGCAATATTGATAGATGATCAGATTGTAGTGGACGCAAAAGTTTGTTGTTGACTAGGCATGTGACGTTATCAAACATTTTCAGTCAATATCAGTATTTTGCGGTTAAAAACAAGAGAGATGCATTTCTTTAACCTTGAGCGCTGTGTTTTTATGTGCAAAAGATGCCCTTACGAAAATGAACCAAAAGTGTAGTAACCATGTTTTGTTTTGTTCTGCAGATTGAATACCATTTACAGATTGAATACCAAAAATACCATGTTTAAACTATGATTAGTTTAGCAAAACCATGGTTAATTTGTGGTTAACATGGTTTAACTTTATTAACCATGTTGTTTTGGTTTTATTTGTAGTGAAGCCATGGTGTGAGCACAATGGTCAAACACATCCATCTAGTGCGCGCTTACATTTCAAAAGCAATGGAAAAACGTGTTCTGTGTGGAAAATTGTTTTGTACATGACACCCATCTGCTCCTTTACTGAAAACTTTTCAAAAGTGCAAACAAAGAAAAGACTACAGTAGCATACCGTTTCCATCTTGTTAAACATGATTCATATGTCAGTGTATACATTAATGCTGGGAAGTGGGTTCTCATTACAGGTATGTGTCATGTTCATGTCTTAGATTGGGTCTAAATTTAACCACATTAAGCATACACACAGGCTCTTTGCGATCCCTTATATAATTAATATTGCAGAGTGGGCTCTTGTAATGTGGGCATGTCTGAAAGGTTATCACTATTGCATGCTTTGTGGACTGAGCTGAATGTGTACCGCTGGACTTCTGTATTCAATATTCATTCTGAATTCAAACAGAGCTCTGGCCTGATTTCTCACCCTCTCCAGACTGCAATTTTGTTTTGTATTCCTTTCACAATCTCTCACAGTTTTGTCTGATATGTTTTAGCTATGGCTAGACCATTCTGGCTGATGATGCCTTTTCAGTGTTCAATAAGATGTTGGAGTAGTGCTATTAATATTAGGGTAGATGAGGACAAGCAATCCACACACAGATTAGATCTGTTTCAATAACACACACAGTCAGTTTAGAGATGATGTTCTGAATTTGACTTTTCACTGACTGGAATCAAAAAGTATTTAACTAGAAAAAGAGAGAAAGTTTGTCAAGAAAGTCTTGAAGATGTACAGTCACAGGATAGATAGATAGATAGATAGATAGATAGATAGATAGATAGATAGATAGATAGATAGATAGATAGATAGATAGATAGATAGATAGATAGATAGATAGATAGATAGATAGATAGATAGATAGATAGATAGAAAGTTTTGAAGATGTACAGTCACAGGATAGATAGATAGATAGATAGATAGATAGATAGATAGATAGATAGATAGATAGATAGATAGATAGATAGATAGATAGATAGAAAGTTTTGAAGATGTACAGTCACAGGATAGATAGATAGACAGATAGACAGATAGATAGACAGATAGACAGATAGACAGATAGATAGATAGATAGATAGATAGATAGATAGATAGATAGATAGATAGATAGATAGATTTGAAGATGTACAGTCACAGGATAGATAGATAGATAGATAGATAGATAGATAGATAGATAGATAGATAGATAGATAGATAGATAGATAGATAGATAGATAGATAGATAGATAGATAGATAGATAGATAGATAGATAGATAGATTTGAAGATGTACAGTCACAGGATAGATAGATAGATAGATAGATAGATAGATAGATAGATAGATAGATAGATAGATAGATAGATAGATAGATAGATAGATAGATAGATAGATAGATAGATAGATAGATAGATAGATAGATAGATAGATAGATAGATTTGAAGATGTAGTCACAGGATAGATAGATAGATAGATAGATAGATAGATAGATAGATAGATAGATAGATAGATAGATAGATAGATAGATAGATAGATAGATAGATAGATAGATAGATAGATAGATAGATAGATAGATAGATAGATTTGAAGATGTACAGTCACAGGATAGATAGATAGATAGATAGATAGATAGATAGATAGATAGATAGATAGATAGATAGATAGATAGATAGATAGATAGATAGATAGATAGATAGATAGATAGATAGATAGATTCTGCGCTTCTGTCTATTCAAAATAAATGAAAATTGGGGATTTGTTGCTTTTTCCTGTTGTAACAGAAACTCTTCATCCTGGCTTCAAGCACTAGTGCTGCTTTTGTCTCTTTCCAGTGTTATATTAATTTTAGAAGCTGTTTAGTACAATGGATAGAACAAGATGGTTGACTCATTGAGCTCATCCGAAGATGCTGATTTTTCTGACAGTGGTTTTAGGCTGTTGGGCTTGCACAGTGTGAGTCAACCCGACCCAGCTTTCATTCGCCTAATCGTCCACCCCCACCTTTTTTCATGCTTTCTTTTTTATTCTCTGCTTTTTTTAAATTCTGACTCAACGCAGCACTGGAGTTCCTCCAGTTTCAAGAGCCATACATGCTGTTGGACTGTGAACATGTCCCTCAACCGGTCATGTACCGTACATATAGAGCTACGAGGACTGAAAATGAATATCTCTGTTGCGGTTGGTCACATTTTAGGTCATTTTTGCTAAAGCAACTACTAGTATTATTGCTGAGGGATTCAAACCCTAAAGCCCTATTCGGAAGGGATTAACTTTACAAGGGTAGATGGAGTAATGTAATTTTACCACAGGACGTCTGTAATATTAATGGCCAATTCGCACGGGATAAGAGATATGAAAGCTTTAGCATAAGTTCTGTCGGGAAGACTCAATTACTACGTCACCTATTGCCTTCACTTCTATCCAATCATATTTTTATGCTCACTGTATATAAGCTCGGTACTTACACATGTTTGAGTTCGCAGATACTGAAGCGACGATTACCCCCATCCTCCCCACCACCACCAGGATAGTCCTGTCCATACCTCCCGGGGGGGTCGGCTGCGCCCCTGCCTTCGTCTTCAGGCAGGAATTGCAGATCCGATACCCTCGGATTATGCACTACGGACGGGGCCTATGCCAAATGACATTGTATCTTTATCAGCTTGCTGAGCTGTCAATAAATGTACGGTTTATTGAAATAATTCTCCCGAGTCTTTCTGGTAGATCTCAGTAATCTAGCAGAAGTGGGAGAGTAACTCGATTTGCGCATCGCCATCACTCCTGTCGTCATGTGTGTTACATTACTTCCTGATATCACGTGCGCAAACACATATAACCTGTATATAAAACAGTTATGTCAAACAATGTATTAATTAGCTTCAGATTGGATTGTGTTGGTAACAGGCACTTATCTAACACTAAAAGATGTTTCGTGCCTCTAACAAGTGCTTTCGATCTTCTTTCTGATCTGAATGGTGTGTGTGAAACACTTGAGTTTTGCCACAGACTCATCCCAGCGTCTAGAACGCAACTGAATGCTTTTTCAAGCGTCTCCATACTTGGAAAAATCGTGTTTAAACACGAAATGACAAAATATGTACGTACATATTTACAGCGGGTCTATTCACACGGGATTAGTATTACCTGAGGTCATTTTTCCAGACCTTTTTACAGAAGGTAAATGTCTCCGTAATCTTTCCTGACATTGTCCGTAATGATCTCTAAGATGCACATTCGGACGGGACTAAAATCCCTGAGAAGCTCTGGTGATTATTACTTTACCCCATCTCTCCATGTTAAACTAGTCCCGTCCGAATAGGCCTTAAAGGGATAGTTTGGCCAAAAATGATATTTAAGCCATGATTTACTCACCCTCAAGCCGTTTGAGATGCATATGTCAATCTTTTTTCAGACGAACACATTTTCAGTTATTTTAGAAAATGTCTTAGATCTTTCAGTGGTTATAATGTCAAGTTATGGGGTCCACTCCTTCAAGTCCCAAAATGTGCATGCATCCTTCACAAAAATAATCCATCCGGCTCCAGGGGGATAAACGAAGGCCTTCTGAGGGTAATCCGTGCGGTTTTGTCGTAAAAATATACATATTTAAAACTTTATAAATGAAAAAATATATAATAAAATGTGTTCATCTGAAAAATGATTGACATATGCATCTCGAACGGCTTGAGGGTGAGTAAATCATGGCTTAAATATCATTTTTGGCCGAACTATCCCTTTAAGTATTAAACTTGCTATGAATATGAACTTCAAATCATGCAGCAAGTGTGCTATTTCTTTTCTATTTCTAAGTGGTTATGTGAACTATTTACACCTGACCGATTATACAAATCAGACGATTTGTTGTTTGCAGTCTGATCTGTTTCTTTCCCCATTTTCTCGGTGTTTCTCTTTCGTTGTTTCTTTCACTCCCCCTCATTTCTAGAAGCCATTTGACTGTTGCGCAGGGCTGTTGAATATCCCTCTGAGTCTGGCAAGGCGTTCAGACCATGTGCAAGTGCCTCTCTGGCTGGGCCTAGAGCAAGGAGGTGCCGCTTGTATTTCCCCCTAATTGGGTTGGAAATAATCGTGTTTCACCGCTGAATGGCTAAGCCACAGCAGAGTGGAGAGGGTGACAGCCTTGTCTCACAGGCTCTCATGGGTCCTTATGCTACTGCAACAGCTGCTTGGCTCGGTGCTATTGACCTCCAGCCATCTTCTGTGAGGAAAACCAAAAGTAGAAAACAGTTAACAAACACCTGAGGAGATCCGTCTTTACCGGGCACGTTTTCTGGAAGCCCTCAAAGCGTGTGCATCTGCTCTGTTCCTGTCCAACTGATTACCCGTTCAATGACAAGGTGGCAAAACTAGCCGCTCATGATTAGGCTGAACATACATGATAAAACATTCACTTTGACACGTGGATCACATCAGATTAGAGGGGAGAAGTGAATTCCTGAAACAAGACAGAAACTACAAACCAGAGATTTCTATTTTCAGAACGTTGTGTATGGCTAAATGTGAAATGCTTCATATGATTTAAAGATTTGCTAGATTTCTCAGCTCATGCACCAAACGTGAGGACTCATGTTTGCATGAATATTTCTGTGTGTATATTTGTTAAACATTACTGAATCAACCTAAATATGTTAGGTTACACCAACAAAACTAAATAGCTCTTTAACGTTACAATTTCAGGTTACTCATTTTTACAGTGTTAAAGTGAATGCATTTACTCGTTCACGCGACCGCCATTAAACAGTGTTGCGAGATCCAGCAAGAAGTATTCAAGTTCTCTGAGATACAACACAAATGTCTCATGATTTAAACTGGTTTAAAGCCAGATGAAACAGCGATGACATTCTCAACAATACTGACGCAGAAAACAGGAGAAAAATTGTGCCACAACGATCCAGTAAGAAGGGTTTTTAAATCCACAAATCACCAAAAATTACCATGGATTTACTGTAGTAACACTAACTGTGAGCATGGGTTTGGGGCGGAAATGTGAGATTATATCATTACGTAATCATGCATTAAATGAGTAATGGAATACAATTACAGAATTTGTGTGCATTTGTATTTACTAAAAGTGTTTAGGGTACTGTTTTTCATAACAAATACCATAGAAACCATACTGTGGTAATGAGGTGTCATGCATGGTTTTACTTGCTGTTTATTATGCTCTACTACAAATATATGATACTACAAAAGAGCAATGTTAATGTAAATAAATTTACATCCGCATCCCAGCTCACGCTACTGCTACCATCAACTCAAGCTAATGTGCATTTCTAAAAGACAAAACATGTCGTATTATTTTTTGCCACCATCTGTAGATCTTGGTGGCACCGGTGCCACTGCTCTCACATGTTAGTCTAGGGCCCTGCGTTAGATATTCGAGTAAGTTGAAACCCAACACTTACATTTAAAAGTGTAATCCAGTCATCACTGGCGCACAATGCATCTTGGGATAAGCTAGGCTGCGAAACGATCCACTAGTCAGAATCACTTCAGAATCTCAGCGGAAGTAGTCGGTCATCCGGGTACTTTTTGCCTACGCTTTTAGTACTGTGAATTCAGACATACTTCTTTTGTCACATACTGTTTTTTGCATACTATAAAGTAGGGAAGTATGCGATTTCGGATGCAGATGCTGGTGTAATATCAGCAGTCTTAGAAAGCATCTCGTCCAGCCTGATCATCAGGTTTATATTCTGTTATTTGGACCCTTATTTTGACATTCTGTTCTGTTTCCTTTAGTTCCTGTTTCCTCGCTCTGTTTAGTTTTGGTTTCATTGGTTTCATTATGTCCTTGTTTGTTTCTATAATTGTGTATTAGTTTCACATACAGTATGTATAGTTTACTTGTCTTTGTTCTACCCCTGTTTAAATAAGCCCTGTGTTTCAGTTGTTCTTGCTCAGTTCTCGTTTATGCATTGTGTGGTTGGCGTTATTCTCCTCTGTGTTTGGATTATTAATAAAGCCTGTTTTGTTTTTGAATCTTCTTTGTCTTCGTGCCCGCTGAGCACATCGTAACACTTGAAATGGCAATAATATTGCATATCGTGATGTTATTATTAGAATTTATTTGGATATACCCCTTGAGATGTATCATCTCGTTTTCGAGGGGGTCCTTACAATGAAACACAATTACAACTTAAAGAACATAAAAAGATTACAATTAACAATACATCAACAAACCGGCAAACAACAAAACACCAACAATAAAAAAATAAGCAACAGTACACATAACAACAACGACAGTTTCAATGATAGCATGTGCAATCTACTTTAAAATAAGATAATAAAGATTGTTTAAACAACCAAAATGAAGTAATGGATCTAATATCTACAGGCAAATTATTCCAGTCTAATAGGGCTTTAAACATAAATGCTCTCTTACCAATTGTTTTTTTTAACACGAGGAACGAGAAAGTAAGTCTGAATGGACAGAATGCCTAACTTGGTGGTTTGAAGAAAAGAGTACAAAGTATTGTTGTAGATAACTAGGATAATCAAAGTAAATACATTTAAATATAAATTGGAGCCAGTGAATCTGCCTTCTCACATTCAAAGATGGCCACTGAAGTGCATCATTCATTGTACAGTGGTGAGTGGAAAAAGAACATCCTAAAAACAAATCTGCAAATTCTATTATATGCCGAATTAAGAGAGACAAGATCAGATTTTAATGCCGTCTGATAAACCACATCACAGTAATCAAAAAACGGAAATATTAATTGAGCAACTAGTTTCTTACGAACACTATAAGAGAAGCAGTTTCGAGATCGATGCAAGATACTCATTCCAACATTGACTTTTTGTAAAACATGATTAATGTGTGGTTTAAAGGGAAGTTTAGAATCAAGCCATACACAAAGATATTTAATAGTATCAACTCTATGCAGAGGAGTACCGTCTTTACATGATATAACACAAGAACATGTTTTGGAATTAAGTTTATATCTAGAACCAAAAATCATAGTATATGACTTGGTTTTATTAAGCACTAATTTATTAGCCAAAAGCCAGTCTTGTAAACTATTAAAATCCGATTGAAGAGATAATTGATTTTGTATAGGGTCAGAATTAAATGTATATATGACAGTATCATCCGCATAAAGTTGAACCTGACAGTTTTTAAGAAGTAATGGTAGATTATTTACATAAATAGAAAAAAGAAGTGGTCCCAAAACTGAACCTTGAGGCACACACATATTGAGCCACTCAAAATGACCACAAGGGAAATTCCTTTACTGCGACAGCCCCCAGCAATGCTCTACCAACCACCCAGAACTCGCTTGCAACTACACAGCAACATGTTGACAACTCATTATTTTCAAATGTGCAGCAACAACCTGTGAATTACTAATTTGCAATGTGAGTTACAAGACCATATAAAACTGGCCTCAATTTTTCTTAGTCCCCCTCAATAATTATACCACTTAAAACTCATCTTTGATCACTAAAATGACATATTTAAGCGTTTTTTCCTTGAAAAAAATTTCATCATGCCTTAAAATAGGTTGAATGTAACTCTACACCCTTGCCTCATTTAGTATATGCGATTCTATGAATATGCAAATGAGCCCCGCCTCCACTCACTCGCTCGCTCAGCTCAGATATCCACTCGTTGACGATCACATGTTGATCTGATTGGTTTACAAGGTAGTTTGTGACGTCAGAAACACCAGCGATTTCAAACCGTGTTTTTGAGACTGTCTTTGATTCACAGTGTAACGAATTAGCTCTATGAAATATTAATAATCAATAATATTTGGTTATAATTGATTATGAATATTTGGATCAGTTAATATAATTAACTTAATGTAGTAAAATTAATATTACAATCAACCCACCTGTTCGTCCCGTGAACACTCAGCATTAATTGTTTATTAATTCTAATAAATATTCATTTCCGGGGAAGGGAAATGTCTTTCTTACTGTACAGTACTAAGAGCCTGTAGTCAAAATCTAAATCGTAAAGTAAACTTTGTTGCAAGCAGAGAATCAGAACCAAATACGTATTATGCACAAGTTTTATTAACTAAATCACAAACATAACTAATCTAAACACATACATACATACACACACGGGTAAAAGGGTGAGTGACAGAATGGAACCAGAAGCAGGAAATGGAACTATGGGAAAGATCCATTTAAATATGTGAAAAGAACCATCAGCTTATCATTTTCAGAGTACCTCATTAAATGTATATACTTGCATGGCATTTGCAGCGGACACTTTTCTTGAAGATCGTGGAAAAGGATGTTGATGTTTCCTTTGAGTGTCAAACAAAAGTTGCAATCGTTTTCTTCTCCGTTGGATGAAGAAGATACGATGAACTTGCATGGGTAGTTCGACTCTGTTCTGGCTGGAGTGCAGATTGTGGCCTGCCGGCCCTGAGCCGTAGAGGACACTCAGAGCAAATGGTGGGAGTTGCGATGGACCTCTTCTGCATTGAAAGAAGATGTTGTGCCAAACTCCTGAGGTTGTCCTTGATTCTGTTGTGGTTGAGAGAGTCCTCTCTCTCCTGAGTGAGCACATGGCTGTTGTGAGTCGAAGCCTGCTGTCCTGGGGCCTGCTGAGGCCATGCTGGACAGCACAGCATCCTGAACATACCGAGAAGGCCAAGAGTTGATCGTTGCCCATTCAGTGATGGTAAGGTTGCAGTTTTCTTCTGAGTTGGATTGAAGAAAATACAGTCGGACTTCTTTGGGAGAGTGAAAGGATAGCAGGCGGTGGTCATGGCCCGCGGGGGGGTCCCCACAGACATCAACCCGAAGAAGCAGCAGTAGAGGCCAGAAGAAGAGAGAGAGGGTCACTGTGAATTTGTCTCTAATAAAGCCTGAGAAAGGCCCCACCTCTCTGGGTTTGCTCGACCAATGAGAAGGGGGGAATTTCCAAGCGGGAAAATTCCTCTGTGGTTGATTTATGAATCTTTGTTCTAAGTTTGTTCATTTGCATGTGCAGCTGGATTGGTTTCTGATGAAGAAACTAAGAAAGATTCTTGTAATAGTAATATGTTGCGCAGCTATCACCATATCATGTACACAATCATTTCGATCTTCAAAGTACCAATTTATAGAGACCAAACATATTATAGGTGAGGTTACATTGACCGTTGGTTCTATCATAAAATACACCGTATCAAAAAAATAATAGAATTAAAAACACTACTCAAGACAGTTAATCATTCACAATTTTCTGGGATGCATGTTCATTTATAGATCAGATTAATACAGCAAAGTCTGTTTTAAAGTCTGTTTCTGTCTTCCCCATTGTCTCTGTCTTGACCAGTGACACATTTTTAACAGCCATAAAACCAACTTATCTGATCGTGGTCATGGTAACTAAGACCTTCTTGCCCTTGTTGGGGGGATGGGACCACAGATCCCAGAGTGAGTTTTAAATATTATTTGTTAAACTATAACAAATATTTGTGTCTGATTTGTCTCAGTCGTTACAGCAGTTTTAAAGAGAAAATAATCAGCGCAATGGTGTCGACTTATGAATTTACACATGGTTTGTCTTAAAGCATATTAAAAACACCACATAGACATATAAACAACATTAAAAACTTGATTTTTACCACAGGGGGACTGTAAAAATGGGGGAAAATGTAAAAATCTTAATAGCTGAATCCAAAATCGCCCCCTATACCCTCAAATGGGGTGTTATCTGAGGGGACAGCCATCTATAGTGATGTCCAAAACCATAGTGGTCGTTATTGAGTGCACTCATTCAATCCCATATTGCACCGCAATAACGAGTGAACAGCCAATGTACGTTCAACGGCTGTCCGAATTCGCTCACTTGTTTTCATTCACTCCTTAAAGTGAACTGTATTAGTGGGCTTGCGTAGGGAATAGTGATTGAGGGTTTAGGGGCAATTTCGGATTCAGCCATTGTATTTATGTCTTCCACATCTCGTCTTTAATCATGTCTCTCTGTGTCTCTGTAGCAGGCGTAGCGCCCCCTGGAGGTGGGGATCAGTGATATCAAACATGCTCCACCATGGCCATCATCACAGGTGTCGAGCCATCGTGGAGGAGCCAGAGAACGATAGAGAGGAGAGGATTCTGGCAATCCTGGGGATTATCGGCACCGTGCTCAACCTGCTGGTAGTCATCTTCGTCTACATCTACACCACCTTTTAAGATCTCAAGCTACAGGATGTGCTCATTCGACGGAACGGCAATAAAGCGAAGAAGAACAGAGGCAGGAAAAGACTGGCATCATTTTTCTTCACCAAAAACCATCAAGCAGTGCCTGACCTATTCAATCAGTCTCGAACATCCAAGCATTAAGTTCAAAGCTACACTGAGACCTTTTATTTTCAGTTAGTGTGAGAGATAGCTTACACGTCTTTAAGTATTTGTATATGTGTTCATTATTCATATGTTCATTTTGTATAGTCTTGATTATAATTGCATGTTCTCTGATTTCTTGCGTACACTAAGTATTATATACGCTATTCCAGATGTGTGTGACTTTCACAGAGCAGAGCAGATTATGAGGCTCTAAAATCAGTTTTTGAACATGCAGAGATAAGATAAAGGTTAATGTATGAGTTGTTTTATCTTGAATTGTCTCTATATAAAGGACAACAGAGCAGAATGCCACACCAATGTCTTGTTCTCAGGTGTTCAGCAGGGTGAGTGGGAATGTTTACTTGAAAAGTGAAGGCAGTCGGTCTCGATGTTGAATATGAGACTGATCTCAATGAACACTTTCTATGTGCTTTTTGCAACCAAAAACTTCAACCTGACGAAAACAGTGTTGTAATAGTTTTGTACGGTGGTTTGAGTCGGAGTAAACGATATAATAGAAAGATGGGGTTGGAAACATGCTTTTAAAACATCATAAAAAATGGTTTTGACTGTTGAAATGGGCTTTTAGCTTCTTCCGCAATGTTTTGAAAGAAAATATTAAACTTTAATAAACCTAAAAAGAAGATGCATCCAATGTTTTTTATAATTAAAGGGACAGTTAGCCCAGAAATGACAAAACTGTCATCATATATGACTTTCTTTCTTCCTTGGAGCTCAAAAGGAGATGTTAGGCAGAATGACAGACTCACTCACTTTTTACTTTTATTGTATATATAAAAGATGCAACAGAAATGAATGGTGACTGACTTCTATTTCACTTAACATCTACTTTTGTCTTCCACTGAAGAAAGAAAGTCAAACAACATTAAGGTTGAAGGATGACAGAATCTTCCCTTTAAAATGACCATGAAATCAAAATGAACAATTCCATTTTTGAAATTCCATGGAATATTGCAATATTTATCATAAATGATTTATTTAGTATCACTGAGATACTATTATAGTTTTTATTCATATGTTGAGTCGGTTTTTATTTTTATGTTTTCCCATTTCAATTTAATTTAATTTCAGTTTTAGTTCTTTTGTTGTGTTTTATTTTTTATTTTTGAAGTTTTTAATATATAGTTTTTGTTCATTTTTATTTTCGTTTTAGTTACAAGTTAAACTACATTAAAATGAGAAATGTTGCTACTTTATATATAATTTATTTTATTTCAGTTAACTGTATTCCAGCTGTAATCTATACTGTATATTTTATTTCTGAGCAAGTAACAACTTTTTTTCCTTTAGTTTTAGTTTAAGTCCCCCTGTAGTCAATAATTGTATCCCTTAAAACCCATATTTGATCACCAAAAGTACATATTTAAAACTTTTTTCCTTCTTCGTGCCTTAAAATTAGTGCTGGGAAAAAATGAATCGCGATTAATCGCATCCAAAATAAAAGTTTGTGTTTGCATAATATATGTGTGTGTACTGTGTATAATTATTTTGTATATATAAATACACACATATGCATGTATTTATTTAAGAAATATTTGCATGTATGTACTGTATATACATTTATACATAATTTATATCATATATAAATATAAATAATTTATATATAAATAAATAAAAATCTTAAATATATACATGCATATGTGTGTATTTACTGTATATATACAAAATAATTATACACAGTACACACATATATATTATGCAAACACAAACTTTTATTTTGGATGCGATTAATCACGATAATTTTTTTCCCAGCACTACTTAAAATATCTTGAATGTAACTCGACACCCTTGCCTCATTTAGTATATGCGGTTTTATGAATATGCAAATGAGCCCCGCCTCCACTCACTCACTCAGCTCAGAGATCCACTGGTTGACGATCACACGTTGATCTGATTGGTTACAAGGTAGTTTGTGACGTCAGAAACACCAGCGATTTCAAAGCGTGTTTTTGAGACTGTCTTTGGTTCACTGCAGTTTTAAGGAGGAAATACTCAGCAATGCTGTCGACTTATGAATTTACACATGGTGTGTCTTAAAGCAGATTAAAAACACCATACACATGTAAACACCATTAAAAGCTTGTTAACCACAGGGGGACTTTAACTATAATGTAGCCACAACTACACATGTAGCAAAGAAAAGATTATCGTAACTTCTGTTTCGTGCTGCATGGCTTTAGTGATTTATTTCAACAGTACAAACTCCATCTGAACCAACAGTGTTTATTACAAGGGAATTCCTAGAACTTTCAGCTGTTTTCAGCAGTAACAAAAGCTCTGAATTAAGACCCCTGGCATATTCTGCTGCTCTCTGATACCACAGTAAAATATAATAATAATGCATCGCCAAAATGATGGCATAAAAAAGAGATTCCCTGTCTCCCTATTTGCTCATTTGGATGAGAAGATGATGGAGAGAAACAGTAAAATAAGTGGAGGTGGAGAGCGAGTGAGTGGCACCACTGGGAGCTGAACGCCTGCAGTGAAACACATGCCATCTGCTCTCTTCATGGACAGTCAGTGGCGTTTGCCTACGCATGTCATCTTATAGTGCATGTAGGAGGCTGGAGCCACACTCATCTTACATCCGGGCAGTGCCTCCTCAAGGAAATAACCACATAACAACAAATATAACAACGCAAATATTACAAAATGGCACATTTAAAAGTGTTTACATTTTTTCACATCATTGATATTACTTTTAAATATAATTTCGACATTTCAATTCAAAATTCTTATGTTTTTGAGCACAAATAAATTTAATATGTTAGTTAGTTAACTATCAATCAATCAATCAATCAATCTGTCAATCTATCTTTTGTAATCTATTTGTGGAAAGTGTGTGCTTTATTCACTTAATTTATTTTTTCAGTTTTGAGTTTTACTGAATTTAGGCTGTGGATGTTTAAGGGTTCGAAATGAATATCCTCATATTCTCATAGTCCCGTATCTTTTAAAGCTGTTGAACATCTGTCAGCTACAGATCTAAATCTTTAAAGTATAAAGGCATGTATACCTGTAAATATTTCAGCATGGCCTTTGTCATTTCGAGAATGTTGGCTGTCCTTTCCACGAACTCCCAAGAAAACCAAAGGGGTTTGTACTGTAGTAAGAGTGGATCCATGGGACGAGAGGGGACTCGTGTTTATCTGTTTTTAATGGAGCGTCTTGCTGCTGTATCAGCCCAAACCACAGCAGACACAGTGTTTGTAGACGTGTGTACCAGCGCAGGTACAGCAGGGCACAGAGAAGCTCCTCACAGCGACAGTGTGAAGATCCTGTTGTGTTTACAGGGCTCTCGCTCCTGAATTATTGATA